>NC_141079.1:45271007-45703507 GCF_041138505.1 Cibotium barometz | reverse complement strand
CATGCAAAATGGGAAAGTGCAGCAAAACAACTATGCATCCTCAAGCAGAAATAATGAGGATAATGAAAGGTTGTTTGTTATGCAGCATGTCGTGAATGCCATGTCTGAAAATGTTGATGCAGCACAAAAGGATAATGTATGGTATGTGGATTCAGGCGCTTCGAACCACATGACGAGTCATGGGGAGTGGTTTAAGGAGATGAAAAACCCGAAAAGACCAGGTTTTGTGGAAACAGGGGACGACACTGCTCATCCAATTGCCCACGTTGGAGATGTGCCATTGTCTATGCAGGATGGCAAAGTGAAGTACCTTGCAGATGTACTTCATGTACCGAACATAACAAAGAATTTGGTTTCAGTTGGCCAGATGATTGAGCAGGGTTTGCAGGTTCGGTTTAACCCTGATGGATGTTATGTTGAAGATTTTAAAGACAAATGCAGGTTGGTTGCAAAAGGCAACAGAGTGGGCAGAATGTTTACGTTGGATGTAGACATGCCTGAGATGAGTGCTGCGATGTTTGCAAATGGTTCAGGAATTGTTGCAGACACAGACATATGGCATAAAAGAATTGGACATGTGAATGTGCAGAGATTGAAGTCTATGCAGACAAAAGGAATTGTGACAGGGCTGCCAAAATTTAAAGTGGAAGGTATGCATAAAATCTGTGAAGCATGCCAATTTGGGAAGCAAACAAAGCATGTGTTTCCACGTAATAGATATGTGAGCAGAAATGCACTAGATGTTGTGCATTCAGATGTATGGGGTCCTACGAAGACCGTGTCTATGGGAGGCTGCAGGTACTATGTCACTTTCATTGATGACCACACAAGAAAAGTGTGGGTATATTTCATGAAGGAGAAGAGTGAGGTGTTCACTCACTTTCAGAATTTCAGAGTTTTGGTTGAAAAGCAAACAGGGAAATATGTAAAGTGCCTAAGGTCAGATGGAGGGGGAGAGTACTTCTCCAATGAGTTCTCTGAATATTTGAAGAAGAATGGTATTCGGAGACAGTATACATGCAGATACACTCCGCAGCAAAATGGAGTTGCTGAGCGGAAAAACAGGCACATTGCTGAGATTGCGCGAGCATTGATGGAAGAGAAGAATATGCCGCATTGCTATTGGGCTGAGGCTGTTTCTATAGCAGTATACATCATGAACAGGACTCCAACTGCAGCCATACATGATGTAACTCCAGAGGAGAGGTTTACTGGCAGAAAACCAGATTTATCTCATCTGAAAGTCTTTGGATGCATTGCATATGTGCATGTGCCAGATGAGCTAAGAACTAAGCTGGACCCGAAAGCTGAAAAATGTGTGTTTATTGGATATTCCCTTGAGCAAAAGGGATACAGGTGTTATAACCCTACTACACGTGAGTTGAGGGTAAGCAGGGATGTTGTCTTTGATGAGATGAGCAGCTGGTATGCTGCTGAAAATGAAGCTGTTGGGGCTGATGTGAGTGGAAGTGTGGTTGCACAGAATGCAGGTCAGCAATCACAGTCTTTGAGTGGACCAGGAGAGTCCTCATCTAGTGGGTCTGTTGATAGACCATGGAGTGGCAGGCTGCGTCATAATACCAGCCCTGCAAATGTGATTAGTACATCACGTAAAGGAAAAGAGAAAATGGTTGAGCCCCTTGGTATACCTGACATTTCTGCAGGACATTCTCATGTTGATGGAGAGTCTAGTGGCTCAGATATGAGCCTTGATGAGGAGCTTGGGATCCCAGCTATGAGAACACCTGGTGTAAAGAAGGCTATGGAAGCCATGAATGAAAAGCTGCGAAGATCAGGGAGAGTGAAGAACCCTGTGCAGAGATTTACATATGATGGTTATGTGGCACATCACTATGCATATATGGCAAAGGTTGTGCAGGTTGTTGAGCCCACATGCATTGATGAGGCTGTTGGAAATGTGTGTTGGGAGAAAGCTATGGATGAGGAGATGGATGCACTATATGGAAATGAAACTTGGGATTTAGTGCAATTGCCTGAAGGCAAGAAAGCCATTGGATGCAAGTGGGTGTACAAAATTAAACATAACAGTGATGGAAGCATAAACAGGTACAAGGCTAGATTGGTAGCCAAAGGATATGCGCAGACATATGGGATTGATTATGAGGAAACTTTCAACCCAGTTGCCAAGATGGCAACGGTGAGAGTTGTGATAGCAGTGGCTGCGTCAAAGAAATGGTCTTTACATCAGATGGATGTAAAGAATGCATTCTTGCATGGGGATTTGCAAGAAGAGGTGTATATGTTGCAGCCACCTGGTTATGAGGATGTGGGTCACCCCGAGTATGTTTGCAGGTTGAAGAAAGCCTTGTATGGCTTAAAGCAAGCACCAAGAGCATGGTCTGACAAGATTTTTGAATATCTTGTCACTATTGGCTTTCATGTAGCCAATGCAGATTTCTCATTGTATGTGAGACATGGTGATAGAGGGGTTGTGCTTGTTGTCATCTATGTAGATGACTTGATCATTACGGGGGACCATGATGCAGAGATTTTTGATGTAAAGATCTTGCTTAGACAGAAGTTCGAGATGAAGGATCTGGGGGAGCTCAGATATTTCTTGGGTATTGAGGTGATTAGGTCACCACATGGTATTGGATTACTGCAGAGACAGTATGGCTTGGACATGTTGTCCAAGTATGGTATGACAGGCTGTAAGCCTATTTCTGTGCCATTGGATCAAAATGGCAAGTTGAGTGCAGATTCAGGAGAGATCTTGGAGGATCCTACTATGTACAGGAGCATAGTAGGAAGTTTGATCTGCATGACGATCACCAGACCAGATTTGAGCTATGCTGTTGGGTTGGTGAGTCAGTTTATGCAGGTTCCACGAAAACCGCATTTGGATGCAGTGAGACGCATACTGAGGTATGTGAAGTCTACTTTGCATTGTGGACTGTTCTATGAGACTGGGACAGAGATATGTGTACATGGGTACACAGATGCTGATTGGGCTGGTAGTATCTCAGATAGAAGATCTACCAGTGGATTCATGTTTTCTTTGGGGAGTGCTGCTGTGACTTGGAGCAGCAAGAAGCAGCCTACGGTTGCTCTATCGAGTACGGAGGCCGAGTACAGAGGAGCTGCTATGGCAGCATGTGAGGTAGCTTGGTTGAGGAAGCTACTTGGAGATTTGGGTCTATCAGTGGATAGACAAGTTGTCATTTTCTGTGACAACATTAGTAGTATACAGTTGGCCAGGAACCCAGTCTTTCATGCTCGTACGAAGCACATAGAGGTCCACTACCACTTCGTCAGAGAGAAGGTCTTGGCAGGAGACCTTGACCTTGTTTATGTCAGCACAGAGGATCAGGTAGCTGACATCTTCACCAAAGCATTGGGTACAGAGAAGCTCCGCAGATTCAGGGCTTCGCTTGGTGTACATGAGATGGAGTTGAGCTCGAGGGGGAGTGTTGAGATATCGAGCTCTAGTGAGGCGGTGGACACTGATGACCGGCCTGGGGGATAGGCCCCGCACTTACACCACTGGCATGGTTGGTGAGATCTTGGGTGATATGCGGCCAGTGGGATGACAGGCTGTGTGACAGCCACTCTAGAGACTGGCATAGTTATAGCGCCAGCTCATTTAGTCGGGTTCACAGTATAGAGAACCCGTGTATGTATTTGGTTGAGTACCTTTTCATATGGTGTGTACTCTTATTCTTGTATATGGTGTGTTGAGTGTTGAGTAGAAAAGAAGAAGATTTCAGCCTCTCACCTTGTGTGTTCTCTATTAGGGTTTTGTGAGTGTGTGTGTGTGCTTGCAAGAGCTCAAGCTCTCTTCCCCCCTGCATCTTTTCATTTTTTTTGTGTGCGTGTGTGTTTTTTGTGTGCATGTGTGTGTGTGGTGCGTTGTGTGCATGCACATGCATGTGTTTATGTTGGCATACATATAGATCTATTTATATATACATACCTATAAATACATACATATATGTATGTATGTGTGTGTGTTCTCTCTCTCACATACATGCACATAATATAATATTGTGTGTGTGTGTGTATGTGTGCATCTATGTGTGCTAGGGAAAACAAATGAGAAAATGAGAAACTCTCTAATATGTGTGTGTGTGTGTGTGTGTGTTTAACTCTATATCTCTATATTATCTTACGGAAGAGTTTCACAAAGCTTCCACGTGGCAAGAATTTGGAGGTTCTGGAAAGGGAGGAAGATGTTTGGGTAGAATTTGATTTTGGAAGCCTCAAAAGACATGAGAAGCACGGGTTTTTAACTAGTATATATAAGAAACTCATTCAATGAGCAAATGACTTGATGGTGACAACTGAGCCTCAATGCATCTAAGCTTGTGAAAAGTTCAAAAATGTGAAACTCTCCTATACATACATACATACATATATATATATACTTATTCAATGAGTAAATGACTTGATGGTGACAACTAATTGTTAGCCCCAATGCATTTAGGCATGTGTAAAAAATGAGTATAAAAATTTAAAAAATTCTCCTTTCTCCTTTATGTGAAAGATCTCTCCTTCTCTTGCCAAGTGGGGCTCTCCTTTGCTTGCCACATGGCAAGTTACAAGTAATATATTTATAGATTAATATGTTTATAAATTATGGGATAAAGACAAACTAAATAATTAAGGTCCACAATCCTTTAATCTCTCTCAAAGAAGGTCGCTACCTTGAATTTGAGAGATATATGTACGTATCTAATTTGGTGCGCTATGTTTATGGGGGGGACAACAAAAACAACCCATGTGAGTGGTTGTACAAAATTTGAGAGAGATTCATTGTGAATGCAATAGAAGAATAGAATTGAGTGTTGAGTGTGCAATCTCTCTCTCTCTCTCTCTCTCTCTCTCTCTCTCTCTCTCTCTCTCTCTCTTATGGAGTTCTTAGTGTGGTATAACCCACCTTAATTCTATGCTTAATCTTGTGTCTATCACCATGATCAATCCCATTTTAGGATTGTTAACATGGTATCAGAACTTGGGTGGGCTCTTGGTCATGGTGAATACTTATGTATAGTTTTTGGTAATGTGTTTATTTGATTAAGTATTATTTTCAGTTTATTATGGAAAAAATTATGCACACTCATATTATCATTTGGATTTGAATTTGTGAGAATTTGAGAGAGATTTGGAACTGCCATTCTCAAGTTTGAGAGTAGATTTGCAACACGAAGGTTGCATAGAAGCTTCCCAAGAGAGTTGCAAATGGGAGTTTTGCAACATGGAGAGCCTGCTCATCATCATGGAAGCTGAAAATGGAGATTTTAGCAAGTATGAAGGCTATGGAGTCTTCGGTGTCAACAAAGAGAAGCTGCCAAGGAGATTTGTAAAGGTATTTTGGTGATTTTACCTCTAATTTGGTGTTTGAGCATGGAAGAATGCTCGTATTTGAGAAGGGTTGCTATTTTGGGATGTGTGAATCCCTTGGTACCTTGTAATTTGGCAAGGATGTGAGGTGCATGCTTGTTCATGTGAAAACAAGAAGTCATGGGGTTGGTTGGAGCCCAAGTGGAGCTGATTGTGCTCACTAATTTGCTCATGAAAGATGAGCTGGCTGTGGATGCTATCAGAGAATTCATTTTTTTGGTTTATGCACCTATGGTTTTGTTTGAGAGAACTTCGAAGAAGCACCCTTGAAGATGGTGTGTGCGAATGAAGCATACACATTGTGGAGCTCAATTTGGGAGCTGAATTTTTTTGGACATTATGGAATCTCATGAAGGAGGTTTGTAGAGGCAAAGGTTTATGCATCAAGAAGGATGCACTAGTGAAGCAAGCTATGGCCAAAGGCATGCAATTTGGAGCTCAAGCGGGAGCTCACAATGGCCATATTTATGACCACTTGGAAACCTAAACTTGGAGGTGTGAAGAGGAAATGAATGGTAGGAACTCAAAAAAAAGGTGAATTCGAAGAAGAGAGATCCAATTATTGTGCCTTAGTAAGTAGCGAATGGTAGTATAGCACCGTTCATGGCATATTTGTCAGTTGGCAAGAACACGCACTTGTTAGTACCAAAGACATGGCCATCGTCCCATGAGTATGACACTGGAGAAGGTGCACACTACGAAGCAGTATACGGATAACAGAGCTGTTTGCAGTGATTGAGATGGAGGCAACACACAAAGAGCTTCAGAGAGAAGCAACGAGACGGAAAGAGGTCATCATCAACGAAGCATGAGAGGATAAGCTTCAGCAACAAGTGCAAAAGCCATGAAAGCTTTGGTGAAAGCTATGGCAAGAAGAGCACTGAATAGAGACAATGAAAGACTTGAATAATCTCAAGCCACACTCGACAAGGGGCCTTGAGCAAATCAGAATGCACAGCAAGAAGCGATGGTGGCTGTAGTTGCTAGCATGCTATGCACAGTGCTATGTGGAGAAGAAAACATGCACATTGGCCCAAACACTGTGTAGCCAAGTGATGCAGAGAAGAAGAAAAGCGAAGGAGCCATGTGCTACACAGTAGCCAAGTGATGCAAACTCGAAGGAGAGAAGCTTTTGTGAGAGAAACCATGAGCAAAGCAAGGCTGCAAAAGAAGATGAACGCGCAAGATTGTAGCTATGGCACTACTCAGGAGATTGCAAAGAAAGATGTAGTTAACGTAGAAAGAGTTGATGCTGCAGAGTTGGTGATGCAACAACCGACATGGAAGCATATGGAGCAGTAGATGCAGGAGTTGTGGAACACATCGATTAAGAGGGGGTACCGAGAATCGTGGTGTTATGTGTATGTGGGAAAGCACCCTAGAGGTAAAAGATATATTGTGGTAAGATAAGAATGCCACATGTGATACTGTATGGTGTGTGAGTGTTGACCAAAATAGTGGAAAAGGGAGTGCCACATGGATGATGATTTGTAAAGTGGGATAAGACTAGAAATCCTATATCATTGTATGGTTCGTTTTTATGAATTCAATAGAAGAATAGAATTGAGTGTGCAATCTCTCTCTCTCTCTCTCTCTCTCTCTCTCTCTCTCTCTCTCTTACTACACAGTTCTTAGTGTGGTTTAATCTGTTGAGATATCGAGCTCGTCTAGTGAGGCGGTGGACACTGATGACCCGCCTGGGGGATGGTCCCCACACTTACACCACTGGCATGGTTGGTGAGATCTTGGGTGATATGTGGCCAGTGGGATGACAGGCTATGTGACAGCCATTCTAGAGACTGGCATAGTTATAGTGCCAGCTCATTTAGTCGAGTTCACACTATAGAGAACCCGTGTATGTATTGGTTGAGTACCTTTCATATTGTGTGTACTCTTATCTTGTATATGGTGTGTTGAGTGTTGAGTGTTGAGAAAAGAAGAAGAAGATTTCAGCCTCTCACCTTGTGTGTTCTCTATTAGGGTTTTGTGAGTGTGTGTGTGCTTGTAAGAGCTCAAGCTCTCTTCCTCCTTGCATCTTTTCATGGTATCAGAGCCTGGTTCGTGCTAAGGGCTAAGCTGCAAGCAAGGGAACCACAGGAAGCGGTACGAGGGTAAGAGCTTCAACTACTCTTCCCTATTTGTGTTGGTGACTACACCCTTGTCGGGAGCTCTACGGGAGGCACCGGCAACGATCTCTGATTGAGGAGCTTTCTTCGCGGGAGTAAAGCTATAGGGCATCTAGAATGTCCTATCGGACAGAAGTTTTCTGGGCCGAAAACGCGTTTCGGGCGCGTCTGGACCTCCGTTTTTCAGAAAGCAGGTGATTTCGAGCACTGCGGGTAAGTCATCGATTCTCTGCAGAACTCTGCTTTAAGAATTGCAGGAAGACAGATTGACTGTGCAGACAGTGTGGGTGCTGCAAAGAGGTCTACAGTTGCCATTGGGTGTATGTATGTACATTGAGGTCACTGGTTGTGACATTTGAGAGTACTACAGTACCGCTGCAGAAAATACAGCAGTTTGTGCAGGACAAACCAGAGTGCTATTTTGGTAAAATTGTGTGTTTGGCAAAATGTCAAATGATGGGATAACCCAGATTGTGGCTGAGAAGCTTGACAAGAATAACTTCCATGCTTGGAGGTCCAGGTTGACGAATTTCCTGATGGGAAAGGGCTATTAGGACTACATAGAAGGTGAGCATGAAGAGGCACCGGAGATACCGGAGATGCCAAGTCCCCCAAGGAGGCGTGGGACACCTTGGTAAAGCTTTATGAAACAAATACCAAGGCACGCAAGATACAGTTGAAGAATGAACTTCATACTGTGGAAAAAAAGAGCATGTCTGTGAATGATTATGCGTTGAAGATAAAGGGTATTGTGGAATCCCTTGCATCTATTGGTGTGTCAGTAGATGATGATGATAAGGTGGAGGTCTGTCTACGTGGTCTCGGGCCACAATACAAGGCGTTCAAGATGTCTATTCAGACTCGGGAAAACATTCCCAACTTTACAGATTTGGTGTCTATGTTGATTATAGAAGAGAAGAGCTTGGGTGAAGACCAACAGTCTTCACAAACCAAAAACAGTTCAGAGCAACAGGCCTTCTACACAGGTTCAGGAAGAGGACGAGGTAGAGGAGGCCGTGGACGTGGTCAAGGAGGTGGCCGAATAGGTAATCAGAATAATGGCCAGCAGCAGCAACAACAATCCCAGAATACACAACATTAACAACAACACACAGGTGGAAGAGGCAGATTCAGAGGCAGGGGAAGTCAAAGAGGCCGTGGAAATTGGCAAAGGCAGTATAATGATGTACGTGAATGCTATTACTATGGTAAGCCTGGACATGTGCAGGCAGAATGTTATAAAAAGCAGGCTGACATGAAAAATGAAAAAGTGTAGCAAAACAACTATGCATCCTCAAGCAGAAATAATGAGGATAATGAAAGGTTGTTTGTTATGCAGCATGTCGTGAATGCCATGTCTGAAAATGTTGAAGCAGCACAAAAAGATGATGTGTGGTATGTGGATTCAGGTGCTTCGAACCACATGACAAGTCATGGGGAGTGGTTCAAGGAGATGAAAAACCCGGAAAGACCAGGTTTTGTGGAAACAGGGGATGACACTGCTCATCCGATTTCCCATGTTGGAGATGTGCCATTGTATATGCAGGATGGCAAAGTGAAGTACCTTGCAGATGTACTTCACGTTCCGAACATAACAAAGAATCTGGTTTCAGTTGACCAGATAATTGAGCAGGGTTTGCAGGTTCAGTTTAACCCTGATGGTTGTTATATTGAAGACTTTAAAGACAAGTGCAGGTTGGTTGCAAAAGGCAACAGAGTGGGTAGAATGTTTACGTTGGATGTAGACATGCCTGAGATGAGTGCTGCGATGTTTGCAAATGGTTCAGGGATTGTTGCAGACACAGACATTTGGCATAAAAGGATTGGACATGTGAATGTGCAGAGATTGAAGTCTATGTGGACTAAAGGAATTGTGACAGGACTGCCAAAATTTAAAGTGGAAGGTATGCAGAAAATATGTGAAGCATGCCAATTTGGGAAGCAAACAAAGCATGTGTTTCCACGTAATAGATATGTGAGCAGAAATGCACTAGATGTTGTGCATTTAGATGTATGGGGTCCTACGAAGACCATATCTATGGGAGGCTGCAGGTATTATGTGACTTTCATTGATGACCACACAAGGAAAGTGTGGGTATATTTCATGAAGGAGAAGAGTGAGGTGTTCACTCACTTTCAAAATTTCAGAGCTTTCGTTGAAAAGCAAATAGGGAAATATATAAAGTGCCTAAGGTCAGATGGAGGGGAAGAGTACTTTGCCAATGAGTTCTTTGAATATTTGAAGAAGAATGGTATTTGGAGACAGTTTACATGCAGATACACTCCGCAGCAAAATGGAGTTGCTGAGCGAAAAAACAAGCACATTGCTGAGATTGTGCGAGCATTGATGGAAGAGAAGAATATGCCACATAGCTATTGGACTGAGGCTGTTTCTACAGCAGTATACATCATGAACATGACTCCAACTGCAGCCATACATGATGTAACTCCAGAGGAGAGGTTTACTGGCAGAAAACTAGATTTGTCTCATCTGAAAGTCTTTGGATGCATTGCATATGTGCATGTGCCAGATGAGCTGAGAACTAAGCTGGACCCGAAAGTTGAAAAATGTGTATTTATTGGATATTCCCTTGAGAAAAAGGGATACAGGTGTTATAACCCTGCTACACATGAGTTGAGGGTAAGCAGGGATGTCTTTGATGAGATGAGCAGCTGGTATGCTGCTGAAAAAGAAGCTGTTGGGGCTGATGTGAGTGGAAGTGTGGTTGCATAGAATGCAGGTCAGCAATCACAGTCTTTGAGTGGACCAGGAGAGTCCTCATCTAGTGGGTCTGTTGATAGACCATGGAGTGACAGGCTGCATCATAATACCAGTCCTGCAAATGTGATTAGTACATCACGTAAAGGAAAAGAGAAAGTGGTTGAGCCCCTTGGTATGCCTGACATTTCTGTAGGGCATTCTCATGTTGATGGAGAGTCTAGTGGCTTAGATATGAGCCTTGATGAGGAGCTTGGAATCCTAGCTATGAGAACACCTGGTGTAAAGAAGGCTATGTAAGCCATGAATGAAAAGCTGCGAAGATCTGGGAGAGTGAAAAATCCTGTGCAGAGATTTACCTATGAGGGTTATGTGGCACATCACTATGTATATATGGCAAAGGTTGTGCAGGTTGTTGAGCCCACATGCATTGATGAGGCTGTTGGAAATGTGTGTTGGGAGAAAGCTATGGATGAGGAGATGGATGCACTATATGGAAATGAGACTTGGGATTTAGTTCAATTGCCTGAGGGCAAGAAAGCCATTGGTGGATGCAAGTGGGTGTACAAAGTAAAACATAACAGTGATGGAAGCATAAACAGGTACAAGGCTAGATTGGTAGCCAAAGGATATGCGCAGACATATGGCATTGATTATGAGGAAACTTTCAGCCCAGTTGCCAAGATGGCAACAGTGAGAGTTGTGATAGCAGTGGCTGCGTCAAAATAATGGTCTTTGCATCAGATGGATGTAAAGCATGCATTCTTGCATGGGGATTTGCAAGAAGAGGTGTATATGTTGCAGCCACCTGGTTATGAGAATGTGGATCACCCCGAGCATGTTTGCAGGTTGAAGAAAGCCTTGTATGGCTTAAAACAAGCACCAAGAGCATGGTCTGACAAGATTTTTGAATATCTTGTCACTATTGGCTTTCATGTAGCCAATGCAGATTTCTCGCTGTATGTGAGACATGGTGATAGAGGGGTTGTGCTTGTTGTCATCTATGTAGATGACGATCATTACGGGGGACCATGATACCGAGATCTTTGATGTAAAGATCTTGCTTAGACAGAAGTTCGAGATGAAGGATCTGGGGGAGCTCAAATATTTCTTGGGCATTGAGGTGATTAGGTCACCACATGGTATTGGATTACTGCAGAGACAGTATGGCTTGGACATGTTGTCCGAGTATGGTATGACAAGCTGTAAGCCTATTTCTGTGCCATTGGATCAGAATGGCAAGTTGAGTGCAGATTCAAGAGAGATCTTGGAGGATTCTACTATGTATAGGCGCATAGTAGGAAGCTTGATCTATATGACGATCACCAGACCAGATTTGAGCTATGCTATTGGGTTGGTGAGTCAGTTTATGCAGATTCCACGGAAACCGCATTTGGATGCAATGAGACGTATATTGAGGTATGTGAGGTCTACTTTGCATTGTGGACTATTCTATGAGACTGGGACAGAGATATGTGTACATGGGTACACAGATGCTGATTGGGCTGGTAGTATCTCAGATAGGAGATCTACTAGTGGATTCATGTTTTCTTTGGGGAGTGCTGCTGTGACTTGGAGCAGCAAGAAGCAACCTACAGTTGCTCTATTGAGTACAGAGGCCGAGTACAGAGGAGCTGCTATGGCAGCATGTGAGGTATCTTGGTTGAGGAAGCTACTTGCAGATTTGAGTCTATCAGTGGATAGACAAGTTGTCATTTTCTGTGACAACTTTAGCAGTATACAGTTGGCCAGGAACCCAGTCTTTCATGCTCACACGAAGCATATAGAGGTCCACTACCACTTCATTAGAGAGAAGGTCTTGGCAGGAGACCTCGACCTTGTTTATGTCAGCACAGAGGATCAGGTAGTTGACATCTTCACTAAAGCATTGGGTACAGAGAAGCTCCGCAGATTCAGGGCTTCACTTGGTGTACATGAGATGGAGTTGAGCTCGAGGGGGAGTGTTGAGATATCGAGCTCGTTTAGTGAGGCGGTGGACACTGATGATGACCCGCCTGGGGGATAGGCCCCACACTTACACCACTGGCATGGTTGGTGAGATCTTGGGTGATATGCGGCCAATGGGATGACAGGCTGTGTGACAGCCATTCTAGAGACTGGCATAGTTATAGCGCCAGCTCATTTAGTCGGGTTCACACTATAGAGAACCCGTGTATGTATTGGTTGAGTACCTTTCATATTGTGTGTACTCTTATCTTGTATATGGTGTGTTGAGTGTTGAGTGTTGAGAAAAGAGAAGAAGATTTCAGCCTCTCACCTTGTGTGTTCTCGATTAGGGTTTTGTGAGTGTGTGTGTGCTTGCAAGAGCTTAAGCTCTCTTCCTTCTTGCATCTTTTCATAATCCACCATAATGTTGCTTAATCTATGTTTATCACCATGATCAATCCCATATTAGGATTGTTTAACAACCTCTTGGTAAGTCAAGCCATTATGTGATGAGAATCTAACTGGCTAGATAACCACTAGTCTATGGAAATGATGTGGCTAAGGCTACATATACGAATGCCAACAAAGACTCTAAGTTTGCAACAAGGTGCGACGTAGATGGATGATCTATTGCACTAGTCCACACACCTATAAGCTCTACCTTTATATCGCCTATAAGGCATCCAATGAAGTAGATAGGCTCCATGTAAACAACCCCCAACTCCAAAACGCCTATAAGGCATCCAATGAAGTAGATAGGCTCCATGTAAACAACCCCCAACTCCAAAAACCCTACACGATGGGAATGGACTAGTGTGAAAGGAAACAAGGTTTAGGGTCTTAATGACTCAAGATTATTCTTGAGCACTCAATTAAGCTTAAGTAGTAACTAGCACTCTCTCTCTCTCTCTCTCTCTCTCTCTCTATGGAGGAAGTGAAGGATGAGGGGGCACAACCTTTTATACATATCATATGGGATCTAGGATTAATAGGTTTAAAGAAAAACTCAATAATAGTCAAGCCACGCGGACATCATGCATTTGAACACGTATCTCATCTGAGATAGGAACGGTGTAGATTATCTTATATCTCGTACAAGATACAAATGGCCACAAATTTCATTACATATCTCGTATGAGATACGAATGAATGGTCTAGATTTTTTATAAATGCATTCGCAATACTATTCTACGCAGTTTACGTATCTCCTCGTACTACGATATATATATATATCATAATTTTATTACAACAAAATAGGTATTTCATACGAGATATCTAAAGATATTTCATGGATTTTTGGGACATATTATCGTATAAGAGATACATGTGGATCCTATGTGGTAAATGATAAAAAACAGGTAGAGGGAGAGGAGACACACACAGGAGCAAACCCTAATGTATTGAGCAAACCCTAACCATAGAGGGAAGCCATCTCCCTTCTCTTACAATGCATAAAGCCATAATCCATAATCTACAACACACTACATGTGTTGTGTCCACACACTGCTAACCCAGCCTAATGTCCACACACTATGACCAGCTGGACACGGTCATTTATGTCTCACACATGTTACTACCTAGCATGCCAGCACATAGTGCAACTGGCACAAGCTGACATCGAGCTTGAATCTCAATAACCCCTCTCAAGCTCATGATGTACTGCCATAGATGAAGATGTAGATGAGCTTGGGCTATCAAAGCTCTCAACACTCCCCCTCAAGCTCATCCCATGTACTCCCAACATAGTACGGAAGTACTCAAACTTCTCCCTGCTAAGTGGCTTTGTAAAGATGTCGGCCACCTGCTCTTCAGTCTTCACATACTGCAAATCCACTGTACCATCCAACATTTTCTCTCTGACAAAATGATAGTGGACCTCTATATGTTTGGTCCGCGCATGAAAAACTAGATTCTTGGCCAACTGTATGCTGCTCATGTTGTCACAATGAATGACAACCTTGCCATCAATAGGCTCACCCAAATCAGCCAAGAGACTCTTTAACCATACTCTTTTACATATAGTAATGGCTGCATCCCTGTATTCAGCCTCTGTACTAGATAAAGCAATAGTAGGTTGCTTCTTGCTGCTCCAGCTCACCACTGCACTTCCAAATGTAAAGGCATAACCACTAATAGACCTCCTGTCATACGAGCATACGAGCTACCTGCCCATTCTACGTCTATGTAGCTGTGTACATCCAAGCCTTTACCATGCTCATAAAGAAGACCATAATGTGTAGTGGTCTTTACATAGCGCATAATGCGTCTCACTGCATCCAAATGAGGTTTTCTGGGGCTTTGCATAAATTTGCTTTACTAGCCCCACAACATAACTGAGATTCGGACGTGTGATAGTCATGTAAATAAGATTGCCATAGATGAATCATCCAACTCTTCACCAAAATCAGCCCCCGCAGCTTCACATTCTGCTCCAAAGGTGTACTCATTGGCTTACACCCTGTCATCCCATATTTTGCCAACATATCCAATGCATATTGGCTTACACCCTGTCATCCCATATTTTGCCAACATATCCAATGCATATTGGCATTGCACTACCCATGTCCTTGCATGGTCTTTGACCACTTCAATCCCAAGAAAATATCTCAATTCACCCAAGTCTTTCATATCAAACTGCCCACTCAATGCCTTCTTGACATCATGCATAACATCTGTAGCATGATCTCCTGTGACAATCAAGTCATCCACATAGATGACAAGTAAGACAATCCCATGATTTATTTTCTTCACATAGAGTGAAGAATCTGCTGAAGAAACCTGAAATCCAAGGGAGATAAGATATCAGTTTATCTTATCACTCCAAGCACGAGGTGCTTGCTTCAAACCATATAATGCTTTCCACATGAGTGGGGTACCTCGGCGGGTGTATATATCCTTCTAGCTGTGCCATATAAACTTCCTCTTGTAAATCACCATTTAGAAATGTATTTTTCACATCCATTTGATGCATTTCCCAACCATTTGCTGCAGCCATAGCAATGACTGCTCTCACTGTTCCCATCTTTGCAACTAGACTAAATGTTTCATCATAGTCCAAGCCTTGGGTTTGTGCATAACCCTTAGCTACCAACTGCGCTTTATGGCATTCAATGGAACCATCTAATTTGCATTTCACCTTATAAACCCATTTGCAACCAATGACATTTTTGCCTTGTGGTGGTAAGGCTACAAAATCCCAAGTTTCATTATGAACCAATGCGTCCATCTCAACATCCATTGCCTTCTCCCATACATGCTTCCCAATAGCTTCTGTATAGCATGTAGGTTCCACATGCTTCACCAAAGAGGTCATATATGCATAATGCATAGCAAAGTCACGATATGTCAACCTGTCAACTAGATACCTGATCCTTTGGGATCTCTGCAATGTAGGTTCCACATGCTTCACCAAAGAGGTCATGTATGCATAATGCATAGCAAAGTCACGATATGTCAACCTGTCAACTAGATACTTGACCCTTTGGGATCTCTGCAATGCATGCGGATCACTCTGAACACTTGTCACTCTAGCATGTGGAGGCACATATTTATCCTGCCTTGCACACCTGGTGTGCATAAAATTGGTATGCCAAGTTTCTCATCCAAACTTTCTGAACTTGACGACTCATAACCTGTAATGCCAATTCCTTCAACCTTCTTTTTCCCTTTATCCACAGCACTACCCCCAATGCTCACACTCTCATGTCTCAAGCATCCTGACCATGGATGTATAGTGCTACTCTTAGACTCTGCTGGCCCAAACACAGAAATAGAACTTTCTTGTGGCAAGTTCACATGCACATCAGCATCAGTGGAATCAATGACACCCTCATCCTTTGCCTTGTACCAACTAGCAAGTTCATCAAACACCACATCTCATGAGATAACCACTTGCCTAGTTTGTGGATTGTAACATTTATATGCCTTGCGATCTTGTGCATACCCAACAAAAACACACTTTTTTGCCTTAGGATCCAACTTCCTCCTTCTCTCATCTGGCACATGCACATAAGCTATGCTACCAAACACTTTGAGGTGTCCAATGTCTGGCCTAAAACCTGTAAGATGCATCTCTGGTGTACTTCCATGTATGGCTGCTGTGGGTGTCTTATTAAGTACATACACCGCTGTGGCACACGCTTCTGCCCAATAATAATATGGCATACTCTTTTCATTGAGCATTGCCCTGGCCACATCACAAATGACTCTATTTTTCCTCTGAACAACACCATTTTGTTGAGGTGTGTACCTGCAAGTTAACTGCCTTCTTATGCCATGCTTTCTCAAGAAATTCTCAAAAGCATGTGAGGTGTATTCACCACCTCCATCTGTCCTCAAACATTTTATCCAAGAGACATATTGCTTCTCTGCAAAAGCTTTGAAGTCCATAAACTTTCCCAATACTTCACTTTTCTCTTTGAGAAAGTAAATCCAAGTCATTCTGCTGAAATCATCAACCAATGAATGTCACATAATACAAGCTACCTTTAATGGATGGGTTTTGTGTAGGACCCCATACATCACTATGAACTATCTCAAGTGGCATGCTACTCATGTTGCCTTCTTTAGGAAATGGAAACCTTGCTTGCTTTCCAAACTAGCAGGCATCACAGGCATGCATATTCCCATCATACTTGAATCTAATGCCTCTTGCCTACATGTTCTTTAACCTTTGTATGTTCACATGTCCAATCCTTTTATGCCACATATAAATGTCCTGTACCACATTTTGGCTTTTAGAGAACTTGATTTCAACTCAAGAATCCCAGCACATCCAACTTAAATAACCTGCCTTCTTTCTTGCCTTTAGCAATGACTCTACATCCATTTTTGAAATCCTCAACGAAGCAACCATGCTCGTTGAAACGAGCCTGTAAACCCTGTTCCACCATTTGACCAACTGAGGCCAAACTTTTTGTAATAAAAGGCACATACAAGACATCTGTGCCATAGACTTTGTTTCACCATTGTGCATCACCAATGGTACACTTCTAAAATGTGTGATAGCATGTTGGGAATCATCACCTGCCTCCACATAGCCTTTCACATCCATTGGCTTCATATGTTCAAACCATTCGCCATGACAAGTCATATGGTTTGATGCTCCAGAGTCCATATACCAAGTGTCATCACTGTCACCATTTGTCATCATAGATCCCACGACATGTTTCATGGCAACACAAGTGATTTACACTACCATCATTACTCCTTGATGCAAAATTTTCACCATTTGCATAATTTCCACCATGTTGTGCATAATGTCCACCATGTTGTGCTCTACCCCCTCTCAAATCATTTTGTTTGCTGTAACAATCACGTGCCATATGACCAAACTTCTCATAGTAATGGCATTCCACATTTTGCATAGATGCTTGTTGGCCTTGCCAACATCCTCTTCCACGAGGATTACCTCTGCCTCTCTGAGGTGTATATCCACGACCACCTCTGGCACCATATGAAGGCTGAAAATTCTGTTGTGGTGACCTATCTTACCATCCACGACCATTACCACGACCTCGTGATGCAAATCTCCCCTGCCTCTAAATCTCCTTTGTGAATAGAAAGCCTGATTTCTGCCATTATCATCATGGCTAGTAGATGCATCATGAAAAGAGTCACTGAGTTTGATTTCCTCAACAAGCAAGAGTGAAACCAACTCATCAAAATTTGGTAAGCCTGTACTCCAAAAATAGATGTATCAAAAGACTTGTACCCCTTGCCAAGACAACGCAAGGCAATGTCTACCAGATCATCATCAGGCATGGGGGCATTGATAGTTGCCAATGCATCTGCATACTTCTTTATCTCTTGTACATAATCATGAGAATACTCCTTCCTTTCTGCTTCACATTATGAATATGTTGCCAATGCATCTGCATACTTCTTTATCTCTTGTACATAATCATGAGAATACTCCTTCCTTTTTGCTTCACATTATGAATATGTTGTCTCAACTGAGACTTACGAGCACTAGTATCTGTATCAAACAGCTTTACCAATGTATCCCATGCATCCTTGGGATTCTCAGCATCATGTATATGTAAGAGTATAGCATCCAAGATACATATAGACAAGTAATGCAAAACTTTATATGCTCTCTGTGACCATTGCTTATGAGCTATAACCTGTTGTTGTGTAGGTTGTCGGGGTAGTTCCGGCTCTGGCTCTGCACATGTAACAAGGTTCCAAAACCCTTTTCCCTTCAGAAAGCTTTTAATCCTGTACTTCCATGCCTGGAAGTTCTTTCTATCCAACTTCTCACCCACAATCTCTACTGGGTTGTCTGACATATTTGCTCAATGCAAATGCACCTTCGACACACATCCAATTTTGTAAATGAGCCTTCCTCAGCTCAACCACACTCTAATAGGTGTTCCAGATACTCCAAAGTACTCAACGAACTTCACTGTTGATGTACAAATTCACTCTGATTGCATTCAAATTGATGTACAAATTCACTCTGATTGCATTCAAATTGATGTACAAATTCACTCTGATTGCATTCAAATTGATGTACAAATTCACTCTGATTGCATTCAAATTGATGTACAAATTCACTCTAATTGCATTCAAATTCACTCTAATTGCATTCAAATTCACTCTGATGGCATTCAAATTCACTCTGATTGCATTCAAATTCACTCTGATTGATGTACAAATTCACTCTAATTGCATTCAAATTCACATTGCATTCAAATTCACTCTGATTGCATTCAAATTCACTCTGATTGCATTCAAATTCACTCTGATTGATGTACAAATTCACTCTAATTGCATTCAAATTCACTCTGATTGCATAATTCAAATTCACTCTGATTGCATAATTCAAATTCACTCTGATTGCATTCAAATTCACTCTGCATTCAAATTCACTCTGCATTCAAATTGAATTGACATACATAGTCCAAAGTACCCTGTTTTGTCGCGCTTTCCAAGGCTTCAAATTGCAATGTAGTGGTTCAATCAAGTGTGGATAACATGCATTGACACCTAAACAAGCTCAATGTTGCATATCAACACCAACCAAGGTGCGTACATACCAACCAAGCTGCGTACATACCAAAAATATCAAATCCCCTTCTCTGTTTTGAGAAAAACCAATAAGTAAAAGTGCTCTAATTCCTTTGATTCTTGTCCAAATTGAGAGACCAGGCATTCATTAGCTTAGCAATGATGTCTACGAACTCCATGTAAAAGGAATTAGACCAATTATAAAATTCGACAGAGTAATTAGCCAATGAATGACCCTCTGTTTTACTAATCACTGTAGACAGCCTGTTTAATCAGCTTATAATCAGCTCCATAATGCATAACTATTCCAACCAACCACATAGAAACCTTCTCAAGTATGTGTAGTATCACAAATTTGCTAATCAAATTTTGGGTTTACTCAATCACAAGACTTGAATTTGGCCTCCATGTAAAAGGAATTAGACCAATTATAAAAGTCAAGAGAGTAATTAGCCAATGAATGACCCTCTGTTTCACTAATCACTGTAGATAGCCTATTTAATCAGCTCATAATCAACTCCATAATGCATAATTGTTCCAACCAACCACATAGAAACCTTCTCAAGTATGTGTATCACAAATTTGCTAATCAAATTTTGGGTTAAATTAATCCTCACAAGACTTGAATTTGGCCTCCATGTAAAAGGAATTAGACCAATTATAAAAGTCGAGAGAGTAATTAGCCGATGAATGACCCTCTATTTCACTAATCACTATAGACAGCCTGTTTAATCAGCTCATAATGAGCTCCATAATGCATAATTGTTCCAACCAACCACATAGAAACCTTCTCAAGTATGTGTATCACAAATTTGCTAATCAAATTTTGGGTTTAATCAATCACAAGACTTGAATTTGGCCTCCACCTAGCATAGGATTGAAAAATCTACTCTGTTTCTTCCCTTCAGTTCTGCATCGCATGCTGTAGGGGAGGATTGAGAGGTTTGTTGTGATAATGGATGATAGATGTGAGTCCCCAACACTCCTAGGTATGTACCCAATCCAACAATTAGTTGATTTTTGCAAAAAGACTAGCTCCAATTTCATCAACAATGGACCCCTCTTCACTGTTTTTGTGAGGGCTTCAAAACAGTGAATTTCCACTCACTTAAATGCATCAAACTTGCTCCAAATCCATTGTAGGGCTTGCACATGAGTTGCCAATACATTCCCATTTGCCAGATACATGATTCTTTGTCAGATATGCAACCATTTGCCCCATACATTCACCACACTCAAGCTTCAATGCAGAGCTTTCAAAATAGAATTTTTCTTTGCTTTGGGCAACTCAAATATGATGTTGTTTGAGTTTTTGCACTTGCAATCTGATCAAGGATCTTTAGTAGTCCTTACCCGGTAGGCCAAGCTCTGAGATTTGGTGAAAAACGATGTGCTCCAAGCTTCACAACTCTAGTGGCAAGTTCCATAGCTTTTCTTCACAGCATCTTCTCCCTCTTCTCTCGCTAACTCATAAACCCTAATAGAGAGCACCAGGCTCTAATACCATGATGAAAAACAGGTAGAGGGAGAGGAGACACACACACACAGGAGCAAAACCTAACCATAGAGAGAAGCCATCTCCCTTCTCTCTCATAATGCATAAAGCCATAATCCACAATCTACAACACACTACATGTGCTGTGTCCACACACTGCTAACCCTAGCTAATGTCCACACACTATGACCAGCTGGACGCGGTCATTTATGTCTCACACATGTTACTACCTAACATGCCAGCACATAGTGCAACTGGCACAAGCTGACATCGAGCTTGAATCTCAACAGTAAATAAAATATCTTATATGAGATCCATGTTGGACCCAATGTGGCATATAACATGGGATCCTAGTTGGCATGCAATATCTCATACTACTGGATATGGATCCTATGTGCATGTCCAAGAAGGGCGGTCATGTTTTTGGAGGCCCTAGATAAAACAAGGTACCCTTACCTTGCAACAACCCAATGATACACTACACATTTTTAAATGGACCCTCTAAGCTAGCTAGCCTTTGCATGTGATTAGCACATGACATGTGAACATCTTTTTGACTCCCTCGCCTTCTCGAATAACCTTTGAGAAAATGAACCATTCATTAATGTGCCATATTTAGAGAACATTTTCTTCCCCTAAACCATCAAATGAGGGTGAATCACTGTCAATCACAAAAATGCAAACCAAATTGTTTGACACCTCAAAGCTCACAATTTGCACACCAATCTCTTTTATATACACCTCGTGGTTTCATAAATTGATACCTTAGAGCTTGCTTCAAGTTGAGGACATGTAGTAGGCCTCCATCAAAATTTAGGAAGTTCATTACACCTAATCTCTTATACAAAAAGCACTTTAATGTGGAGTGATATAAGATGTCCAATTCTTCATAGAAAGAGACAAGATATCATTGTATATGTCCACCCAATAGTAGTAGGCTTTGGAAAAGGGAAGGCCTTATTATTAAAAATGTAGAATTCTCTCTCTCTCTCTCTCTCTCTCTCTCTCTCTCTCTCTCTCTCTCTCTCTCTATTATGGGAATATATTTTAAGCCCTCTTAAAAATATTATTCTACCCTCTTAGATAATTCGGGGATGCTTGGATTATCTTTGCGTCATGCCAAATTATGTTAATAATGGGTGATACCATTATAAATATTAATACGTTTGGTGGATATTAACGTATCCTTGGGGTCTCCAATGTTTGTTTCAGTTGGTTCATATGTAGGGGTAATTCTCGGGCTACTTACGCCTAGCAAACATGTGTGTGATGATGGTTTGTATGCTTATGAAATATTTATTTCACCAATTTATTGTTGGTTATTTTATAGGTGAAGAGGATTCCAAGGATTGAAGAGAAGTCGCACAAATTTATTACTTTTGGCACATCATTTTGTAAACAAGCTTTGTATATACATGTGCTAGCTTGTGCACATTTTGATTTATTTTGTAAAAGCCATAGTTTATCAAGCATAGACTTGATCTTTAATATTTGGTAAAGCGTGATATGCTTTAAATCCAAGCCTCAATTTATGGACACTCTATTTTTGAAGATAAGAGAGTGTCGTGCAAAAAAAGCACCCTTTTTGTATTTTTGGAGGCTATGGCCTAAATTGGAATAAAGTATATGGCAAATACTCGTGTGGGGGAAAATTAGGCCATATACACATGAGAGTGGATGATTGCACCCAATCTTGGAGCTGAATCTTTGTGAGCTAAGTATTTTATTTGTTTTTAAATATTTTGGTCATGATCATGTGATGTTTGATGAATTGTTTGAATTTAAATCAATTCTTGCAATTTATTTGATTTCTATCCCCCTAGAAATTTAGATTCATGACAGTGGTATCAGAGCTAGACCTAGGGAGAAGGGGATAAGAATTGAGTGGTAAAAAGCAAAATTCAAAGATTTTTGAAGGATTGCTTCTATATTAACCAAAGGACAAAAACCAAAGATCAAGAGGAGGGTGGTAAACCACTTTCAAAAAACCATGAAACCACTTTATACTTACAAAGATATTTTGCTAGATTATTAACCTCATTCTGATCCGTCTGTATGGAAATTGAGAGCAAATACGGCTTAGCTTTTGGATTGCTAAACCACTGCTAGAGGGAGAAATCTATAATGGATGGTGTGTATATCTCCATAAGTCAATTTATGAGAATATATATAGTTTGGAAAATCTTAAAAAAAGGGAGTTAGTTAATTAGATTTTCTTCTTCTTCTTCTTCCTTCCCTTTTTCTATCCACGGTGACCGGAAGGTTATTACCTCCAAGGAAAAAAATAAATTCAAATTAGGCCGTCGGGCAGCACTGCACGTATTCAAGGAGAAGGCGGGGTGATAATCTATGCCAGTTACTCAACTAAAAGCTTTGTTAAGCTTTTAATAATAAAGCTTGCATCTAGTTAATCAAACAAAAAATTTCTTAAGCTTTTAATAATAAAGCTTTGATAAGATAACAAGCTCTCTCTCTCTCTCTCTCTCTCTATATATATATATATATATATATAATGCCATCTACCTCTCTTTCTTTTAGCGCATCCCTATGGCCAAATTCTAGGAGAGAAAACTTATTAGTTTCTCTTAAAGAAAGTTTTTGCAAATTAAACTTGCCAATAGGCTTTTTAAAAAAAATTATAAAGCCTATTCTCATCACTTTCCACAAAAGGCGACAATTCAGAAAAGAATTTAGAAAAATCTCAAATCTTTTAGAGAATGGAATCGAACCCATCATTTTGTGTGACTAATTCATAAGCTAAACTCTCCGTCTTAATTTAGTTGCAATGACTACTTTACCCATTCAGCCCACGATACAAGAACAAATTGCTAGTGAACGAGAACTCCGCCGCAAATTAGAGTGTCAAGTCAAGCGTACCAAACACAAACGCAGTTCTTCTAATTCTTCCAACTCAGATGAGGAGGAAAGTGATCATGATAGACGCACTATCAAAGGTACATTACATGCTCAAAATTCTAAGAAAGACTCACAAATTAGTCGAAAGGCATTCAATTTCCAAAATTATGATGGCAAGAAGGATGCACGAGTTCTCATTGCTTGGATTAGCCAACTAGATGACTATTTCTCTGGCGAGAAGTTCTTTGAAAAAAGGATAAAATTAAATGTGCTTGTAATCATTTGATCGAAAGTACGGCTTTATGGTGAAAGTGATTAAGCAAGGTAAACATCGACCTTCAACATGGAAAGAGTTTCAAAAACTCTTAAAGAAACATTTTCTACCATCACAATACAAAGCTAAAGCATGACAACGATGTGACACTCTAGACCAGATTGATAAAGAGAATGTCCAAGCTTATATCGACAAATTTTGGGATATTCTTTTACAAGTCTAAGTAATTGAAAAAGTCAAGGAAAAAGAGCAACGCAGACAATTCATTGTAGGACTTAAGTCTACCATTAGGACTGACGTTAACATGTTTCATCCACATGACCTTAGCACTGCTATGGACCTTGCCCTAAATTCAGAATGTAAAACAACTATATATAAAGATTTCAAGATGCAAGATAAATATTTTACAAAATCTACTAAATCTCCTTTCTCTTCTAGTACTTTTGATAAATCTAGGATGCAAAAGGGTAAAGATATGGCTAAAGGTGGTATTCAGAAGGACAACAACAGCAAACCTTCAAATGGACAACCAAAGAATCGAATCTTCAGATGCTACAATTTTCATAAGGAAGGACACCTCGCACAGGATTGCCTTGACAAAAAGAAGAATTCCATATCGATGGCTCGACTCAACGTTATTGAAGAAGATGACGAAGCTTATTTCAAGCAAGAGAGTAACTCTGATCCCGACTATTCAGATCAAGGTAAGTTTTGAATTCATGCTTTATTGAAAATTCAAGGGAAAATAAAAGGAAAATCAATTTTTATATTGCATGATGATGGTAGTTCACATGATTTTATTTCTGGGAAAACATTGAAAGCACTTAACCTAGATGCATCGTACTCTAGTTACAAAGTAAAAGCTGCATTTCAAGGTGCTAAATACAATTGCACCAAGGAGGTTAAAGATTTAGAATTACAAATGGGTTCACTAAATGAAAAGAGAACATTCCTAGTGGAACCTTTACAAGGTGTGGATGTCATCTTAGGTATGCCATGGAGACATGAGCATAACCCCCATATTGACTATGACACCCATATCATATGGTTAATAAAAGATGACCAAGAAATTTGTCTTCAATGCCAAAACAAAGGTGAATTAGACCCATTTTTTACTAATACTCAAGAAAAAAGAGTTGTACAAAAAAAGGAGGACATTTTTTATTTTTGTCAACCAGCATATTGCCTAGGATGACTCAAAATTAAATATGTCTCATGACCCTTTCATCTCTAAATTCTCTAATTGCTTCATAGATGACTTACCACACGTGGCTTACCAAGACCTCGTCTAGAAGACCATAAAATTGAAATAATTCATGGTAGCTCACCGTCATGTAAATCTCCTTATAGAGTTAACATGCTTGAGCAAAAGGAGATTCAAAGGCAAGTCAAAGAACTATTAGATAAGGAATTGATTCGACCTAGTAGTTCTCCATTTGGTGCTCCAGTTCTTCTCGTTAAAAAGAAGAATGGTACATATCGATTGTGTATCGATTATCATGCACTAAGCAAAATTACTATTAAGAATCGATATCCAATACCTTGAGTGGATTACTAGAAGCCCGAGTCTTTAGCAAGATTGACCTAAAGTCTGGTTATCATCAGATTCGACTGGACGAAGGAGATATCTATACAAAATTGCCTTCAGGACCCAAACTGGCCATTATGAATTTTTAGTTATGCCATTCGGTTTGACTAATGCTCCAGCTACTTTTAACAGAATGATGAATAGGATATTCTTGAAATATCAAAACTTTGTTGTAGTGTTTTTTGATGATATCTTAGTTTTTAGTAAGAATCGTCAAGAACATGAACAACATTTAGAAAAAGTATTCTCACTTCTTCAAGAGAATCAACTCTATGTCAATCCTGAAAAGAGAAAATTCTTCCAAGAAGAAATTGAATATCTAGGACACATTATCTCTGTTGATGGTATTAGAGTAGATCATAAAACGATTGAAAGCATTACTAATTGACCTAGACCATGTGATATTCACGAACTCCGATCTTTTCTTGGATTATGTAGCTACTACAGTTTATTAGAAATTTTGCATATATTACACATCCTTTGGCTGAACTTCTTAAGAAAGCTAGATAGTCTGATTGGACTAGTGGACAGGATCATTCTTTTGCTGAACTTAAGAAAGCATTAACCCATGCACCAGTTCTTACATTACCATATTTTCAACGACTGTTCTTCGTTATAGTTACTGATGCTAGTGGACAAGACTTTGGTGCTATTCTTATGCAAGATGGACATCCAATTTCTTATGAAAGTCGTAAGCTTAATCCGGCAGAAAAAAATTATAGTACATATGACAAAGAATTAGCTGCAATTGTCCATGCTTTAAGACTTTGTAAACATTATTTAATGGCATCTGAATTCTTAATTAAGACAGACCAACAAAGCATTCGTCATTTGTTAACTCAACCATTGATTTCTGATCGACATATCAATGGGCTTCATTTATCCAAAGTTTCCAACCCATGATTTAGTATCACAACCAGGCAAAGAAAATGTTATGGCAGATGCTTTAAGTATACATCCTAATATTCACAACATTTCTGTTATTCAAAGTCAACCATTAAGCCCTATGAGAGAATCCTGTGATATAGACCCAATTTTTTTTGCAATTTGGACTAAGCTTAGAGACAACAATTGGAACCCTATTGGTGATTACTCATGCCATGATGGTTATCTTTTCTTCCAAAAAAGATTGTGTATTACACAACCTTTTAGTAGACAATTCATACCGGAGGAAATGCATCAACCACCATACATGGGTCATCGAGGCGTTTCAACTACCTTATAATTAGTATCGAGAGAATTCTTTTGGCCTCATCTCAAACATGATATAGCAAAATTTGTAGATGAATGTTTTGTTTGTCTCAGAAGATTAAAAGCTACAAAGGTAAAACCCAAGGACTTCTTACCCCCCTACCAATTCCGAATGATACTTAGGAACAAATATCCGTGGACTTCATCACAGGTTTGCCTACTACATCGAGTCATAAAACAATATGATTTGGTTAATAATTGACCGTTTGAGTAAGCAAGCATACTTCTTACCTTGTAAGAAAACTTTGACTTCTCAACAAGCCGCAAATATGTTTATCAAACAAATCTCTGTATATCACGGCTTGCCAAAAGTCATTGTTTTTGACAGAGATTCAAGATTTTGTAGTAATTTTTGGATCACATTATTCTCCAAATTAGGCACTAAAGTAGATTTCTCAACAGCTTTTTATCGGAAAACAAATGGACAAATTGAGGTTACTAACAACACTATCTTAGATCTACTCACAGCCTATGTTGCCCAACAACCTAACTCATGGGATAATTACATTCATCTTCTCCAATTTGCTTACAAAATAATACTCCTCATTCAGCTATACTGGTCGAGCACCTTTCGAAACTGTATATGGAAAACTTTTGCCTATTCTGACAACTAGACTTTCTCACAAAATCAAAGCTGCTGATCAATTCACTATTGATTTTACGACCATTCTAGAATGACGTAAAACATTCCATTGCTCATGCTCAAGAAAATTATGTTAAGCAAGCAAATCATAAATGCTATATCCTTTGAACTTGGAGACTGTACTTTTGAAAATTGAAAAACGTCGACTTAAAAGTGTCGAAAAATTCCCAACTATTAAGCTTGCATCAAGATTTTATGGACCTTTTAAAGTGATCCACAAAATTAATGATGTTGCATATAAACTTGAATTACCTTCTCATTGGCACATTCACAATTCATTTCATGTTAGCTTATTAAAACCTTTAAAAAAAGGACAACTTCCCACTCACCCAGTATATGAAGAATCACCTCTTATTGAAGAAGACCAAGAAATCTTACTCCCATATACTATCATTGACCATCAAATTACACCAACTCGTATTGGAAACCAATATAGCAAATATTTAATAACTTTCAAAAATCATCCTTGTGTGAAGATGCAAGATGGGTGCCTGAGAAATATTTTCATGCTTTTCCTGAGATCCTTTGTTCTTTTCAACAAACTGGCAATTGAGGATAATTGCAAACTCAAGCAAGAGGGGATGTTATGGGAATATATTTTAATCCCTCTTAAAAATATTATCCTACCCTCTTAGATAATTCGAGGATGCTTGGATTATCTTTGCGTCATGCCAAATTATGTTAATATCATGGGTGATACCATTATAAATATTAATATGTTTGGTGGATATTGACGTATGCTTGGGGTCTCCAATGTTTGTTTTAGGTGGTTCGTATATATAGGGGTGATTCCCGGGTTACTTACGCCTGGCAAACATGTGTGTGATGATGGTTTTTATGTTTATGGAATATTTATTTCACCAATTTATTGTTGGTTATTTTATAGGTGAAGAGGATTCCGAGGATTGAAGAGAAGTCGCACAAATTTATTACTTGGCATATCATTTTGTAAACAAGCTTTTTATATCTACATGTGCTAGCTTGTGCACATTTTGATTTATTACTTGGCACATCATTTTGTAAACAAGCTTTTTATATCTACATGTGCTAGCTTATGCACATTTTGATTTATTTTGTTAAAGCCATAGTTTATCAAGCAAAGACTTGATCTTTAATATTTGGTAAAGCATGATATGCTTTAAACCCAAGCCTCAATTTATGGGCACTCTATTTTTGAAGATAAGAGAGTGTCGTGTAAAAAAAGCATCCTTTTTGTATTTTTGGAGGCATGGCCTAAATTGGAATAAAGTATCTCGTAAATACTCATGTGTGGGGAAAAATTAGGCCATACATACATGAGGGGAGATGATTGCACTCAATCTTGGAGCCGAACCTTTGTGAGATAAATATTTTATTTGTTTTTAAATATTTTAGTCATGATCATGTGATGTTTGATGAATTGTTTGAATTTAAATCAATTCTTACAATTTATTTGATTTCTATCTCCATAGAAATTTAGATCCATGATACTCTCTCTCTCTCTCTCTCTCTCTATCTCTCTCATACAATGATATAGGCTTTCTAGCCTTATCCCACTTTACACGTCATCATCCATGTGGCACTCCCTTTTCAGAAAATGTTTGCATTGTCCAAAGTTTTTCCAAAACACATCGTCTGTGTTTCTTAACTCGTATGGCACCAAAACTGAGGTATCTTTTTTGAGTCAGTCAAGTGCTGGCTCCTTGTGTAAAAATGTAAAATTTTCGGGTGTCACACAAGTTGCGTTAACATGACTTCAATAACCTAAAACATATATTAGGCAAGTTTGTGCGTGCATTTTTTCAAAAATTTCTATACTCCAAACAAAACCCCCAAGACCTTTCCCCTTTCCCCTTTTACCTTTTACCTTTTCACTTTTTTTATTATTTTATTATTTTTTAATTTTTAAAATTTTAATTTTTAAATTTTATTTTTTACGTTTTTGGTTTACTGTTTATTATTTAAATTTTTGGCTTACCAAAAAGGGGTTTTCCTAAAATCTTTGACTTGGAGCCTACATGCATTAAATGCATCCAACCACTCAAAATAGACTTTTGGACTTTTTGAGCTAGTGGCCTAAATGCCTACATGCATTAAATGTGGCGAGCCGATCAAGATGCCCCAAATTAGAAAGAGGATTAAGAATGATTAACGCATGTTAATTGCACTAATGCAAAAACATAGAATGTGCAAAAAACACATAGATTTCTGTTTGTTGCCAATCCTCCCCTAATTTTTATCCTGATTTCTGTTTGTTGCCAATCCTCCCCTAAATTTTGTTTTTATCCTGATTTCTCCACATAAGGAGTTAAAATTGGGATAAACACTATGCTAAGAAACTGATTTTGTGGTTTGTTTACCTAGATTTATTAAATTTGATGCCCAATCTACTATTTTTTATTTTAAAAATTAAAAATATGTAAAAAACCAAAAAATGTAGAAATCAACCAAATCATGAAATGAAGAAGTGAAAAACACACAGTTTTTGTAGAAATTGACCAAAAACAAACACAGATTTGCAATTATAACAACAAAATGCAACTAGAACCATGAATAATGCAGCAGAATAGATAAATTTATGAAAATTTTCTTACGTTTCTTTCTTTGAGAAAAAATACGAATTTCACAAAAATGAACCACACACAAGCATTCAAGATGCACTATGGCTATGCGGTGGGGATATTCCAATGCCATTTAATGTGAAGCCCTTACACCATAGAAAGAGTGCAAGAAATAACCAAGGTTGTCAGGCTTTGCCCAACCACACTCGTGAGCATAAAACAACTCAACTGAGAAGCTAATCTTTCATAACCTAGCTCACAATTGCATGGGCAAGGTGTGCCACTCACCTCATGAATGTTTGTGCTCAAATTCTCATATGAGATGATATTTCTACATAGCCACACACCAAATCTCCACTCCAATGCCGCCGCCGCACTCCAAAGGAATCTCGACCCTCCTGTCTTGTCTTTATATTTATGTAGTCCGGGTACCACTAACTTTGTATTTATGCCTTGTCTTCTTCTTCTTTTTTGTGTAATAAGAATTATTGGATCATCTTTAGACACAGGAATTATGGGCGTACTTCCCTTGTGTGGGCTCTCTAAAAAGGTATGCTTCCACCACTACCCTATCTCCTATTTTGCTTTAGTCACATAGATTGTGATTACGAAGAATGAACTTGATTGTTTTGTAATAAAGACATCTTTCTCTAAACTGAGAGATGAGACATATGATATGTCTTGCAAGACATTGAAGCTACACATCTTTCTCTAAATTGAGAGGTGAGACATATGATATGTCAATTGCAAGACATTCAAGCTATGCATCTTTCTCTAAACTAAGAGGTGATACATATGATATGTCAATTGAAAGACATTCAAGCTGCACATGTCATGACTTCCATTATAGGCAGTCATCAAAGCCATGCATTCTTGGCATGCAAGAACATTTTCTTTCTATACTTGTGAGTGTTTGGTTTTTGTGAACCACAATGTGCTTTGTGTACTTGTGTGTGTTTGGTGTTTGTGAACCACAATGTGCTTTTTGTACTTGTAAGTGTTTGGTGTTTGTGAACAACCACTAGCTCGTTAAAAAAAAAACTTGTTAGAATACTCGACGATTCATTGGGTAAATTACTAAAAAGGACTGTGACATGCTTTTTGTAGTTTTGGATGTTAGATGATATAGACCTTAATAATCATGCTTGCTTTTGGTAATTCAAACCATTAGCCATGGCCTCTCCCTTTGGTGGCATTGTTGATCTTCAGCGTGAAGGCATGACTATGGAGAAAAGCCCTATTCCTTTTTCTATCAATACATGGTGTATGTGAGACCCCTCTGCCACCTCCGCGCACCGGATTCCCAGTTACTAGCAGTGGAAGTAGCTTCCTCTTGCGCAAGGCAAGGTTTCCCACTCGGGGCCTCGCCCCATGAATGCCCGGACACGAGACTAATCTAGTGGTCATTCTGAAACCGAAATCGTGAAAATTTCTCTTGCCCGAAAAACGGGGAGGATTCCACCTTTTTGATTTTCTTAATGAATTTTCTAACGGGGTCAAGAGACTAAACTATCCTTCACCTGATTAAGCCAGATAGAAGGAAAACTATTATAGACTTAACTTGAAGAAATCAACGCTTTTTTCCTAACTGAAATCACGCACAGCCGTTGATCTCATCATTTGAGAAGTCTTCACGTTTTTATTTAACTACTTGAGTTCTGAGCGTATTCCTATTATTTCAATTTTAATATTAAAACTCCACTGATTCCAGCCTACCCCATCCGGCCCATGGGTTAGCCACCACCCAACCACTGGAATTGGTAGAACGAGACAATTACTCACCCACCCATAATTGAATGCCTTTCTTAACTTTTGCTTTTTCGAATACAGATACGCACACACTCCTCTTTAAAACTTTAACTTATAAAACAATCCATTGACAAACAAATATTGGTTACAGATGTCATAACTCAAAAATTCCATCCAGTCTCTTGTTTCTCAAAAAACAGAATCACTCTGGACTCTCCGTTGAAACCAGTTGGTCAGCCAACGAGATCTAGTTACAGATTACAATAATCATTTGTCCATCATACATATCTTCCATGACATACGCATGGGTGTCCTAGGCACCGCGAGCCCGGGCATTGCCTAGTCAGAACCCTCCAGGATCCTCCTTAGGTGTCCTGGCACTTCACTCAGGGATCGCTTCGTCGGCCCTCATCCATCATACCGGAAGTGCACCATTTTAACCGTACGGAGACTGGTCAAGACCTGGGCAGGCTTTGCCGCATGAGCTATCCTTTGAACACTCCCCGCTAGCTGTTGCAACCAAACTTCCCTTAGAAAAACATATACCAAATGCTCCCTCCACTAGCATTCTAGCATAAGACAGTCCTTTAAGAAAATAGGGTTTCTATGCAAGTTTTCAGTTTGATTTTCTTTTGAATACAATGAGTATATCTTAAATCAGTGTCCCCAAAACTTCTTGATCGAATTTTTGAATTTCATAACAGAATTCCTCGAAGTTTGTAATCTTGATCCACAGATCAGTTCGAAGGGTCTCAAACTTAGTTTCAGATTTAGCGAGAGATTCGAGTGTATTTTCCTGAACTGGTCACATCTTCTTTCCTTGAAACTGACGAAAGAGTTTGGTCTTGGTCATAGTCTGATTCAAGGTTCGAGTAGTCTGATAAGATTTTTCTTGAACTATCTTTCTCGAAAAGGGGTGATATTTTAGTTACTATTTTATTGAATTTCATTAATTGAATATTCACTTAACTAATTTATAAATTAATCACGAATTTCGATGAGAAATAAATTAATCATTTATCTGAATATTTCAACTTTGATAGATTTTTTGAATTTTCTCTTTATAATCCGAGTGAATATAAAACGATAGAAATTTCTCTCTCAGAGTATTTACTTATTCATTTATCAAATACTCATAGAAATTAAACATAGAATTAAAGAGAATTCTAATTTTGATATAAAAATTCTTTATGTATCTATTTATGCATAAAAATCAATTTTAATAAGAATAACACTTTTGAAATAAAAAAAATTTCCATAGAAATTAAATTCAATAATTAATATCAATGATATCCATGCATATTCATAGGTGAATATGTACATGGAGTAAATTAGAATATTTCTTTAAGAATGCACAAACGGTGGGAATTACTCTTTTGGAGTAACATAAAAATAAACTTTATTTTCCACAAAATTCGAGAAAATTTTGCCATAACCTCCTTTGTATGGCTGACCATTTCTCAATTTTATCATTCTATTTTCAACATAAATTAACCCCAATTAGATGTCTAGGAATCTAATCTACACAATTTTCAATTTCCAAGAGAGTAAACAATAAGAAAAGTTTAATTAATCTTTTTGTTAATCATTCTAGAATAAAGAAAGGTTGAATTGTAAAGAAGAGAAGGGGGATGGCCTTTTCATCAAGGCATAGCATTAAAATTTGCTTTAATCAACTATAAAACAAGAAAATCAAGAAAACCAAAGATTTGAAATTAAAAGTAAGAAAAATGTAGCTTACTTGGAGTTGTAAGCTTTCCTTTGGCTTGAGGGATTGAGGGTTCTACTCTTGTTTGAAGCAAGAGTGGCCACCAATTACTTCAGAGAGAAGAGGATTAAGCCAAAAACAATTGAATTATCAAGAAAATTCAATGTAATTGGCTCTGGGTAAGTAGGAGTAGAGTAACAATGCATAAACACTATTAAGCTTTTACAAAGGGGGAGGCTTCTATTTATAGGAAAAAGTGAGCCTCAAACCAAGCAAACTGATTCTAGAATTTTCTAGATCAGTTTGGTCAATTTTTGACAATTTTTGGGTCAGTTCAACTTACTTTTTGATACTAGACTTGAAATAGGAGAGAGGAGAGATGAAATATCTCATTTTATTGATTTAAAATTGGGGAGTAATGATGAGAAAAAAGGCACCTCCTTCATGAGGGGGAATCCCCACTCTGAGGTGTCAAAAATTCAGTTTTTTAATGTTTCCTTTGGTCCTTAGACCACTCTTCATCTTATGTGAGCATTTACTCATTTTTGGGGGGTTTTTCTTTTATTCTTCAAATTATCTCCTCCCTAAATTTGGATTAATTTTATTTGTCCCTCAAAACCTTAATCCAAAATTTTCAAAAAATCTGGACCCTTAGGCTAAGGTCTTTTGAGCAGATTATAATTTATTTCTAATGCACCTTAGGAATTTCTTTTTAAAATTTTATTTCAGGGAAAATTATTTTAATAAGAAAGAATATTTTTCCATCCAAAGATATCTTAAAACTAAATTATCTCTCTCTAGAATATTTTCTCTCTCTAGGTCAAAACAGGTGGAAACAAGATCTTTTATTATTCTGAAAAGGGGATTGATTACAAGGGAAGAAACTGGACATCTTGAGGGCATGGGGAGGAATCTTATAGTGTATGTATGTGTTTAGGTGTGTGTATGTGTAGGTGAATGCATGCGTGAATGTGTGTAGGCATGTGTGTGTGTGTGAAGTAGAGAGAGAGAGAGAGAGAGAGAGAGAGAGAGAGAGAGAGAGAGAGAGAGAGAGAGAGAGAGAGAGAGAGAGAGAGAGAGAGAGGAAACCTTACCCATTAGAGCACTTTGAGGAGGAGAAGGAGGTATGGAGAAGGAGAGGGAGAGGGAGAGGGGAAATCTTACCCACCATGAGAGAACCTTGAGGAGTGTTGAGATGTCAAGATCAACATGAGCTGATACTCATGACGTTGATGGCACGGAAGCGGTAAAGCTGTTTACGCCTTTATAGAATGGCACACTTCCAATGCAAACACACCAGAACACCAGACCAAAGAGCATGAACAGGACTTATATTTCAGAACAGACCTTTATCTTTACAGAGGTGGATATCCCAAACATCCTCTGAACAAGCTTTATCTAGCACCCACTCCTAATCAGCCCGCTCCAGCTCCTGGTCGCTCCCAATCCGTTCACTCTTGCCTCTCTGCAACAACCGACCTCTTCGTTCTTTGCTCTGCACCTCAGCTGAAGAAGACCACTCTTTCCTACACCACCAGCACACTGCCAATTCTCAAAGCATAAAACCCAAAGCAACCTCTTGTCCTCACCAGCCACCAGCTGTGTCCAATACGAAGTAAGGCACTCACTGTTGCTCACAACAGCCAGCCCAAAACAATCCTTACCCAGGCTCCCTCTCCTCGTATTCTCTATTTGCCACTGCCAGCCACCAGAAAACCGAGAGCCACTCCCTCTTTGTCGCCAGCAGCTTTACAAACACCTGCTTGCCTGGTTCCACTATACTCTTTCACTTGCTTCAGCCACCGCTCCACAAACTCTGCTCTGTGGGCAGCCCGCTTCTTTACCTTTTTTCCTCAACACCAGCACCTAGGCGGCCTCCACACGCTAGCCCACATGTCTTCTTGTCCAGTCACCTGCCAGCGACCACCTGTAACGCTGCCTAGTCCACGCTAGCCCACACGACCACCTCTGTCTCTTTCCCACAGGCGTCGCTCCACCCTCTTGCGGTAGCACCTTCAGCTGCGCTCCTTGCGCTTCAGCCTGTCAACCAGCATCTCGTTCTTTGGCGCCTCATGCGTTACCTACTGCAGCTGCGGCGACCGTCTCCTCACAGTCACCAAGGACCTTCTTCGTCTGCAGCTGCGCTCCACTCTTGCTTAGCGTCGCTCACACCAGCCCGTCGCCAAGGCTTCCACAGCTGGCCCCCCCAGCAGCCACGTCCTGCGCCTTGACACCTCTCCGTTACCCCCCAGCAGCCACGTCCTGCGCCTTGACACCTCTCCGTTCAAGGAGACCCCCCAGCTCTCCACACGGCGAACCGCCTTCACTTGTCACAACCCTTCAGCCCACACGTCTTCTGCGCCTGTGGCTATAGCTAGCCACCCAAAAACACACGGGGCCTCCTTACTGTCTTGCGCTTCCCCCAAAAACAACAAGGCCGCCATCGACTTTTTTCTCTCCTCGCCAGCTTCTGGACTGCGCCTTCACATGCTGGCCAATTTCAAAAAGCTCCTCGCTGGCTGCAGCACAAACATCCAAATGGCTATGCTTTATTGGCCATGTTAATGTATTATTTTTCATTTTACCTAAAAGATGGCCACTATATTCCTTTTCACACCAAAGCAAAGGCAACCTTGGCCCTTTTCACTTTTTTCTGCCCATGCCTTCCACCAACTTCAATTGCAACCTCGAGTGCCCGCTTATCCTTGGAGACGCATACACATATCCAGACATCCGAGCAGCTGATATCATATCCAGCTGAACTACGCTCTGGACAAGCCTGTGCTTCCAAGTTCTGATCATTTTTCCTGCACATACACTTCCATCAAAGCCCCTAGCTTGATTGCCGCATCCACGACGCCCACACTGAGTCAATGGGTGCTCCCATGACTTTACCACAACATGAACAACACTCATGTACACATGTACAAGTTGAGTTTGAGGTTCTCCAAAAACTTCACACAACGTGCTAGGGTGTGACTGTTCCACCGTTACACCACTGGCACGCTTGGTAGCTGACACAGTGGATCTTCCTAGTGATTAGAATCTAGCTGGACTACACCCACCTAGTCTAACTGAGTTATGGCATACTTATCTTGCTAGCTCACTTAGTTAGTGTAGCTAAGAACACTATAGTTTACATTATGAATAGGATCCCCATATATCGATAGTGCATGGTGTGACTCGAGAGGAGAAGTATACTAGCAACAAGTAACCAATTTTGTCACACTTAAAAGTGTTTGGATGCATTGCATATGTACACATTCTTGATGAGCTACGCAGTAAGTTGGATCCAAAGGCTGAAAAATATGTGTTCATTAGTTACTCCTTTGAGAAAAAGGCATACATGTATTATAACCCTATCACACGATGTGAGATGAGGGTGAGCAAGGATGCTGTCTTTGATGAGATGAGTAATTGGTATCCTGCTGTGAAAAAGACTCGATTGGGACAAATGCATAGGAGCAAGTGGTTACGTAGCATATAGGTCAACAACAACAACAATCATAAGTGGGTCTATTAATAGACCATGGAGTGGCTGGTTACATCAAAAAATCAATCTTGTAGGTTCATGCATCACATAAAGGTAAAGATAAGGTTAATAAGTCTCTTGGTATGCTTGAGATTGCACTCTCATGGCATTAAAAGGTAGGATTTGTCTGCGTATACATTGCAGCAAAATGGTGTATCCAAGAGGAAAAACAAGAGTATTACCAAGGTAGCTAGAGCATTACTTAATGAGAAGAACATGCCTAGACACTATTGGGTAGAGGTGGTATAGTGTGCGGTATATATCATGAATTGGAGGCCTATGTGGTGCATGGCAACATGCCTGAGGAGTGTTTTTTACAGGCGTGAAACCAAATGTGTCACATCTTAGAGTGTTTGGTTGTGTTTGATATGTGCATATTCTAGATGAGAAGCAGAAGAAACTTGATCCCAAGGCTGAGAAATGTGTGTTTGTTGGGTATGCATTGGAATCAAAATGCTACAAGTTCTGCAATGCAGTCACTAGAGAGTTACACATTAGTAGGGATGTAGTCTTTGATGAGTTGAGTAGTTGGTATATGCTAACAAATGTCACTTGGGATTCACATAGAGTTGGCTGATAATCAGGCTTATGGATAGCCACATGTCACCGCTAAACGGAAGTGGAGTTACACTAGATGAAAATGCAAACCATTGGTTAGGAAGAGTTTGGAGTAATGTGAGGCAACCAAGCATGATTAGGAATGCAAGGAGTATGACCGATCTTACTGCTATAAATCAGCCCCAAATTAGTTATTTTAGTGGCATGATATCGGCTCCAACAAGCCCTTAGTCACACGGAATCGGTAGCACCAATGTTTACCCCCATGTAGATGGGTTTTTCAGCCCAAATGTAACATTTAGTATTGCTGATTTTGAGCAACAAATGGGGGATGGATGCAAGATAAGAAGGTACACCACAGAGTATTATGCCATGCAGGTCAACACAAGTGAGGTACCCAGTGTTGTGCAGAGACTCTCTCTTATGATGGATTTGTGGTAGTACATCGTGCTTACATGACACATGTGTTGCAAGAGATAGATCTAGAAACATTTGAGGATGCGATTGAGAATCCACAGTGGGTACATGTCACGAATGATGAGATGGATGCGCTTGAGAAGCACAACACTTGGTCTCACTAGTTGAGTTACTTGCTGTGGGTAAGAATGCCATAGGTTGCAAGTAGGTAAGAATGCCATAGGTTGCAAGTGGGTATATAAAATCAAACACAATGCGGATGGCAGGGTGAGTAGGTACAAAGCCCGATTGGTTGTATGTGTGAGGGAGGGAGTGAGACAGAGCAGTGGGGTGACACTTAAGGCATGGTGGTGGCATAGCTATTTCTCTTTGTTGAGCTACTTCAGTGTGCTTCCATTGACGTAGCTACCATGAGGAGTCCCCGATTCAATAAAATGAGATAGAGGTACGTGAGAGTTGCCTCCCTAATGCATTTCATGTTTCCCATGCCATATTGGGTTTGGGTTGGAGTTTAGACTCCCCCAGGCATGAGAGAAGAGTCCCATTGAGTGGCCAAACGGCCCGACACTCTTGTGTGTGTGTTTGCATGCAAGAACATCAAGCTCATCCTCTCCTCAGCATTCTTAAGGGCTATGCTTAGAAATATGGCATAGATCATGATGAAACTTTCAGTCCAGTAGTGGCATAAATGGTAGCTATATGTATGGTGGTTGCATTAGCTATACCTGATAGGTGGAAAATGCATCAAATGGATGCCAAGAATGCGTTCTTGAATGGTGAGTTTCATGAGGAAGTATAAATGGTCCAAACACCAGGATATGAAGATTCGAGGTACCCACACAGAGGATGCCGGTTGAGGAAGGCAATATATGGACTAAAACAAGCACCGCGTGCATGGCATGGCTAGATTACATCATATTTATAGTAGTTAGGTTTTTATACATGTCCGACCGACTCATCTTTGTTTGCATTGGTCAGGGGGCGATAAGGTGCTTATCATTTTATATGTCGATGATTTGATAGTCACTGGCAACAATGAGAATTTTATTGCTTAGGTGAAAGCTTAGTTTTGCAGGCTAAGTTTGAGATGAAATATCTAGGAGTTTTATGGTACTTTCTTCGCATAGAGGTTGTGAAGGAAGGTGATGGCATATGGCATAGAGGTTGTGAAGGAAGGTGATGGCATATGGATGTTTCAAAGACAGTATGCTTTGGATATGCTTGCAAAGTATGGCCTGATAGCATGCAAGCCTATGAGTACACCACTTGATCCAAGTATAAAGATGTCAGCTCATATACGGGTGATGAGATTGAGGATGCAAACATGTATCAGAGAATGGTGGGTAGCTTGATATATCTCACCATTACTCACCTTGACTTGGGCTGTTTGGTAGTAGGAGTAGTTAGTTAGATTATGTAGTCACCCAAAAAGCTGCATTTGGATGTAGTGAGACGGATCATGAGGTATGTGAAGCATACACTGAACTACGGATTGCACTACAAGGCTGATGTAGAGCCCAAACTTTATGCATACATGGATGCTGACTGGGTAGATAGTGCAGATATAATAGGAGGTCTACATCGGGATATGTATTTAGTCTTGTAGGGGCTTAAATCTCATGGTCATCTAAGAAGCAGTCAACTATTGCACTATCTTCTATAGAGGATGAGTACAGAGGGGCAGCCGTGCGGCATGTGAGGCTGTGTGGTTTTATAACCTACTTGATCAGATTGGGTATGATGTGGTGGACCTAATACCACTTTACTATGATAATATTAGCAACATCATGCTTGCTAATAACCCTGTGTTTCATGTTAGTACAAAACACATAGAGGTTCACCCCACCATTTCATTCAGGAGAGAAGATCCTCAGTGGAGAGGTAGACCTGCAGCATATGTCTACCAAGGATCAGGTTGTAGATATATTCACCAAATCATTTCCTCGAGAGAAGTTAGAGTACTTATGACATGCTATGGGAGTACATGGCTTGAGTGCAAGCTCAAGTACTCATCCTCCTTGTGGCTTGATCTTGAGGGGGAGTGTTGAGATAGATGGTGCTTAGGATGCAAGACTTTATCTGCCAACTCAGCACAGATAGGTGGATCATGTGAGAGTGACGAATAAGTGGGACATGTAGCACACCGCCACCCTGCTACACATCAGATGTAGTGTATGTAGATTAGTGCCGCCATATATAAGGCACACTTAGTCATTTTTAGTAAAAATAAAGTAAGAGAGAGTGAGAGTAAACTAAGAATAATAAAAGTAGAGCCTAAGAAACTCCCTTGTTGTGTCAGTGTGTATACGTACATGGTACCTGTCTCACAAATCGTGACAATGAGGAGTTTGGGATTCCAACTATCAAGACACCTGGTGCAAGGAAGTCTAAGGAAGCTACAAGGACACCAAGGATAGATCCATGACCACATAGGCTGAGTAGGTTCAAAAACCATGTTCAAAGATTGATATATAATGGTTTTGTAGCTCACCATTATATGTATACATGGAAAGGTTGTGCAAGAGGTTGAACCCACATGTTTTGAGGATGCTATTGGGCATGTACATTGGGAGAAAGTCATGGATTAAGAAATGGCTACATTGTATACAAATAAGACATGGGACTTAGTGTCTTTGCCTAAGGGTAAAAAGGCTATTGGATGTAAGTAACAAATGGAAACATTAACAGGTACAAGATGAGATTGGTTGCCAAAGGTTATGCTCAAATCTACGGCATTAATTATGAGGAGACATTCAACCTTGTTGCCAAGATGGAAACAATCGTGAGAGCTATGATTATAGTGGCTATGTCAAAAGGTTGGGTTTTACATTAGATGGATGTAAAGAATGTGTTCTTGCATGGTGAGTTATAAGAAGAAGTATATTTGGACCAGCAACCTCGTTATATGGATTTGAGTCACCCGGATTATGTGTGTAGGCTACATAAAGCCTTGTATGGCTTGAAGTAGGCATTGAGATCATGGCATGATAAGATTTCACATTATCTTATCACAATTGGCTGTTATAAGAAAATCATTCACTCTATGTGCAAAAGAGTGATAAGGGGATTGTGGTCATCACCATCTATGTGGATGACTTGATTGTTGGGGGTGACAATGAAGAGGAAGTTGAGAATGTAAAGGGTCTCCTCGAGAAGAAGTTTGACATGAACAATTTGGATGATCTGAGACACTTTCTTGGCATTGAAGTCATTACTATACCTAAGGCTATATGGCTCTGTCACACACAGACAATATACATTCTACATGTTGTCTAACTATGGTGTGGCTAGCTATAAGTCCATTTTTGTACCATTGGATGAGAATGGAAATAAGCTAAGTGCAAACATAGGTGAGATTTTGGAGAATGCCATTATTCTCCCACTATGTATAGCTATGAAGATAGTGGGTACCTTGATCTACATGATGACTACAACTAGGCTAGATATGAACTACATTATTGGGTTGGAGAGCCACTTTTTGTAGGTTCCTGGGAACCTGTATGGATACATTGATGTAGATTGGACTAGTAGCATCTTGGACAAAAGATCTACTACTAGATTTATGTTTTACTTTGGGAGCATTAGGGGAGAATGAAGCTCATTTTGGGGCCTTTTGTCCCAAAACACAAAATCCCTCTCCACCCACCACCAGTCAGAGAAAGGCCAACGTAACGTTGATGAAATTGTGAAAACAAAGTAAAACTCACAAAAAAGAAATAAGAATCATATTTTATTGAATATACAACTGTTTGTATTCAATTAAGCGATCCTTTTCAATTTTAACAAGATTATTCTATTGTGAGTGCAGCTATATCATATTTAATTGAATATACAACTGTTTGTATTCAATTAAGCGATCCTTTTCGATTTTAACAGGATTATTCTATTGTGAGTGCAGCTATATTATCAAAGACACAAAAAAGGTTCCCTCCTAAACCAGTTTTCCCGCTTGAACAATGTCTTCCTCTAGCTTCTTCAATTTTCTACACTCTACCAACTTTTACAGTCTCGTGCTCTCAAGAATGGCAATAGAAATCTATCAAAGAGATTTTAATCCAGTATGTGTATATGCACAAAGAACTTGTGTTGCATGTTTATCCTGATTATCTTTAACAACATAGACCAAACTGTAAGTGTTTCTTGTAAACCTTAATGTTTTTTTTGTAAACCTGAATGTTTTTTGTAAACCTTTAGTGTTTTTTGTAAACCTTAAGTGTTTTTTTAAACCTTAAGTTTTTTTTGACCACATAATTTAATTGTTGTGCAGATATTTATCCATCATCCTATCAAGAATGGCAGCCAGTAGAGTGCATTTTGGGACTATTTGATGTTTTACATGGTAGCATTGGAGAGTTAGAGTACTGAAATGATCTGTCACCCAGTTAGCCCAATTAGGCATTTTGTTTTACGATCATTTCTACCAATTGCTCGACAAAGGAAACACCTATAGTGCCTTGTGAAGGCTAGATCTTCTAGAATGGCATAGTATGGATTGGCCTATTCCTCATGCCACTATTACAGAGACTTATAGAGGTAAACTCTTCTCGTAAGTGCAGTGTTCTCTATGACCAAGAACTGTAACTATAATTGTCAAAATAAATATTTGCATGCCCATTACAGTTTTTGTGGATATGTTTAACAATATGATGTGAAGGTCTATAGAACAATGCTCAGCCCTACAAAGCCAATGTTACTTCTGCAGATAATTTTGACTTTATGGATGATGGTTGGGACAAAAAAACCTACAATAAAGTCTATTGTGAAGTGGTACCAAACTCAATTGCAATCAAATATATGATTGCGACTCATAATTTCATATTCTCTTTTTACTACAAACGCAGCAGGCTTATTCAAAATCAATTGGTCCCAATGGATCAAGACCTAAACTCTTTTGGTGATGATAATGAATAAGTTGATATTAAGGTTTATAAAGATTGATTGATGTTAGGTGTTATATCACTTAGACAGTGTTGCACACTTTCACAATTACGTCATGATGTGCGCCTAAAGACAACAGGAAATGTTTTAGGAAGTTTCTCATTTATTCTGACACACAAAAAGGTAAATGAAACAACTTTAGCTTGCTTAATATCTGAATTTGTCACACATACAACTGAAACAACATCATAACAGGTACTGCATCGAAGGGAGAACAAGATACAATGCGAAGATATCCCAAATATGATTGTCAAAATTTGCCAAGATCAACAATTACAGGTTTGTTTACACATCATTTTACAAAAGTAGTTACATGAGAGTAGGTGATGGGACAGGCTCATCAGATTGTGGCTTTACTTCTGCAGATGATGGGAGAGGCACATCCTCTGGGAGAGGCTAATCCATAGGCACAGGGTGATCCACTGGGAGAGGTTAATCCATGGGCAAAGGCACATGCTGATCCTTAGGCAGGTGCTGCTCTTTTGGCACAGTGGGAGAGGAGGTCAAAGGCTCAGTCCTGGCACAGGCTCATGCTCCAAGGGCTTCCCCTCTTCCGTTAACTCCTTTTGAGAAACAATTTCCTATACCATGGGATCCTCTTCTACAACATGCTCTTGTTCCATAGTGCCTTCTTTTGTAGTAGGCTTTTGTTCCATTGTCCCCTCTTCTACAGGTTCCTTTTCTCTCGCCTCCTCCTCAAAAATTTCCCCTATCTTTGAATCATATGCCATGATTTCCTTCTCTTTGATATGCTCACCTGAGGTCTCTCCTTTTTTTGGCATAGGCACCTCTTCTCTTGGTGCTTTATGAGCATGGTCTAGCAGAGAACTTACAATTTTAGCCCTACAACTGTCCACAAACTCTGCATTGTAGCTGTGTTCATCAAGCTATAATCAAGATTAATGAAGTTTAGTTACCTTTTGATCCCATATTAATCACTGTGCAATGTCATTATAAATGAATGTGTGCCTGAACTTACAATGTCTGGTCTTTCAAAATCATAATAAGTGTCCAAGATGTATTTTGCATGAATCAAGGTCATCCACCCCCATAGGAGTACCCATATTTGTATTGTGGAGTTTGGACATGCATTAAAAATCATAAGAAATCTGCTACATCATATTGAAAACTAGCATGTGTAGAGAGAAGGGGAGCACTTATAGGCATGAAAAGAGATTTAATAGAGTTTAGAAGATTGACATTGGGGGGAATGTGTAGAGAGAAGGGGAGCACTGATAGGCATGAAAAGAGATTTAATAGAGTTTAGAAGATTGACATTGGAGGGAATGTGATCAAGATCATTGAATAGTCTCTTTAAGAATCTACAACAAAGAGATGCACTTAATAACAATTCCAAACTAACCTTACCAAAATAAAACAAAACTTGTAGAAGGGAAACATACAGATTAAGCTCTTGTTGATGGGTCCCATATAAGGAGTTGAAGAGAAATCATTCATGATCCTGGACATCAATGCATACAAAGCTCTAATGCCCACTATGAAAAAGACATAAATTAGTCAGTCTTCAAGTAGACATGGTAAAAAGATCAACATGATAGGAAGCATTCACTTACTCTGAGTGATAGGGACAAATGATAGTATTTACCCTATGAAAGTTGCAGTGTGTAAACCATTTGCTTAAGTTTGTTACTGGATCTCTCAAATTTCATTTACAGCTTGAGAAAAGTGGGGGTCTAGGATATATACCATTGGTTGGACATCTACAGGTAGCTTGGATCTCATCATGCTATCAAAAAAGGTTTGGCCACAGTAGGCTTTCAAAAATTCATTACCAACATTATACCAAACAATTAGGAACTTACCATAAACTAGCAAAAATAATTAAGTCTGAAACCTCTGCAGATTTGTTCCTCAAGATCCTTGTGCATTATTTTGACAAAAGAATATCTTTGTCTTGTGCATTAACCTCCTCTATTTTGATAATTACTCTAGACCCCAAGTCTAGCAATATTTGCAAGTTCTTCACATCTTGAATGGCAATAGCATGGGATAGAGCCTCAAAAGCAGCATCCTTTTGGTTCTCTAGTGACTGCTCCTCATAGGGGAAACCTTTGCGCTTGTGTCTCTACTATTATGTGTTAATCTTGAATCCTTCATCTTTTGGCTTCCTTGCGGTGTTACCATGAGAATGTCCCTCATCTTCACATCTACCTAGTCTTAGTAGGATGAAGGAGCTGGTCATATCTCCAACATACCCTCTTGAGGGTCTCCATGTCTTTATGCATGATTGTACTCCTGTGGGCATGGGAAGCAACCAACATAGTGTCCTAGAAGAACTCAATAAGGAAGTTTTCTATTGCTTCCTAGAGTGTGTAGATAGCAGACCTCTACCACCTCTTTCACAATGACCGGTTATCACAAACCTCTTTCACAATCCTCTAGAAGGGTGCCTTGGGGATAGCAAACCCAATAGCCTTTTGTGCCTTTCTTATACCTCTCAGGACTATCACTCTTTGGGTGAATATCCTTGTCTGTGCTTGCTGAAGGATCTGCATGGACTTTCATTTTCTAGGGGCTCTAGTCTTGGATAGTGCTAGTGCCCTTCTTGTGCAACCCTTTTACAATAGGAGGACCCTGTCCCTCTACCCTAGCTGTTTTCTTAGTCCTTGCCATTTATCAAAAAATGACTTGAACGTGCCAGAGCAAATACATAAAAGTTTTGGTATTTAACGTCGAAAAATGAGATATGCCTAGACCACTTGATTCCAGTTGCCCAAATTGCATTCTGTGGTGTCTTTTTGGAAACATGCCAAAGAACGCAATTTGCTCGGGGGGTTCAGTATATGTAAACCCTCTATATCACATGTGTTCAAGGCCTAATTAAAAAAACCCCTTATCAGTAAATTTTTCATGAATAAAACACACCCTTTTTCTATTTAATCTTTAATACCCCCTTTAAATGGTACCCTTTTGTATGTAAAAAAGTGTATTAAAAAAAGATTTTAAAAACCCCTTCCCAGTGCTATGCTTACATATTTGTGAGTGACCCCCCTGAGGAAATTTGAGTGATTGAAAGACCTTTCTAGTGCTTAATCGCATTCTTTAGCACTTTCTAATTTGTACAACCTACACAAAACTTGAAAAATCATCTGTGCATTCCACCAAAATCTATGCAATGTGTGGACCCTAATATTGTGTTCTCTAATAACCTGTGCAACCATTCCAATGCACCCAAGAACACTATAGCTATCACCAGATCTTGCAAAAACTTGAGGAACAGCTTATGCAAAAATTTGAGAAAGAGCTTATATGTGTTTCCCTTGATAAACAGAGTGAGGTGGATGTCCAGTGGTGAGCTGGTTGTCCAGCTATGCTGATGTAAGGAGATGGTGAGCAAGAGTGGTGGAAGAGTAGCAAAAGGTGTGGAAAAGAATGACATGCATGATAGAATAATGACATGCATGAGAGAATAATGATGTCCATTCACTTTCAATTCATGATGACGGAAGTGCAATTCAAGGTGGGAAAGGCGAGCGACACGTGCAAGCATTAAATGCACTTTCTATCCATTGAACTTGAAGAATATGCCTTTTTTGCATGTGCCTTGTTTCCTCAACACTTTTGCATGTGGCTAGTTCCCCCCCACACTTGCTAGTTCCCTCCACACTATCAGTAGTTTAAGAAGCACTTACACAAGTAGGCACCCTCTCACAATTTTAGCTAGCATTCAGCAAGCAGGCACCCTATCACCATTTCAAGGAGCACTTGCAACAAGCAGGCACCATTGTTTTAACTTATGTTACCATTGTTTTAACTTATGTTACCATTGTTTTTTTTGCCTACTCAGATCCTGGAGAGAGAAAAAGGCCTCTCAAAAGATCTATAAGCTTTGCTCATCAGACACTAAAGCAAGAGATTGCTCCAGGTAAGCTATAACTACCATACCTCAAACTGAATTATCAAGATTCATAAGTATTGTAGCTTATACATATTGGATACTCTTGTAGAAAAAAGACATAAGATCAGTGGAAGGGGAAAGAGAGAGACCCTTCACAGACCATGAAAAGGTTCCTCAACTTTGAGGGCAAAACACTTGAGGAATATAGATCTTGTCATGTGCTTCTTGCATGTTCTTCTTATATGATGTCTCCTCTATTTGTTTAGATTCTAAAAAGTAGGGATCTGTTTCTACCAGATTCTAAAAAGTAGGGATCTTATATTATGTCTCCTCTATTTGTTTAGATTCTAAAAAGTAGGAATCTGTTTCTACCAGAGAAGAAATCATGTGACATGATGCTCTTTGAGTTCCTTCATAATAGAAGCAATGCCCATGAAGATTATCACATATTCAATGAGATTTTCAACAAGGAACTGGACTTTGCAAAAATACTGGATCAACATAAAGATTTGTTGGCCGAGGAGATCAAATTGTTCCAAGGTCCGACAGAGCAAGGAAGGGTTTGTGTTGAGGACAAAGCTTACATCACATCAAGAATATATTGATAGATCTGAGATACAAGAATGTAGTCAACAAAAGGTACATGAACAATTGCCACAGACTAACAAGGCAAAGTGTTCCATGCACCCTAGAAAGTGCATGCTCCTTGATGAAAGTTTGGCTTTTGAAATCTACCTTTGGTATGTGCATGGAGCACCAGAATAGCACTCAGAGCAGGCATAAGAGGAGGAGTATCTTGATGAGGAAGTGAGAGAAGCAGGGGAGGAGTCAGGTGAGATTAAAAGTCAAGATGAAGAGGCTAAGGAAAAGGATGTAGAGGAAAACACTAATTTCTACTACTACTTAAATGATCAATTTGGACTCCAATTAACAAAATTTCTAAATTTTTTGCCTCTTGAACAAGATTAATCACCCTGAATGACAAAAACCAGTCCATCAAGAAAAATTAGTCTAATTCAAGGGTTTTTTGATAGTTTTGAGAAATTTTTTGAAGGATTAACTTATTCTTGATGCTTGCTAACACTCTAACGCAAATAATTTTAACAAAACACACATAAATTAAGCTAATATTGATGATTTTATTTCTATGCTTAACACTAAAGAGAGCTAACATTCACTAAAAATTGCATTCTAATGCATTGTTTGATGCAATGGATGCAAACTAAGCCTAATACAAACTATGTGTAAGCCCTAAAAACATTAAAAACCACATTAACAAAACAAACAAAAACTATAAATTAAGCAAAAAAAAACATTCTTTACAAAAAAAAGGAGAGCTATTTCTCACAAAATCACAAAAAAGAGAGCTATTTCTCACAAAATCACACACAAATCTCCATCAAATCCACATCTTTTTCATGGGAAACCATTAATCAAGATAATGGGCAATGGGTAATGCATAGATTAGAGAAAAAATGATGGAAAAAGCCAAGGGGGGATGGCTCCCCCCTGTAGTAGCAGCGCCAAAAAAGCTATGACTCACCCTAACCCCTCTTGAAACACATCCAACAAGAGATTAGCTGGTGAACCACAACTGTCACGAGAATCTTTTAAATGGCCGAGCTCATAACCCTTGAGGTCTCCAAGCTCTACAACTCCTTTGAGAAGCAATTCCACCACACCTCCCACGAGCATTGTCACACCGCCGTGTTGCACTACGGGTACCATTCCTCCTCTCACCTCACATCACTCACACACACTCACTAGTATGCATTAGGGAGAGAGATTAGCAAGAGGATTAGCAAGAGTAAGACTCAACTGCACAATGGGAGAGTGTGTTGTATTATGAGAGAAATTCACTTATATACATGGCCATAAGTGTTCACACTCACTTAAACTATGGCCGGCCAGGCACATAAGGCTCATAAGAGGCCTAATGCTATTACAATGACTACTCTCATAATATATCCATGAAGTACATCACTTGGGACTTCATCCTACATGCTACCACATGTTCTTGAAGCGGGAATCGCCATAATTACTCACACCATTATGGGTGCCCGTCCAAGTTATAGCTTTAGACACCATCACTTCATATCTTGAATGTATGCCCTTTGGTGTATCTACCTAGACTCCTTGATGTAAGATAATGGTGGTAGTTCTTGTTAACCCTAGGAATGGGTTAACAATGATTGGGAGTGCAAATAGAGTAGAAAAAGACCAATGGTTCTCAGGAAGCAATGCCAAAAATGTTACAGGTTACACCATCCTTCTCCTAGTGTAATGGACAATACTTACCTTAACTTGCCATAGTGGGGGAGCTTGCCATAGTGGGGGAGCTTGCCAGCATCCAAGCTCATATCTCGGTAGACTCCAAGTTATGCTAGTGGTAGCTAGCTCCACTCTCTTGCCTCCTCCTCAAGCTATAAACCACATGAGGTTGCCTTTCTTCATATACAAGTACAATCACTCCTCTCTACTCTCACACTCATGAAAATAATAATAAGAGGAACATGCCACAAGAATGTAGCTCTCTCTCTTCTCAACTCTCTCTCACACACCATAGATATAAGAGGACAAGGAGATAAGACTAGACTCAATATTGGCACAAAGGGGGATTTTGTCTTTTGTTATGAGAATATAGTTATTTATACAACTAGCCCTTATTCACACTTGGGCACCCAAAACTTAGTGAAAGATGAACTAAAAGCTTAGAAGATACATAGTTTTGTGGCATTGCTAGCCATTCTCATAATTTCAATGTTTATAGTGCTATTTCATGACACTTATTATTCTATCTCTCTTATGTATTGAAGAGATGCTAAGCTAATCCAAAATGGGATTAACATACTTCCATATTTGGAAGTTATTATGGTCAAAATTTTCACCCATAATTTGTACCTGACAGTCACCCATGCTTGCCAAATACAAAGTTTTAATTAGTACACTCAACCAACATACTTCCATATTTGGAAGTTATTCTAGTCAAACTTTTCACCCATAATTTGGACCAGAGCATCACCCAATGCCCATTCTTGCCAAATACAATTCTTCAATGAGTACACTCAACCAACTAATGTAACTAATGTAGTACATGCAAAAATCCCATCAATACTATCAAGATCACTTGTATATTCACTTGTTAAATGTAAACAATTTTGAAAAACCATTCTCAAACCATGTACATGTCCACATTGTACTCCCACATGCTTATTTACTCCATATTTACACATATAGTTACATTAGGCATCAAGTAGAAGATCAAAAATTGCCATGTATTTTTTACCAATCACAATACATACACATTCCAATTTGTCAAGCTCTTAACCTATAGCATCAAGCCTCAACCAAGCTTGTGGGAGAACTTCACATACATTTAAACTTCAACTAAATCTTGTAGCAGGCTTTCCAAATTTACAACTACCTTTATCTCGTTTTCTTCATAACTCGAGCTACAGGAGTCCAAATCCAATGTTTTAGTAGTCTAAAGACATCTTGATTTTAGTCACATAATAGTAAGAATATGAACATAGTGAAAGTTATCGTTGTTTAGGAAATCCATAGTTTTTTTCCTTCACATGTTTACAAATTAGCAGAATTCATTTTTGCATACATTCTCACTTACAAGTGTCAACAATGGAGAGCTTCAGATTTTCTTGCTTTGTCTTCTAAATACATGTAATTCACAAGGTAAATATTTTTTAACTCACCTCTTGGCCAAGATCTATGACTTGCTTCCAATTTTCCACTCCAATGGTGCTCCATAGCTTCAATGAGATGACCTTCATATCTTCAATCTCCAACCGCTTTTGAAGTTTAGGGTTTCCACTTAATTTGAGAGAATCCTATGCTCTAATACCATGTAAATAGAATGGGGATGTACAAATTAAACCCTATTTAGCTCTCACTCAACCATATATAAGAAGAATAGGAGAAGTCATTGTTTCCATTATATCTATCTTTAAAATCCACACATGATAAGTTCAAACCATACTAATGTAACACCAAATGTCCACACACTTGGCCATCCATTGGGCATGGCTAATTATTATCCACACACTCCTACTGCCTAATGTACACACATGTATCACACTAACACAATTTGGATGGCCTTGCTATCTCAACACATAATATAAAGACTATTGGTGTTAAGCCATTAGTGAGGTGCTCTCTAATCTAAGAATTTGTGGGTTGATGGAATACCCATGGGAGGCAAGAACTTGTCTCTCACTCAATCCCTCAAGACAATAATAAATAATTCCAAGCTTTCATGCTTCCTTCATGAACCTATAGCTGCTCTAGGCATTGGGGAGAAACTTTTCTAGACTCTAACCATTGATTCTATTTGGAGACTCTAATCAATGAGTTCTAGTCTCTCACTAAATCTCTTTCTTGCATGTTTGGTCCATGAGATTGGGATTACTTAGAGAAAGGAGATTACTTAGAGAAAGGAGATAACTTGTTAACCTAACTACTCCTTATTTTGATACTTTCCCCAGAAGATACTAAGAAGGACATTAACATTTTCCTTGTTTGAAGAATGAAAGAGATCAAAGAGTCAAAATGGACTGGACTCTTCTACATTCTTTATGAGGAGACAAATGAAGGAAATAATCTTATCGTATTTATAAATGGAAGTGATTTTAACATTGAGGATGTCACTATTCAAAGAACTCTAGATTTACTTTATAATACACTTAATGAAAGGAAATGGGTAATTTAATTTTCAAACTCAAATTTTTGTTGCTATAATCCAAATTTCTATAATATTAGCTATCTATTCCTTCCTTTTAAGTTTTATACCTTCATCTTTTTTTATGTAGTCCCTTTGTTTGGTCTTAAAGAGGTCATGGAAAGTATGCTTGACTCAAGTGATGAAGATGAAGGAATCAAATGAAGAAATTAAAGATAATGACGAGGATCTAATTGTGGTGCCAAAGCCTTCAAGAAAACCAAAAGAAATGTCAAAAAAGCACACAAAAAAAAGTAAGTCAAAAGATTCTCAATTTTTGTCTGAAGTCAAGCAAGTACCATCTGGTTCCAAGGACACATGTAAGAAAAGGTTTTGATAATAATGAGCTTAATACCATTCTCGAAAAGATAAAAAACACAAAATCTTATAGATAAATGACCATTATAATTACCCATTCAAAATATTGAATTCCCTCCTTTTGATCCTAATACAAATAGTAAGCCACTTGAGGTGAGAGAGTTGAATGAAACATAGGTTCACAATTTGAAAATCACCATTAAAAAAATCCATAGTGCAAGACTGGGCAATCATAGCAAGTGCATAGTCCTCCATCAAATTAAATATACATTGTATATCATATAGCAAAACATACTCCACATCTCCATGCTAAAAGTCGGGAGTAGTGGAATAGCATGATTAGAGTTTTCAATGTCCATAGCTTGATCATCAACTGTTGTCTGAAGTTTTGCAGAAAGCTCATACTTGATGGAATGTAACCTTGTTTATGTCAAGTGGTTCTCTCACCATTTCTCTGTGGTGATCATTTTGCTTATGGCTGTGAGCCTATTTCATAATAAGGGTGCACCCCTATATGCATATGAATCAATTGAGTAAAGGGTGGCAGATGTTGATGTGCCCATCTCCCCTTGCATGTCTTGATCAAATGTATGTAGGCTTCCTCCAGTTGCTTAGAAAATTGAATGAGGGTAGAGACAAGGTTTCATGCTTAAGATGTTAAATGTTGTGTCAGCTCACTGAGTAGTTGACTGGTGCCCCTTTTCCTTGATGTTGGTGTGTACTCCGAACTGTGGAAAGGCATTGCTATAGAGGTGTTCCGTGTCTCTTTGCCTCCCTTCACAGTTTTTGGTGCCCCCACTGAGGAGCATTCCAAGAACCTTCAGTTTACAAGACTGAAAACATGTGCATGTGATTAATCTCAGTGAATGACTGCTATGCCAGGACAATTGTGTGACAGATGCCTTCTAAATCTGTGCTATATTAGCTTGATTTGACAGCCAACTGAAGTATGGTTTACAGACTGAAATCCTTGGGATTGGTGCCGCTTCACAGTTGATGTGTTGCCAAAAATTCTGGAAGAATTGGGAAATTAGCCAGTTGTGCCTCTTGGGAGTTGGATGGCCACTCTCAATGGATAATCACAATGGACCTCAATTTACTCCTTTCCATTTTACCCAAAGGATTCAGATAAATGTTCATGTGGACAGAAAAATTTTCTTTCAACAGCGTATGGCATATATGTTTGGGCCAGAAAGACTGAGGGAAATATTGGAGTCTCCTTTGCCTGTGGTAATTCCGATGATTAACTATGCAAATTCGTTTGATGTGCATGTGTTCATCCTCTTCTAAACCTGAAGTGTTTTGAAGTTTTTTTCTGAGAATTGAGTTAGTAGAGGGTTTTGTTTTTGCATCTGTGTCAAAAGGGTTTTTTTATCATAGATTGGGTAGCAATGGCTTTCCCTTATCCAGAGTTTCATGGAAAAAGTGATGAGAATGTGGAAGAGTTCTTAGAAAACATGGAAGTTGCGTGCATAAGCAACCATATCCAGATACCCGCTCAAATGTTACGCCTTTTGCAAATCTGTTTGAAGGGTGATGCACGGAGCTGGTGTAAGGGTTATGAGGAGGAGTTGCAGAGGGCTGATCCACCTATGCCATTGACATGGGATAATGTCCGACAGGCTTTAACAGCACAGTTTGTGAAGGTGAAAGATCCAGTTAAAGTTTGGCATGAAATACAGGAATTGAGACAAAGAAAAGCGAAGCCCATTGATGATTACATCAAGAAGTTTTCCATATTATGGGAGAGCTTGTGTCAAGCCTTGCAGCCACAAGTGCCCCCACTAGATATGATGAAGAAGGATCGGTTCTTGGTTGGCATCAAGGAAAACCTGCGTTGGAGGGTAGAACTGAAGAAGCCAAGAACATACGAGGATGCATTGGAGGTGGCAAGGAACAAAGAGTGGAAGTTGAATAGATTAACTCAATTGGGAGTGAGCTCACTACCTATGGTGTCAGAGATGAAGCAAATGGATTCCATGCAAAGTCGGGTTCCAGAGGAGGTTCATCCGGCAGATGCGGTTTCAGTAGCCACTCAAGTTGTGCCAGCAATGGTCACTACTGCAGCACAAGATGATGAACTGAGGCAGGACTTGAGGCAAGTGGTTGATTTGATGAAGAATCTCAGCCTAAATATGTTAGGTAATGTGGGAAATAATCGAGGTCGTGTGAGACTTGCAAATCAGCCAGGAGGTGAAGGACAACCAAGAATGGTTTTGGTGGACAGAATAACGGCAGGGGTTGGAGGCAGTTGCCCACATGCTATAACTGTGGAGAGCTTGGCCACATCAGCCCACAATGTGATAAACCACCAAGAATGGGTGGAGATATGTATCCATTGCCCGCACAGTTGCCGAACCGGTCAAATGATTATGGCATTGAGATTAAGGGTGAGGCAGGACCTAGTGGACTGACCAAGGAGGACAAGGGAAAGACAAAAGTGTTAAGTGTGGTCACCTTGGAGAAGGCAGCAATGTTGGAAGATACATTAGTAATGCCTATTGGGAAGAGAACCACAGAGGATAAAGAAGGAAGAAATGAAGCAGGTCCCAGTAGGAAGAAAGGGAAGAGTCATGAGGGTGAAGATGTGAAAGCTAAAAGGAAAAGGAGAGCCCGCCGAAAATTTCACGTCTCAGATTTTCCACTAGGGGAAGGGCAGGATAGCTACGACTTGAAACAGGACCTAATCAGTAGGAAGGCAGACGTGACCTTTGGACAACTAGTGGAAATGATACCGAAGCTAAAGCGCCAATGGAAGAAACTAGTCAGCCCGCTGGGGAAGGAACCCAACATAGGGTCAGTGAGAGTGTTGGCCATTGATGAGTCTTTAGACATTTGTCCCATAGTGGATGTTTGGCACAAGAGGAAGAATCTTGGGCAGGGATACGTGGATGGTGGTGCACAAATTTGTGTAATCACTCAAACATGTGTAGAAAAGATGGGCCTGACAGTAGAAGGAGTTTCAGGATTCCGCATACGACTGGCAAACCATCAAAAGATCAAGTGTCTAGGGGTAGTGAAGAGCTTGGAAATCGAAGCTTATGCAGTCAAAACGGTAGTAGATTTCCATGTAATGCCAACAGGATTAGGGGCTTATCCTATCATCCTTGGAAGACCATGGCTACGCGCCGTGGAACAATCAGCTTATATGGGGAGACAGGGAGCAAAAGATTATTTGACATGAGTAGCAGGAAGCCACTAGATGAAGATTATGAAGAAGGAGAGAATTCAAGTGGTGAAGAGTCTTCCACTGTGTCAGATGGGGACAGTGGCACCACCACTAGTAGTGAGGGAGAGGTAAATGTGGCATTTCTGATGGTGGACAGGGTCTTTGAATAGACCAGCATAGTCGCATCCATGAAGAGGATTGAAGATGAGTCTAAGGGCCCATATGAGGTGATTGAAGAGCTAATGCAACCCCAGGTGAAGCCGCACGAGAAACACGAATTGATGGCCAGGATGATTAGCACAGATCTCTCAGTCGTGGAGAAGGAGAAGTATTTAAAGATGTTGTCAACATATCCAGATTTATTCATCACATCTTATGAAGAAGTTCGGGGCTTCAAAGGGGAAGATTTGCACATAGAGCTAAAGGAAGGAGCCAAGCCAGTACGTCAAAGATTAAGGAGAATGGGTCCAGAACAGATGAAGGCTTTGCGAGAAGAGGTGGACAAACTACTAAAGGCTGGTTTTATATGCCCTGTGGAGACAACAGAGTGGGTGAGCCCAGTCGTGGTCACTCCAAAAAAGGACGAAAAATGGAGGGTTTGTGTGGATTTCAAACCTTTGAATGCAGCCACAAAGAAGGATCCATACCCACTACCTTTCATTGATCAAATCCTGGATTCAGTGGGCGGGTCATGAAAGATACAGTGTGTGTGATGGGTTTTCAGGCTATTTCCAGTTGAAGATTGCTCCAGAGGATTAGAAGAAAACTACTTTCATTACGCCATGGGGCTGCTTTTGCTATACAGTACTACCATTTGGGCTAACAAATGGTCCAGCTCACTATCAAAAGAGAGCAAATTGGGCGCTTCTGCCATTCATTGGAAAATGTGTACAGGATTTCATTGATGATTTTTGTGTCTATAGCACACGAATGGATCACTGTGAAAAGCTGGAAATGGTGCTGGAACGATATAATGATTGTGGTGGCCAACTCAATCCCAAGAAGTGTTTCTTTGCAAAACCAAGGGTAAAATTGTTGGGTCATATGGTGTCAGAAAATGGCATTGAGGCTGATCCAGACAAGGTCAAGGCAATCATGCTTCTTCCTTCCCCAGAGTCTACAAAACAGTTGGCAACATTCATTCAGAAGGTAAAGTACATGTCAAGATTCATTTCATTGTCCTCACAGCTTTTATATCCATTACAACAGGTGGCAAAGCACGATCCTTTGCAATGGGATGACAAGTGTGAAGAGGAGTTTCGGAGAGTCAAAGAAGTCTTAGGGGAGATGACAGCGGTGCAGGCTCCAAATTGGGAACAGGTTTTTTATGTGAATCCTTCAGTAGGAGAGGATGCTATTGGTGCTATGTTGCTGCAAAAAGGGAAGGGGAGCCAATATATGCACCCCATCTATTGTGTTAGTAGGGTAAAGTCAGTAGCAGAGAGGGGGCTGTCAGAAATAGAGTTGGTAATGGTAAGTGTGGTGTTTGCTCGCCGACGGTTTCGCCAATATCTTTTGACAAAGCCATTTGTATTCCTAACTAGCTACACATTCTTGCCTCAGCTCATCAATGGTGTAAACATGTCTAAGGCAGTGAAAAAGTGGGTGATTGAATTACAGGAGTTCGAGTTCTCTTTCTTGGTGGAAGAAAGCAACAGAGCTACTTTGGCAGACTTGTTAACTTATAAGGAAAACCCTCTGCTTGTCAAAGAGGAAAGTGTTAGAAAGGTAGAAAATGTGGCAGAAGTAAGCAATGCTCATGTTTTGTTCTTTGATGGTTCATACAGGAAGAGCCATGATGCAGCTTCTGGTGGTATAGCTCTTTATGACCAGCAAGGTAAGCTGATTTGTAAAAAGGGATTCAAAGTCGATGCTCATACTAACAATGAAGCAGAGTATTCTACATTGGAAGCAGGGCTAAACATTTGCATTAAGCATGGTGTAAAGAGACTATGCATAAGAGGTGATTCTCTACTGGTGGTAAAGCAAATACTAGGAGTATGGAAGAGCAAAAACCCTGCATTGAGGAACAAGTGTTTCAAGATCAAGAGCTTGTTGAAGGAGTTTGAAGCATGGGGCATTCGGCATGTGGAGCGTTCTCTTAATACAGAAGCACATGAAGCAGCACAGGGAATGATTGGCGAGCTATATGTGTTAAAAGCAGATCTGCCACTTTATCGGGGTCGTGAAAGTCTGACACTGGAAGAAGAGTTTTTGTTGACAGGAGTCATTCCCAAGGACATTGAGAAGGCAAAGAAATATGGGTTTGTACGCAGAGCTTGCAAATACAAGCTCATTGGTGACACCTTATACATGCAAGGGGCTGACTTGGTGTTAAGGCGTGTACCATGGAAGGAATAGCTGTACAGAGTGCTTGAGGAGAATCATGAAGGAGCATGCGGTGGCCACTTTGCATTTAAAATCACATTGCACAAAATCTTACAGGAGGGTTATATATGGCCAAGTATACAAAAAGATGTGCATCACTGGTGTAGCTCATGCAAAAGGTGCCAGGCATTTGGGAAACGAGTTTTAAAACCAGAGTTGCGCAAGACAATTTTGGCCTTTGACATTTTTGAGAAGTGGGGAATTGATGCAGTAGGACCCTTACCCATTACCAGCAGGGGGAAGAGTTATATTTTGACAGTTGTGGATTATCTTTCTAGGTGGGCAGAAGCTAGAGCAGTGAAGCAAATTACTGCAAGAGATGTTGCAAAGTTTGTTTATGAAGACATCTGTTGTAAATTTGGGGTGCCCTTGGAGCTTCTTTCTGATCAAGGGCCTGGTTTTAGAGCTGACTTGCTAGAATACTTGTGTGCCAAAATGCGGATTAAGCATAATTTTACTACTCCTTATTACCCGCAGTGCAACGGTTTGAATGAAAGATTCAATGGTGAACTTGTACACATTCTTGCAAAAGTGACAGAACATCAGGGCAAGAATTGGGATCTGGAGCTGTTCAGTGCTTTATGGGCTTATCGTACATCAGTAAAGACAAGCACAGGTTTTACACCTTTTCACTTAGTGTATGGCAAAGAAGCCTTGTTACCTATGGAAGTTGAGTTGCCTGCAGTAAAAATGTTAGAAAAGCTGCTAGGGCCTTCTAGCAACACATTTAAAGAGAGACTCTTACAATTACAAGAGGTTCAGCTGGACAGGATGAGTGCCTTGGAACATTATGAGAAGATGCAAAATAGGGCATTGACAAAGATAAATGAGAAGATTAAGAAGAAGGGTATTAAGGAAGGTGATTTGGTGCTACGCTATAATAGTAAGCCGGATAAAACCTTTCAAAAGAAGTTCCAAGTGAAATGGGAGGGGCCCTTCAGAGTGATGAATTGCTTTGCTAATGGCACATATCAATTGGCTGACCTTGATGGGACCCCACATGTATCAAGGGTGAATGGTTTGCGTCTCAAGCTATATCATGCACGACTGATGATGGTAGACAAGGATGAAAGAATTGAAGTAGTGAAAAACAGTGTCTTTGAGAACATGGCAATATCAGATGCATTGAGTCTCACGACACTGTTTTCTGCTGACCATGAATGATCTAGCAGGCTAGGGGATGGGCAAACTATGTTAGGTATTTTTTGGTAATATTTTCTTGGCATGTGTACACACTCATGCATGGCATTTACAAATAAAGGGTGTCCATCTCCAAGGGCTAAAGGGGGTATAAGGCCACATGTGGACGGATCTAACAAAAATATGCAATGTGTACAGTTAGTTGTTGGTTTACCTTGATAAATGGGAAATGAAAAAGGTGTGGAATGAGAATCAGTTTCACAAGGTAGGTTTTAGCACTATCATATGTGGACAAGGTTGTTGACAAATAATGTGAGCATGCAGAGCACTATTTTTTTTAAAGCTGGACAGGGACCCGTTAGAGGAGGTCAGCTACAGTACCGGTCCTTGGCATTTCATGGGAAACAAAGGTATGTGTGGTGCAAAGTCTTCCTTGAATGCAAGAGTCACCTTGGGATTTAATACAAGGCTTGCTAAAAATAGAAGGTGGCCTTGGATTGCTTCAAAGAATTCGTCAACTAGCCTCGATTGTCAAAGAAGCGCCGAGTGGAGGTGGGGGTGAGCTCTCTGGCAACCTGACATGCCTTGGAGTATTATGAATAATATAATGTTTTTTTGGTTGAACGGGCAGCGCAGCCATGTGTATAAGAGTGTGTGGGAGAGCTCGTGTTCAAAGGCTCTCAAGGAGCTGCGCAGCCCATGTGTGTAGAGAGGAGAAAGCGTAGCTGTAGTTTTCAAGGTGTGAGAGGGAGAGCTCGTGTTCTGATGCTCTCAGAGAGCTGCGCAGCACTCTCTATATTGGTGTGTAGGAGGGGAGCTGTAGTTTTCAGAGTGTGTGATAGGGAGAGCTCGCAGCTCTAATGCTCTCAGAGAGCCTGCGTAGCCAGTGTGTATAAGAGAAAGGGAGCTGCGCAGCCCATGTGTGTAGAGAGGAGAAAGCGTACCTGTAGTTTTCAAGGTGTGAGAGGGAGAGCTCGTAGCTCTAATGCTCTCAGAGAGCCTGTGTAGCCAGTGTGTATAAGAGAAGGGGAGAAGCACAGCCTTTGTGTGAGAAGGCGCAGTCTTCAAGGTGTGAGAGCCCGTGTGTTTTTTCCTTGTGTGTAAGAAGCTGCTCTCTGTGTTTGAGAGAGAAAGGAGATAAGCTCGTTTTCTTTGAAGAGAAGTACCCTCAGAATAGCCCACGGCACTCCAGTTTGGGAGGGGAGGAGAAGCTGCAACGCCACTTGTATGAATGAAGAGAAGGTGCCATGCATAAAGAATGCGGCTCTCTGTCATGATGACAGCCCATGCAATGTAAGTGACGGCTGGCCAGGTTTTTTTTGTTCTCTTTTTTGTGAAATAACTCATATATACATGAAGAATCACCAATTTGTGGCTTTGGAAAACCCATGTATATGATAACCAGCTCTCTGATTTTGTGGAAAGCTCATGTGTATGAGAAAGACAGCCCTCTGATTTTGCTTAAGAAAATATGTATGTATGGTGGTACGCTTCTTCAACAGACAGAGTGAAGACCATAAAGTGATTGTGCCTCCTAGTCACACACTGCTTGCCAGGTTGGGAGAATTGAAGTTCCTTACTGATGTTGTCCTTTCTTGGGAAACTGAAGTTTTGCAGAAAGCTCATACTTGATGGAATGTAACCTTGTTTATGTCAAGTGGTTCTCTCACCATTTCTCTGTGGTGATCATTTTGCTTATGGCTGTGAGCCTATTTCATAATAAGGGTGCACCCCTATATGCATATGAATCAATTGAGTAAAGGGTGGCAGATGTTGATGTGCCCATCTCCCCTTGCATGTCTTGATCAAATGTATGTAGGCTTCCTCCAGTTGCTTAGAAAATTGAATGAGGGTAGAGACAAGGTTTCATGCTTAAGATGTTAAATGTTGTGTCAGCTCACTGAGTAGTTGACTGGTGCCTCTTTTCCTTGATGTTGGTGTGTACTCCGAACTGTGGAAAGGCATTGCTATAGAGGTGTTCCGTGTCTCTCTGCCTCCCTTCACAACGTGATGCAAAGAGGGTTAAAAGACTTGGAGAAAGCCATTAGTGAATTGGCTCCTCTCAAGCTCAACCAAGAAGCCGATATGAATGCAATGGATGGTGTACATTATGATGCCAAACATGATGGAAAGCCTTCTATGCCAGAAGAGAACAAAGTAAGACAAATGATGCCACCTCAAATGATGCCACATTCTTCTTACATGGACAAGGGCAAGAGACCTATGGGTGATGCTTCTTATGAGAGATCCAATGCCAGTATTCCAAGAACTTCATCCTTTATGCAAGATGCAAGAAGAGGGTATGAACATAAGGGATTTAAAGATGCAGGTGATTGGCAATTGGAAGATGAGCAAATGCATAGACACTTGGGTGAAGGAAGAGGATTTGATGATCCAAGAGCACGGCAGAGGGGTTCAAGAATGCATGGTGATTTTGACAATGCTGTGAAGGACAAAATCATATTTAATAAGTTCAAAGGAGAATCAAATTCTATCGAAGACTTTGAAGAGTGGGCAAACAAGATGGATCTCTACTTCGAAATCAGCCCAAGGAGCGAGATTGCCAAAGTCTACTTCGCCTCACTTCATCTTGAAGATTTTGCTCACACTTGGTGGAGGAGGAAGCAATCTCATGGTTATGTCATCACTACTTGGGAAGAATTCAAGAATGACATGGCAGAAGAGTTTACTTCTCGCATGCAAAGGGACAATCACATTGTGGAATGGGACAAGCTAGAGCAAATCACTACCGTGAAGGAATATTCTCACAAGTTTCTAAAGCTTCTATTATACTTGGACGACTTTGATGAGCATTATCTTGTTGTCAAGTATATAAGGGGATTGAAAGCTCCTATTGGTGGTGATGTCAAGTCTCATGAACCCGCCACTTTGAAGAAGGCAATGATGCTTGCAGAAATTCATGAAGAGAAGTACTTGACAAAGTGGGCTAGCAAAGGGAATATCAAAGGGGAAGTGATCACAAGGACTGAAATGGGTTCTCATGCAAACACAAGACCTAATCTTCCAAGATTTCCTACCGTGTATGGTAGAGGGTCTAATAGACTTCCATTTAAACCACCATTTATGTCCAACAAAGCTACATACAATGAGTCCAAGCCAGCAAATGGGGGTTCAAAAAGCAAGGTTATCAAGGAGGACCGTTTGCATGAAATGAGGCTCAAAGGTCTATGTTTCAAATGTGGAGAAAAATGGAATAAGGATCACTTCAAAGTATGCAAATCCAAGGATATTTCCATAAGCTACATTATCACTGAGAACAATGCTAATCATGAGGAGGAGGAATTCCTTGAATGCAATGATGCCTTAGGATGGGGAGATCCTCATGAGGGTGGAGGTTCTCATGATGATGGTTTTGATGAAGAAAATCCCAAGTTTCCTTTTGATCCGGGTGGGAAACTAAAGTTTGCTCATGACAAAATGGATGATGGGATGCCTCTATTCGTGTGGGATGAAAACAATAGTACACATACTACCTTGTGTACAATCTCTCATGATGCTTATGCGGGAAGTAAGGGTGCCAACACATTGAGATTGAAGATCAAGGTGAATGGAAGAACAGCATATGCACTCATTGATACTGAAAGCACGCATAGTTTTGTCAATAAAAGGTCTTTGAACACTCTCAAAATGCAACCAACTTCTTTACCAAACAAGCACATGGTGCAAGTGGCCAATGGTGATTCAATGGGTTGCAATATGAAGTGTCAAAGTACAGAATTGGAGTTGTCCAAGAACTACTCTTGCAAAGTTGATCTTTTGGTGATTGAGTTGGGACCAATTGACATAGTACTTGGATGTGATTGGCTGTCCACTTTGAACTCTTTTACCATGAACTTACAGAAAAGTTTCATGAGTTTTGTGCATCATGGAGGGGTTATTACATTGAATGGAATGCAAGGGTCCAAGCTCTTCATGATCAATGCTACTCAAATGAAGAAAGAGTTCAAGAAAGAGGGCTATGTTTATGTACTACAGCTTTGCAAAGAGGAAGATAATAGCAAAAAGGATTGCATCGAAAATGTGGACATGGTTAAGCTACTCAAGGATTATGAAGATGTGTTTACCATGCCAAAATCAATGTCGCCAAAGAGGAGTGTTGATCACGCTATTGATTTGGAACCAAATGCCAAACCAAGCAACAAGCCTCCCTATCGTTTGTCAAAGGTTGAAAAGGAAGAGGTGGTAAAGCAAGTCAAAGAACTCATTGACATGGGATGGGTTGAACCAAGTCAATCTCCTTTTGCTTCTCCGGTCCTACTTGTGAAGAAAAAGGACGGTACTTTCCGCATGTGCATTGATTACCGTGATTTGAATAAGATCACCATCAAAAATCGATTTCCAATACCAAGGGTGGATGATCTTTTGGATGAGTTGAAGGGTGCCACATGCTTTTCAAAGATTGATTTGCGTTCCGGATACCATCAAATAAGGATGAAAAGTGGTGATGAGTTCAAAACAGCATTTCGTACGGAAAGGGGTCTTTACCAATTCATGGTTATGCCGTTTGGATTATGCAATGCACCGGCAACTTTTCAAGCATTGATGAACAAAGTGCTTCAACCTTTCCTCTACAAGTTTGTATTGGTCTTTTTCGACGACATACTTATCTATAGCAAAGATGAGGAAGTGCATTTGAAGCACGTGAAAGAGGTTTTGGAGGTCTTGAGGCAAAACAAGTTGTATGTTAAGGAGACAAAATGTACCTTCATGGCACATGAGGTGGAATATTTGGGTCACATTGTGAGCAAGGATGGCATTTGTGTGGATCCAAAGAAAGTGGAATGTATTAGGAATTGGCCGGTTCCTTCAAACACTACTCAATTGAGGGGATTTTTGGGGTTATCTTCATTCTATAGGTGCTTTATTGCCCACTATGCAGAAATTGCAGCCCCAATGACGGACAAATTGAAGAAGGAAACCTTCTTTTGGGATGCCATTGCCAACAAAAGCTTTGAAGATATGAAGAAGATGCTCACATCAGCACCTATTTTGGTATGTCCAGACTTCACCAAACCTTTCACAATAAGGGCGGATGCAAGTGGAAGAGGGATTGGTGCGGTACTTTACCAAGACCATGGAGTCATTGCTTATGAAAGTAGAAAGTTGAATGACAAAGAAAGAGAACTCCATGTGTATGAGAAAGAGATGATTGCTATACTCCATGCTATCAAGAAATGGCACCATTACTTATGTGGGAGTCATTTTTATGTGAGGAGTGATCATAGGGTGCTGAAGTATTTCCTTGCACAACCCAATTTGTCTCCTAAGCAAAGAAGGTGGGTAGCAACACTACAAAACTATGATTTTGAAATCACATACACAAAGGGCAAAGAAAATGTGGTTGCCGATTCCTTGTCTCGTATGTGGGCCTGCTCATTGTATGCTATTTCTGAGGTGCATAAAGATTGGATCATGGAGATACAAGAAGAGTACTTGTTTGGTGAAGAAACCTCACAAATAGTGCAGAAATTACAGCAAGGTGTATGTGAAGAGTTACCCCATTATGAGCTGAAAAATGGTCTCCTCTACTACAAAGGAAAAGTCTACTTGGTTCCTACTTCATCATTTATCAAGAAGATCATGGAAGAGATGCATTGTACTCCTATGGCTGGTCATTTGGGTGTCTACAAAACCTTTGATGCAATAAGGAAAAGTTTCTTTTGGAAGGGGATGTGGAAGAGCATTCATGCTTATGTAAGTGGGTGCCGGTCATGTCAATTGAACAAGGATCCTACACATAAACCGGGAGGTTTGCTTCAGCCATTGCTCATTCCCGAAGGCAAATGGAGTCATATATCAATGGATTTCATTACTAACCTTCCGCGCACAAAGAAAGGGTGGGATAGCTTGTATGTTGTGGTGGATAGATTGACCAAAGTGGCCCATTTCATTCCTTCCAAGGTCACATATTCAGCCCAAAATGTTGCCAAGCAATTTGTTGATGGGGTTTTCAAGTTGCATGGTATGCCATCACAAATTGTGAGTGATCGTGATGTCAAATTCATGAGCACTTTTTGGAGAACATTGTTTGAATATATGGGAACCAAGCTTACTCCAAGCACCGCCTATCATCCCGAAACCGATGGTCAAACAGAAAGAGTAAACAAATGGGTGGAAACATATCTACGCCACTATTGTCATGATACTCAAAGCACATGGGATGATTGGTTACCTTTGGCTGAGTTTGCTTACAACTCAACATATCATGTGAGCATTGGCATGTCACCCTTTGAGGCTTTATATGGTTACAAGGTCAATTTGCCTATGTTGGTGGGTACATATGAGACTTCTAACCATAATGCCAAGGAGGAAGCTGAAAGGATGCAAGCTTTGTTGCAACAATGCAAAAGTAATTTGAAGGTTGCACAAGAGAAAATGAGACAATATGCCAATGTTCATCGAAGACCATTGGAATTCACAAAGTGGGAGATTGGGTTCTTTTGAGAATACCAAAGTCAAGATATGGGTCTTTGAAGGGAAGCACCAACACCAAGCTAGCTCATCGCTATTATGGTCCTTATCAAGTGATACGAAGAGTTGGGGAGGTTGCATATCAACTCTTACTTCCATCTACAACAAAGATTCATGATGTGTTTCATGTCTCTCACTTGAAAGGATATGTGGGTATGATCGATCAAATGGTTGATGAGTTACCTCCAATGAATGAAGAGGGAATGATTGAATACATTCCAGAAGCTATCTTGGGTACAAGGAAAAAGGTACTTCGCACTCGTACCTTGGTGGAGTATCTTGTTCAATGGAAAGGTTTACCTAAGGAAGAAGCTTCATGGCAACCTATTTCAGCATTGGAGGGATATGAAGCATTGATAGAGCAATATGGGTTGGTGTAAATTCAGCCACATGGAACATTCTTCTCCGAATTTGGGGTATTCATTTGAGGTTTCGAGGACGAAACCATTGGGGAAGGGATGGTTTGTAAGAAAGGGCATTATGGGCCCAAGGCCATGGACAACTAGTAAGTAGGTGTGAACTCTTGGGTGGAGTATAAATACCAATGTAAATGGGATTATGGCTCATTCATGATAATGTTATTTGTTCCAAGAATCAATGGTGAGCTTCTCCCGTGAGATGCTAAGTGGTGACTCCTTCATGAGCCACTCCCTTGGTGAGGGACTAACCCACCCCTGTTACTTTCTTTCATTTTAACATTCTGACAAGCTCGCAGCCTTTCTTAAATACGAGAATGGTAATTTGGAAAAAGATATATATTTTGAAATTCAGAAGTTTTGATATTTTTTTAAAGTTTTTTCTAGTGTGAGAGAAATTAGAAAAAAGTGAATTTCTTTACAAGGCCCTCTAAATGACCTTCAAAATGTTCTAATAATCAATAGGATATATCGATCCCTCTACCCATAAATCCACATGCTTTTTCCTTGCATTATTAATTATTGCACTGAGGTAACCTTAGTCCCCTTATACATAGGTGCATACTTAGCATCAAGTTGAAGGTAAATGCCTCTCTATTATCTTGCATTATTAATTATTACACTTAGATAACCTTAGTCCTCTTATACATAGGTGCACTTAGCATCAAGTTGAAGGTAAATGTCTCTCTATTATCTTGCATTATTAATTATTACACTTAGATAACCTTAGTCCTCTTATACATAGGTGCATACTCAGCATCAAGTTGAAGGTGAATCTCTCTTTTGTTACTTTGTGTATACTGTAACTTCATTAAAATCATCAATATACATAAGTAATTCATAACAACATTGACTCAAAATCAGGTATAATAATCAAAACCATTAAACTATAAAAATAAAATGTTTATCTTAAAACATTTATAAAAGCATTAATGATACATATCATTAAACAAAATATTTGATTAAATCCTTTAAATAAACAACATTTCAATCTTTAAGATTACCAAATGCTCCCTCCAGCATTCTGGCGTAAGATAGTCCTTTAAGAAAACATAGTTTCTATGCAAGTTTTCAGTTTTGATTTTCTTTTGAATACAATGAGTATATCTTAATTCCGTATCCCAAGACTTCTAGATCACAGGTCTGGATTCCCAAGTAGAATTCCTCGAATTCTGTAATCTTGATCCTCAGATCCAAATCAAAGGTCTCAATTTAATTTCAGATTCAATGGGTGATTTGAGTGTAGATTATTGAACTAGTCACATCGTCTTTTCTTGAAACTGACGAAGGAGATTAAGTCTCGGTCATAGTTTGATTCAGGGTTCGAGTATGGAAAGATTCTCCCTGAACTATCTTTCTCGAAGGGTAATATTTCAATTACTACTTTACTGAATTTCATTCATTGAGTATTTTGCTTAACTGAATTCAAAACTAGTCACGAATTCCTATGAGGAATAAACTAATCATTTATCTAAAATTTCGACTTCGATAGATCTTCTGAATTTTCATTACCATCCTAGAGAATATGAAACAGAAGAATTTTCCTTCACAGTGTATTTACTTATTCACTAACCAATATTCATGGGATTTAAACATAGGATTAAAGAGAACTCTTATTTTTATATAAAGATTATGTATGCATATATTTATGCATGAAATCCAACTTCTATGAAAATAACACTTTTATATAAAAGAAAAATCCTTTTATGCATCTATTTACGTATAAAAAATATTTTTATAATAAAAAATTTATTTTATGCATCATTTTATCCATAAAAATTAATATTGATGAAAGTAACACTTTTATAATAAAAAAATCTTTTATGCATAAAAATCAATAATGATGAAAGTAACACTTTTATAATAAAAAAATTTCTTTTATGCATCATTTTATGCATAAAAATCAATATTGATGAAAGTAACACTTTTATAATAATTTTTTTTATCAATATGCATCTTTCTATGCATAGAATTTAAATCTAATGAAAATCACTCTTTTATAAAAAAAATAATCAATATGCATCTTTCTATGCATAGAATTTAAATCTAATGAAAATCACTCTTTTATAATAAAATAATAATCAATATGCATCTCTCTATGCATAGAATTTAAATCTAATGAAAATCACTCTTTTATAAAAAAAAATCAATATGCATCTTTCTATACATAGAATTTAAATCTAATGAAAATCACTCTTTTATAAAAAAAAATCAATATGCATCTTTCTATACATAGAATTTAAATCTAATGAAAATCACTCTTTTATAGTAAAAAAATAATCAATATGCATCTTTCTATGCATAGAATTCAAATCTAATGAAAATCACTCTTTTATAATAAAAAAATAATCAATATGCATCTTTCTATGCATAGAATTTAAATCTAATAGAAATAACACTTTTGTATTAAAATATTTCTACTATGCATTTTTTAATGCATAGAATGAAAATAACACTTTTAGAATACACAAACGATGGGGATTACTCTTTTTGAATAATAAAAGGTAATACTTATTTCACAAAATTTAAGAAAATTTTGCCATAACCTCCTTTGTAGGGCTGACCATTTTTCAATTTTTCCTATTCTTAATTTACTTAAAAATTATCCCCAATCGATTTAAAGCATCCTAAGTTAATCAAATTCCACTTTTAAAAGAGAAACAATATGAAAAGTTTAATTCGAATAATTTGATTACTTAACTAGGATAAAGAAGGGCTAAATTTAAGAATGAGAGAGGGGGAAAGCCTTTCCAGCAAGGCATAGCATCAGATTATCATTTTAAAGAGAAACAAAATTAGAAAACCATTAAAAGAATAAGAAAAAGTAGGATTTCTAAGTTACATGAATTTTTGGGAGCTTTCCTTTGGCTTGATGGTTTCAGGGTTCTACTCTTGTTTGCAACAAGAGTGGGCATCAATTATTTAGAAGAGGGGATGGTAAAAAACTAATGAATTATTAAGAAATTTAGAGTTTTTGGCTCTGGGAGGAGTAGAGTTATAGTGCATAAAACACTATTAAGCTTCAACAAAGGGGGAGGCTTCTATTTATAGGAAAAAGTGAACTTCTAACCAAGCAAACTGATTCTAGAATTTTCCAGATCAGTTTGGTCAATTTTTGACCATTTTTGGGTTAGATTAGCTTGCTTTTTGAAACTAGACTTGAATTAGGAGAGAGGAGAGATAAAATATCTCAATTTTTGGGAATTTACAACTCCACCACACATGTGAAATAGGCGCCTCCTTCATGAGGGGGAATCCCCACATCTGAGGTGTCAAAAATTCAAATTTTTAGTATTTCCTTTGGTCCTTAGTCCACTCCATCTTATGTGAGTATTTACTCATTTTTGGGGGGATTTTCTTTATTTCTTCCATTTATCTCCTCCACACATTTGGATGAATCTGATTGGTCCCTCAAATCCTTAATTTAAAATTTTTAAAAAATCTAGACCCCTAGGATAAGGCCTTTTGAACAGATTATAATTGATTTCTAATGCACCTTCCGAAAATCTTTTTGAGCTTCTGTTTCAGGGGAATTTATTTTAATAAGAAGAGATATTTTTCCATCCAAAAATATCTAAAATCTGAATAACACCTCTCTAGAATATTTTCTCTCTCTAAGCCAAAAATAGGTAGAAACAAGATCTTTTATATATCTGAAGAGGGATTTGATTACAGGGAAAGATATTGGACATCTTGAGAGGTTGGGAGTTCCATCTTCCCTTGGGTTGAAGAAGTTAAGATTTCATCATCAAGCACATGATTTGGGTTTGGTATATACTTTTTAAGAAGGCTGACATGAAATACATTATGTACTTTGAGATGAGGAGGCAGAAGAAGCTCGTAGGCTAAGTCACCTACTTTCTTTGTAATCAGATATGGTCCACAATATCTGGGGGATAACTTCTTGTACTTCCCAAGAGATAGAGAACTTCTTTTGGGGCGTACTCGAATGAAGACCATATCTGCTTCTTTGAATTTTCTGTCTGTCCTCTTCTTATCTGCATACTGCTTCTGTCTATCTTGGGCAACTTTTATATCTTTGCGAATTGACTGCATCTGCTGCTCCATGTCATCAAGCATCTGTCTGGACATCTCGACCCTACTCAATGGGTCGGACCAAGTTAAGGGAGTTAAGCAATCTTGTCCATACAAAGCTTTGAAAGGGCTCATCCCAATACTTCTGTGATAAGAAGCATTGTAGGAGAACTCGACTAGGTGCAGATAGGTTAGCCACTTCTTGGGTTTCCTGCCACAGCATGACCGAAGTATATCTTCAATTACTTGGTTCACCCTTTCAGTTTGACCATCGATCTCGGGGTGGTAAGCTGTGCTGAGATCCAAGAAAGTTCCTACTGTTTCAAAAAATGCAGTCCAGAATCTTCATGTGAATTTGGGGCCTTGATCACTTACTATTCTTCTGGGTAGGCCATGCAATCTGAAGATTTCTTTGAGGAACACTCTGGCCACATCCACTGTAGTGTAGGTTTCTTTTACTGGTATCAGATGGGAAACTTTGGTTAGTCTATCAACTACCACAAAGATGGAGTTGTAACCTGATTGCACTGAAGATAATCCAGTAATAAAATCCATACTGATACATTCCCACTTGATCTGGGGGATGTCTAATGGATGTAACTTCCCAGGCATTTTTACTCTTTCGGCCTTGACTTTCTGACAGACATTGATGTACATGATTAAGTACATCCTTTTTTAGACCAGGCCAAAAGAAGCTTTTCTTCATAGACATGTAGGTTTTGATGAAACCTGGATGTCCTGCCAATAAGGCTGTCATGGGCTTCATTCAGAATTTGACCCTTAGTTCCCTTATCATTGGGAATGCATAGTCTGTGATTATAATACATAACTCCATCATCCAGGCTGTACCCTTGAACTCGGTTCAACTCATGTGGAGTTTTGCTTTCCTGCATAAGTAGGGTAGCAATAGGGCCAAAGAATCTATCCTGCATGATCTTCTCTCTTGCTTCAATAACCAAAGGATTTTACACTACAATAATTGCAAGCAAGGAGGCTTTTCTACTGAGGGCATCTACTACCACATTTTCTTTGCCTGGACAATACTTGATTTCAAAATCAAATTCTTGCAAGGTCTGCATCCACCTTCTTTGGCGCATGTTGAGATCCTTTTGAGTGAAGATTCACTTTAAGCTCTGATGATCTGTCATCAAAGTGAATCTTTGACCCAGTAGGTAATGTCTCCACAACTTCAAGGCATATACTACTGAACGTAGTTCCAGGTCATGGACAGCATAATTCCTCTCATGTGTTCTGAGTTTTCGGGATTCATAGGCCACTGCATGACCTTCCTACATGAGTGCACCTCCCAGGGCAAAACCACTGGCATCAGTTACTACCTCAAAGGGGAGAGAGAAATCTAGCAGCTTTAGAACGGGATCGGTTACCAAGGCGGTCTTCAGCTTATCAAAAGAACTCTGGCACCTGGCAGACCATTGAAACGGGATATTCTTCTTGAGAAGATTAGTCAGGGGGAATCTATGAGAGCATACTTTGGTATAAAAATTCTATACCAACCAGTCAATCCCAAGAATCCCTTGACTTCTTTCACTGTCTTTGGTTTAGGCCAATCTATGACTGCTTGGACTTTAGCGGAATCTGGAGAAATTCCATCTTTGGATACCAAAAAGCCCAAGTATTCAACATGGTCGGCAGCAACAGAGAAAAAGTATTTGCTCTTTTTTGCAAAGAGTTGGTGCTTCCTTAGAATCTCAAGAACTCTTCTGACATGAGCTTCATGGTCAGCTGCATTCTTTGAGTAAATCAGAATATCATCAAATAAAACAAGAACAAAATCATCCAAGTATTCTCTGAGAATGTTCTGCATTAATCGATTGAATGTAGTTGGGGCATTTGTCAATCCAAACGGCATGACACTAAATTCATAATGCCCATACCGAGTATTGATGGCTGTTTTCGAGATATCTTGCTCATTAATCCTGATCTGATAATACCCTGATTTGAGATCTATCTTTGTGGTGCAGGCTTTGGCAGGACCTTAACAACAAAGGCTTTGGCAAAGTCTTTTGCCATTCTTACTACTTCGTCCATTGAAATAGGTTTGGCATTATTTACTAAGGTGTCCAATGGCTCGTTCATTCCTCGAATGAACCTGGCCATCAGCTGCTCTTCATCCAATTGAGGAGAATATTTGAGGAGAAGGGCAAAAGCTTGATTGTACTCTTCAATTGTCCGACTATCCTGCTTTAGTTCAAAGAACTCATTCATTGTAGTTTCAAGAAAGCCCAGAGGACAAAACCTCTTTCTGAGGTAAGCTTTAAGATCGTTCTAGGTCTGGGTATTCCGATCGAGACGGTTAGTCTTGTAGTGATTCCTCCAAGGGACTCTAGCCGTTTCCACAATATTTAACCTCGCAAAAGCCATCTTGCTTCTCTCGTTGTAGCCAGTTACATCAAAGTATTCCTCCATTGCCTCAATCCACTTTTCCACTATTTCACCTAACTGTTCCCTTCACCCTTGAAGGGACTAGGTTGGGATCTGTGCAAGGCTTTTCAAACATCCGGATCTAACTCTTCGTCAGAGTTAGAGGATTTGCCTAGCACGAGCCGCGCGCCTCATGAGACTGACAAAACGAGATTTTTGTCAACTTAACTTTGACAAAACAGATTTATGATTATTTAATTTTTGCGATTTATTCTTTAAACAGATAATTATTTCATCATACATCATGAAACAAGATTTACTCTGATAATTTTATTAACCATATTCACAATCATGAAAACAATTCGGATTTTTTTTATTTTTATTTTTTTACAAAACACCATTTATTATCAAAAGTTTTCGATATATACATAGAGCATCACGGCTCCCAAAATCACTGCCTCAATCGTATTTGCATAAAGAAGCAAAACTGCAAAGGAGACATACCATGGTACACACGATTCATTACAGAAAGAGGTGCAATAATTCTACTTCTAGGGATAAAGCGGCTAAGAAGCCTAAAAATTCGGCATGAAATTCTGAAGTTCCTGGGTGAATGATCAAAGAGTTGTACATGCTGAACAAGCCCTAGCCTTATCAGAATCATGGCTAAGGAAATATTTTACCTAATCCTCTGACGCTGATTGGTACTGACATTAATACACCGTCCTCCACAAACCCATGTATATCGATGTCGCTCAAGAGGATCAGGAAAGTAAAGACTCTCAAAATGACGTGCGAGTCTCACTCTGCTTACTTGGGTCGTAGCAGAGTTGATGAGGTGCTCGAATGCAAAGGCTATCATATCCTGACTCTGGGAGAGTTCAGGAATGCCAGATAGATTCGAGGTATCCATCTATTTTCCAATTCAATTTATGAGTTTCAATTTTTGAACTTCATTCAACATAATATTAACAAGTGAAAACATTATCTCCCAGATTTACTTTAAAATTTTAAGCAATTTCTGTTGCTGTTACGTGAATTTACAATAGCGCTCTGATACCAACTGTGGGATCCCACTGCCCCCTCTACGCACCGGCGGATTCCCGGATGGTAACAGTGGAAGTAGCTTCCTCATGCGCGGGGGCAGGGTTTCCCACTCAAGGCCTCGCCCTCAAATGTCCGGGCAACGAGACTAAGCTGGTGGTCATTCCGAAAACCAAAATCGGGAGAATTTCCCATGCCCAGGAAACGGGGACGATTCCACCATTTTGAATTTCTTAACGAAATTTTCTAACGAAGTCAAGACCGATCTAACCTTCATCTGAATAAACTAGATAGGAGAAAAACTATAACAGACTTAAATTGAAGGAATCAACGCTTTTTTCCTAATTGAATTAGGCATAGCTGTTGATCTATTCATTTGAGAAGTCTTCAGGTTATTATTTAACTATTCGAGTTCTAAGCGTATTCCTATTGATCAATTTTATTATTAAAACTCTACTGATTCTAGCCTAATCCCATCTGGCCCATGGGTTAGCCACCGCCCAACCACTGGAATTGGTAGAACCACACAAGTACTCACCCACCCATAATTGAATGCCTTTCTTAACTTTTGCTTTAGAATACAGATACGCACACACTCCTCTTTAAACTTTAACTTTTAAAACAATCCATTAAAAAACAATTAGGTTACAGATGTCATAACTCAAAATTTTCATTCAATCCTTGTTTCTCACAAACAAGATCACTCTGGACTCTCCGTTGAGATCAGCAAGTCAGCAACGAGATGCAGTAACAGATTATAATAATTTTCTCGCCATCAAATATATATATATCTTCCACGACATATGCATGGGTGTCCTAAGCACCGCGAGCCCACGCATCGCCTGGTCAGGACCCTCCAAGATCCTCCTTAGGTGTCTTGGCACTGCACTCAGGGACCACTTCGTCAGCCCTCGCCCATCGTACCGAAAGCACACCATTTTACACCATACCCTGGGCAGGTTTTTACCGCGTGAGCCATCCTTTGAACACTCCCTGGCCGCCAGCTGTTGCAACCGAACTTCCCTTAGAAAAACACATATACCAAATGCTCCCTCTAAGCATTCTGGCGTAAGACAGTCCTTTAAGAAAACAGGGTTTCTATGCAGGTTTTCAGTTTTGATTTCCTTTTGAATACAATGAGTATATCTTAATTCCGTATCCCAAGACTTCTAGATCACAGGTCTGGATTCCCAAGTAGAATTCCTCGAATTCTATAATCTTGATCCTCAGATCAAAATCAAAGATCTCAATTTAATTTCAGATTCAGTGGGTGATTTGAGTGTAGATTATTGAACTGGTCACATCGTCTTTTCTCAAAACTGACAAAGGAGATTAAGTCTCTTTCATAGTTTGATTCAGGGTTCGAGTCTGGAAAGATTCTCCCTGAACTATCTTTCTCGAAGGGTAATATTTCAATTACTACTTTACTAAATTTCATTCATTGAGTATTTTGCTTAACTGAATTCAAAACTAGTCACGAATTCCTATGAGGAATAAATTAAGCATTTATCTAAAATTTCGACTTTGATAGATCTTCTGAATTTTCTCATTACCATCCTAGAGAATATGAAACAGAAGAAATTTCCTTCACAGAGTATTTACTTATTCATTAACCAATATTCATGGGATTTAAACATAGGATTAAAGAGAACTCTTATTTTGATATAAAAATTCTGTATGCATCTATTTATGCATGAAATCCAACTTCTATGGAAATAACACTTTTATATAAAAGAAAAATCCTTTTATGCATCTATTTACACATAAAAAATCAATTTTGATGAAAGTAACATTTTTATAATAAAAAAATTATTTTATGCATCATTTTATGCATAAAAATCAATATTGGTGAAAGTAACACTTTTGCAATAAAAAAATTATTTTATGCATTATTTTATGCATAAAAATCAATATTGATGAAAGTAACACTTTTATAATAAAAAAATCTTTTATGCATCATTTCATGCATAAAAATCAATATTGATGAAAGTAACACTTTTATAATAAAAAACATTTCTTTTATGCATCATTTTATGCATACAAATCAATATTGATGAAACTAACACTTTTATAATAATAAAAATTCTTTTATGCATAAAAATTAATAATGATGAAAGTAACACTTTTATAATAAAAAAATTTCTTTTATGCATCATTTATGCATAAAAATCAATATTGATGAAAGTAACACTTTTATAATAATTTTTTTAATCAATATGCATCTTTCTATGCATAGAATTTAAATCTAATGAAAATCACTCTTTTATAATAAAAAAATAATCAATATGCATCTTTCTATGCATAGAATTTAAATCTAATGAAAATCACTCTTTTATAATAAAAAAATAATCAATATACATCTTTCTATGCATAGAATTTAAATCTAATAAAAATCACTCTTTTATATTAAAAAATAATCAATATGCATCTTTCTATGCATAGAATTTAAATCTAATGAAAATTACTCTTTTATAATAAAAAAATAATCAATATGCATCTTTTTATGCATAGAATTTAAATCTAATAAAAATCACTCTTTTATAATTAAAAAAATCAATATACATCTTTCTATGCATATAAATTAAATCTAATAGAAATAACACTTTTGTAATAAAATATTTATACTATGCATTTTTCTATGCATAGAATGAAAATAACACTTTTAGAATACACAAACGATGGGAATTACTCTTTTTGAATAATAAAAGGTAATACTTATTTCACAAAGTTTAAGAAAATTTTGCCATAACCTCCTTTGTATGTCTGACCATTTTTTAAAATTTTCTATTCTTAATTTACTTAAAAATTATCCCCAATTGGTTTAAAGCATCCTAAGTTAATCAAATTCCACTTTTAAAAGAGAAATAATATGAAAAGTTTAATTCGAACAATTTGATTACTTAACTAGGATAAAGAAGGGCTGAATTTAAGAATGAGAGAGGGGAAAAGCCTTTCCAGCAAGGCATAGCATCAGATTATCATTTTAAAGATAACAAAATTTAGAAAACCATTAAAAGAATAAGAAAAAGTAGTATTTCTAAATTACATGAATTTCTGGGAGCTTTCCTTTGGCTTGATGGTTTGAGGGTTCTACTCTTGTTTGCAACAAGAGTGGCCACCAATTCTTTAGAAGAGGGAATGGTCAAAAACTAATGAATTATTAAGAAATTTACAGTTTTTGGCTCTGGGGAGGAGTAGAGTAACACTGCATAAAACACTATTAAGCTTCAACAAAGGGGGAGGCTTCTATTTATAGGAAAAAGTGAACTTCTAACCAAGCAAACTGATTCTAGAATTTTTCAGATCAGTTTGGTCAATTTTTGGCCATTTTTGGGTCAGTTTAGCTTACTTTTTGGAACTAGACTTGAATTAGGAGAGAGGAGAGATGAAATATCTCAATTTTTGGGAATTTAAAACTCCACCACACATGTGAAATAGGCGTCTCCTTCATGAGGGGGAATCCCCACATCTGAGGTGTCAAAATTTTATTTTTTAAGTATTTCCTTTGGTCCTTAGTCCACTCTTCATCTTATGTGAGTATTTACTCATTTTTGGGGAGATTTTCTATATTTCTTCTATTTACCTCCTCCACACATTTGGATTAATCTGATTGTCCCCTCAAAACCTTAATTTAAAATTTTTAAAAAATCTGGACCCCTAGAATAAGGCCTTTTGAACAGATTATAATTGATTTCTAATGCACCTTGTGAAAATCTTTTTGAACTTCTGTTTTGGGGGATTTTATTTTAATAAGAAGAGATATTTTTTCATCCAAAAATATCTAAAATTTAAATAATCTCTCTCTAGAACATTTTCTCTCTCTAAGCCAAAATAGGTAGAAACAAGATCTTTTATATATCTGAAGAGGGATTTGATTACAGGGGAAGATATTGGAGATCTTGAGAGGCTGAAGAGGAATCTTACAGGCACCAAATTTGCCAACGCGACTGATGGTAGAAAGTCAAATCCCTCTACATGCTTAACACTGTGTGCATGCCCGATGTGCTACAAGCCATGAACCTATGAGTGTTAAAGAGGAAAAACCACAACAAGAAAACCACTCCCGCAAAACTCATAAATCCAACAGCTTCACAGGAAAAGAGACATACATCTTCCTCATAGATTCGGAAGAACATTGGCCGAGATACGTCGAAGCTGGTGACACACATTATTACTTCTGCCAAGTCTAGGAAAAGGAGATCGATGAGTTCCTCATTCAAGTTAACACTGTACCCACAAAACTGGAAGAAATAGCCAATTTCCAGCTCAAACCCCAAAATCTTTGCCGCTTTATGTGTAAAGCACGAAACAAAAACTGGCGCTCGCGATGAAAAAAAAGCCAAAAGGCTAATGGAGGAATAAAGCGCTAAAGCTAAGGAGACTAAACAATTCCCCAAACACTTTAGGGCCTATAAATTCAGAGATCATTTTGTATAATACAAGAAGGCCCAAAGAAGCCACGATGGGAAGCCAAGAACATCTTAGGTGGTCTAACCAAAGTCAAGGAAATTAACTTGGTAGGCCTAGGGGAAGATCTAAAACCCATCTACATAGGGGAAGACCTGTCTATAGAAGAAGAGAAAGACTTTACCACTCTTCTCACAAAATTCCAAGAATGCTTTGCATCATGGAAGTATACAGATATGAAGGGTGTGCCTCTCAAAGTGGTCAAACACACCATTCCATGATTTGCATGGAAGTATAAAGATATGAAGGGTGTTGTAAGGTTCCTCATCAGCCCTAAAAGATGTATAAGCTCTCCTCTCAGTCCCCTGTAATCATCCCCTATTTTAGAATGCAAGAAAACATTGTTTTTCCTTGTTTTTAGCCTAGAGAGAGAAAATATTCTAGAGAGAGATAATCTAGTTTTGAGATATTCTTGGATATAAAGTTATCCCTTTTATTTAAGATGAATTCCCCTAAAACAGAAGTTCAAAAAGAATTTTCCAATGTGCATTAGAAATTAATTGAATATGTGTATTAGAGACCTTAGCCTAAGGGTCAACATTTTCAGAAATTTTTTATTAAGGTCCAAAGAGTGTTCAAAAGGGCCAATAGGATTAATCCAAGCGTTTCAATGAAAAATGCAAAGAATAAAAGAAAGTTTCCCAAAAATGAGTAAATTCTCACATAAGATGAAGAGTTGACTAAGTACTAGGTTTATTAGTAAAACAAATGAGGTTTATTAGTAAAAAAATAAATTTTTGACACCTCAGTAAGGAGGGAGGGGGCTCATGAAGGAGGCACCTATTTCACATCATTACTCCATATTTTTAATTCAAAAAAATCAGAATCTATTTTATCTCTCCTATCTCCTCCTTCAAACTGGATTTAAAAAGTGAGCTAAACTGGTCCAAAACTTGTCCAAAATAGATCAAACTAAAGCTGGAAGCCTCTAGATCCCAATTGGACTTGGTTGGTGGCCTCCCTCACCTTTAAATAGACCCTAATTCCTTTGTATTTTCATCTTTGTGTATTTAAATGCCATTATAATCTTCAAATTAGTGTAATTTTATCATCCCTCTATTTTGCCTCTTCTTGGGAAGCTTTGGAGCTTCATTAATCTTCATCCTCTCTTGGAGATTACCCTCTACATCTTGGTGGCCAAGCTATCTCTTGGGGGCTTCACTTATCTCTAAAGAATCAAGCCAAAAACCAAGGTTAAGCCTAAATCAATGGTGTTTTTCTATCTTTTTCAATGGTAATCTTCTTTCCAACCTATCTAATGCTTGGGAAGCATTTTAATTAATTATTTTTTCTTACAACCAAGCTTCTAGTGATTCATATTGTTTAAATGGTTTAATGCTAATCTTTTATGCTTAAATATAATATTTTTGATTGGTAAATCTCTCTTTTAGAAAGATTACTCATCTTTATGGATGAATCCTTCTTGGAGGGATGGATCTTAGTATTAATCTTATTTTTCTTAATAAAAAATCTAGGCTTAACAAGCTAGAGATAGAGATTAAGCTTTTTATGATTTCTATTCTAATTAAAATGAGGATTAATTCCTTTAAGCTTGTTTATGATTAAGAAAATTCATATTAATTCATTTTAAGTTGAAAGAGAGTTATGCCAACATTTCTGTAAGTATTTTAATATAGGAATGATAAATGGATATTTTGTAAAAAATAAACAAGAGGTTTAAACGTAATTATGCTTATGTATGCATAATAAATTTTTAGTTTAAAAAGAGGAAGTCTCACCATATTTCATAATTATGTATAAATATTTGGAAGTAGAAGTTTTGAGAATTCTCAGAAAATGCAGTGAAGCTATGGCAAAACTTTTTTAAAAATGAATTTAATTCTATGCATAAAATTGATAATGCAAAAAGAGGAATTCTCATCATATTCTATGCATAAGCATTTTAATGCTAAAAGAAGGATTTTGTTGTATTTTTTGAAAATACTTTTATAGTATTTATGCATAAATGTTTAAATGGAGAAAAGAGGAATTTTGTTACATTTATTTTTATATATGCATGCATAAAAATCTAGATGAAAAAAGAGGAATTTTCGCGATATTCTATGTCCAAACATTTTAAATATCAAAAGAGGAATAATTGTCATATTCCAAAATAAGTATATTCATGGTATGTATATACATGGGTATTTTTATTTATTTATCAAAAAGAGGAATTTTTTTATCGTACTTCTAATTAGAAAAATGCATAAATTAAAATTGGTAACAAAAGAGAAGGTTTCACCATATTTTAGGTAGATAATTTAGGACATGTCAATGCCGAGGTTCAAATAGAGAAAAGAAAATTTTAGTATAATTCTATGTGAACATTTTAAATAAACGATGTATACATATTCACAAAAAGGATCATTGGAAAAAGAAATATTCTTGTTAAATTCCATTATTTATGAATAGAATTATTTATAATTCTATTATGTCCAAGAAAGAATGAATTTTCATAATTTTGGATTTTACCATTTACGATTGGAAATCACAGTTGATTTATCAAGTAAATGGAGAATAATATTTAGGAAATAAATCTAGGATTAAATCCAAGTAGTTCAGGGCTAGACCATGACCACATGAGAAAGGCGAATGAGTAAGATGCCTATCCATCTCTTGAATCAAAAATTAAACCAAGTCTTCTGACCATTCCCAATTCTTCAGTACGAAAAGTGGATAACCGATTGACTTAGAGAAGATTTCCCTAAGATCCAAATTCGTCAAGAAATAGGTTAGAAATTTGTTCTTACTTTCATAGAAACTTTGTTTTTTCTAAAAGGACTATCTTACGCCAGAATCTTGGAGGAAGCATTTGGCTTATGGTTTAATCTAAGGAGAGTTATGTTGCAACAGCTGGCGAGGAGTCATTGAAGGACGTCTCCCCCACCACGGCAAAGCCTGCCAAGGTCTAACAAGCCTCGATATAGTTGAAAATGGTGTGCTTCAAGACGATGGGCAAGGGCCGACAAAGCAGTCCCTAAAGTGAAGTACTAGGACACCTAAGGAGGATCCTAGAGGGTTTTGACCAAGCGATGCACGGGCTCGCGGCTGCTAGGATACCCATACGTATGTCGAGGAAGATATTGATGGATTGGCGAGAAATTATCTAAGTGAACTAGAATTGAAATTGGATCTCGTTGGTTGACTAGATGGTCTTCAACAATAGAGAGTCCGGATGATATTTTGATTGTAAAATAATGGAACTTGAACATTGAGAATTATGATGGAAACACTGTGGGTTCATTCCAATTCTGTTTTGAAGATAGTTGAATCTGAGAAAAGGCAATTTCATATTGGGTGCGTAAGTGGTGTGTCTATTTTGTATTTTTCATGAGTGCCGGCTAGGGGGCCTGGGAACTCTTTTCCCTGGTAACTGGGGCAAACACAACCTAATTTTTATAAAAAGAGATCCCACCAATACAGTGGTTGGGTGGTTGGCTAACCTATGGGCCGTTGGGGTTAGGCTGGATCGGTGGATTCCTATAACAAAATTCAGTTAGGTTTAAGTTGCGATAGTTAAAGTAAGTCCCATGAAGATTCTTGTTCTATGGGAAAAAATCAATGGGGGGTGTACCTCGCTTAAGGGAAAAAAAGCGATAAATATTTCTATGAACCAAGTGCAAGTTGCTTCTTGATTCAGCCATGTGACCCACGGGTTCGATTGGAATACAAAGGATAAATAAGGCCCTTCACTACGTTAGAAGATTTTCCTGGAGGAATCACCTATGCTTTCTAGGCGAGGGAAGTTTTTTTCGGGTTCGGTTTTGGAAGAACAGCCGGATTAGTTTCTTGTTAGGACATTCGTGGGCAAGGCCCCGAGTGGGAAGCTCTACCCTGCGTGCAAGGTTGCTACTTCCACTGCCAGCACTCTAGAGTTCGATGCACAGAGGCCCGAGGGGGCAAGGGTCTCACGGGTGTGCCTCTTGAAGTGGTCAAACACACCATTCCCATAGTCAAGGGAGCAAGACTAATGAAGCAGAGAGCCTACCCTATGAACCCCAAATACTCCACTTATGGTTCGGGAATAAATCGAATGACTCTAGATGCTGGATTTATCTATGAGATAAGGCACATGTAATGGGTCTCAGCCATAGTGATAGTGCCCAAAAAGAATGGTAAAGTGAGTGTGCGTAGACCTTAGAAAGGTCAATTCTGCCATGATACGAGACCACTATCCATTGCCCTTCATAGAACATGTGCTTTCCCATAGTCAAGGGAGCAAGACTAGTGAAGCAGAGAGCCTGCCCTATGATTCATGAACCCCAAATACTCCACTTATGGTTCGGGAATAAATCGAATGACTCTAGATGCTGGATTTATCTATGAGATAAGGCAAATGTAATGGTTCTCAGCCATAGTGATAGTGCCCAAAAAGAATGGTAAAGTGAGAGTGCGCATAGACCTTAGAAAGGTCAATTCTGCCACCACGATACAAGACCACTATCCATTGCCCTTCACAGAACATGTGCTCGAGTGGGTCTCAGGGAAAGGAAGCCTATAGCTTCCTTGATAGGTTTTCCAGATATAATCAAGTGTTGATCCACCCAAAAGACCAACATAAAACGGCTTTTGCCATCAAATGGGGCACATATGTGTATTGAGTCATGCCATTTGGGCTGTGACCAATGCCCCAGGCACCTGCAACGCCTACTGTGCATAGCCTATAAATAATATATATGAAAATTCCTTAAAGTCATCATGGATGACCTTTGTGTCAACTCTACATGGAAAGCACATCTATGGTGTCTTTAGAAAGTTCTAGAGAGATGTCGGCTTTACAGTATCTCTCTCAACCCTCTAAAATGCCAATTCTAGTTCAAGTATGGAGTGATCCTGAGACACATTGTCTTAGAACATGGTATCTCCACAGATAGCACAGCAAGGTGCAACTCATTCTTGAGCTACTGCCCTGGACCAACTTCAAAGGAGTCCATCGATTTATGGAACATATTAGTTATTAATGCATTTCATCTTCATGTATGTCGACATTGTTCATCCCCTTTATGGACTCTTGGTGATTTTCAAGTGGACAGAGGAGTCGCAACAACAAGCATATGACACCCTAAAAAAGGCATTGGCAAGCACTCCCATTCTAAGATCCCCCAACTGGAAACCACATTCCATGTCCACATAGATGCCTCTGCCTTCAAAGTTGGTTGTGTGCTAGCTCAACCCTGAGAAAACAACTGGGATTTCCCTGTCAGCTTTGCTAATCATCACCAATTAAATTAAGTAGAATGAAATTTTACCACGATGGAAAGTGGGGTTGTGGCCATGGTCTATACTGTCGAGAATTGTTCGCCATTCATTTTCTTTATAGACCATCAAGCTATTCTCTATCTAGTTAAAAAACCTTGTTCCGATGGGGAAAAATCACTAGATGGTTCCTAATTCTGCTAGAATTTAACTTTACCATCATAGTACAAAAAGGTTCACAACATGTATTGGCCGACCATATGTTATGCATCCCGAATGGAGGGACAAACATCGGTGGGAGTTGATGATGACCACCCTAAGTTTAATTTCCAAATGGGGAGAAGAATTTGCACACTTCCTAGCTAATGGTCTACCCACCAAAGCACCAATTAACAAGGAAGGAGCACGATGCATCATCAAAAAAGCTTCCCTCTATCAGAGAGATGATCTCGTAGGGCAACTCTACAAGCAAGGAAAAGATGGAATCATGAGACAATGTGTCCGTGAGGATGAATACATCTCTATTTTGGAGCAAGCAAGCCCACTCTGAAATTTCAGGAGGACACTTCGCTATCACTGCTTGGAAAATCCTATTGGTAGGCCTATGGTGGCCCACCTTATTTGGTTACACTGTTGAATACGTCAAACAATGCGATGAATGCCAGAATGGGTAGCTATTCCACACAATAAGGACAAAATTCTCCTAAACCATGGCACCTTACAACTTTTTGAGAAATGGGGTATCAATTTTGTGGGGCCCATTAGTCCATCTACTTGACACACGGTACATCATAGCGGCCCATTAGTCCATCTACTTGACACACCCATGCACGGTACATCATAGCGGCCATGGACCATTGCACAAAATGGGGTCAATGCTAGGGCCACCAGAAAAGCCGATGCAAGGTCCATGGTAAATTTTCTTTTACGAGTGCGTGATTCTTCAATTTGGGTGCCCTCTTGAGCTAGTGAGTGACAATGGTACACACTTCATTAATGAATTTATACAATTCTTGTTACAAGAGTTCTTGGTCACACACCGAAAATCCTCTCCCTACTATCCCCAAGCCAATGGCCAAGCTCAAAGCACAAAGAAGACCCTATGTGCTATCCTAACTAAAATAGTAGAGGCAGTCGCACGATGACTAGGAAAACAAGTCCACAACACTCTAGGCTTATCGCACTGCATATAAAGTGGACATTAACACGATACCCTTCATGGAACTGAAGTAGTTATGCCTAGAAAAGTCGATGCAAGGTCCACGGCAAAGTTTCTTTATGAGTGCGTGATCACTCACTTTGGGTGCCCTCTTGAGCTAGTGAGTGACAATGGTACAAACTTCATTAATGAAGTTATACAATTCTTGTTACAAGAATTCTTGGTCGCACACCAAAAATCCTCTCCCTACTAACCCCAAGCCAATGGCCAAGCTGAAAGCACAACGAATACCCTGTGTGCTATCATAACCAAAATAGTAGAGGCAACCGCACCACGACTAGGAACAAAAGTCAACAGCACTCTAGACTTATTGCACCACATATAAAGTGGCCATTGACATGACACCCTTCATGGCAATGAAGCAGTTATGCCTATGGAATTCTTGGTGCCAAGCTTATGAGTGGTTGTAGAGGAAAAACTCACTAGGAATGTCTTGAGTGACCGGCTCTAGGAGCCTGAGAAGTTTGATGAAACAAGTCTCAAAGCTATGTATGGAATTTTGGTAGAAAAACTAAGGCGCAAGGAATGGTTTGATGACCAGCTCAAGGACAAGGAAATGAACGAGGGGGATATGGTTCTCGGGTCTACTTCTCAGGATGTGGCATTAATATGGTCTAGATTAAGCCTCTTCTAAATGGAAGATAGTCCACCAATGGTTGTACTATGGTGGTGACACATTCATAGGAGCCAGTGTGATAAAAGAGAATCATGATTTTCCAAGGGCAAAGGACAAACCCACGGATTGGGTGGAACAAAAGTGTGTCTGGGACCAGGTTGCCAAGTTAGTGCAAGAAGCATAAGGGGAAGTCCAGAATGATCAGCAGGTTCCTTCCCAGATTCCAGTGGTTGAATGTCGTCCCGCCAGCAAGTATAACTTTGTAGACAGCACAACAGATTAAGGCAAGTACGCTTGTTGTTCGTGCTTCTAGTGGGAAGCCCAACAAAGGCCAAAGTAAGAAGCAGTTGGGTGGTGCAGGAATAATCGGACATCCGAGAGGAAATCACAAAAGACTGAGGAGGCAGAAAAGTGCCAATTCACACGTAGGAAGCTTCAGTGAGTCAGGTGGGGGAGTAGACCTCGGTGAAGATAAGTCCATCAAAGTAGAATGATACTGTTTGCTAGAAAGCAGAAACAATCCGGATGTGGAAAGATAGTAGCTTTTGAGTACTATCTCTAAGATGATTTGAATAATATGAAGCTCGACATGATGCTAGATCAGCTGTTGTGTTTGGTACCCAATTACCGTACACAATTATTCCAGAAGCTTGTAGGTGAAGACTACCTTGTTGAGGTTCCAACCATAGTGGTCAGTGCCTTGGAGGACAAGGAGGATCAGTCAACCTTTATCCAGTTGTGGATTGGGATAAAGCGGCTTGAGAAGTAATAGTTCAGACATAGTAGGGGAAGACATCAAAGGTGTGGTTCTTGATGGTGGAGCTAGAGTAAATATTATCACGGATAAACCTTGCCACAGAAACTGGGCATCTTGGAGTGTGAATTGGAACTGGCTCCATTTCTCATCCGAATGGCAGATCAACGACTACAAGAGTGAAGCTACTTGGGTTAATCCATAACTCTAAAATCCAAAGATAGCAGGATGTGATTTCCTAGTAGCTTTCATTGTGTTAAAAATGGAAGGAGTTGCCGAATCATACCTTAATATGCTATTGGGAAGGCCATGGCTAAGACAAGCAAATATTAAACACAACTAGCGATCTGATTATAATCGAAAATAGGAAGAAGAAAGTCCATGTACAAGTGGCGTCCTATGATAATATGTTACAACAATCTGTTCATCCAGTTTGAGCTAAAGGATAGAACTGGCTGGAAGGAGTTGATGCGGATGAGGAGGAAGAAATCCTTAACCAAAATCCGGATTTACTATCACTCTTTGAAGTGGATGTGGATAAAATTGTTTTGCATTATCGTTTGACTCAAGATATGGTCGTCTTAGAGTACTCTCTTGGATGATGCGGGTGTACCAGAAGAAGTTCAAGCTCTCATCGCGGGCAGAAGAAAATCATGAGAGAGATATGAAGCATATCCGTTGGGGTCATAGATGAGCTGGAAGACATGAATCTGGGAGATGTGGAGGATTCAAAGATGGTTCAGGTAAATAGTAAGCTTGATGTAGAGTTTAAAAAGAATCCCAACCATTATTAAAATCATATGTGGATGTATTTGCTTGGAGTTATAAAGATATGAAAGGAGTCGATCTCCTCAGTTTTATCAACATCATATCAATCTTAAGGAGGATGCCATTCCAATCAAGCAATAGTGGTACAGAATGAACAAGTTACGGAAAAAATTGATAAACTTTTGAAAGTGGGGATCATTTATCCAGTGGATAAGGTGACGTGGCTGTCTCCAAGAGTGATTGTATCAAAGAAGAATGGAAAGCTCGACGTCTGTTTGGATTATTCGAAGCTCAATGCCACAACTTAGACAGATCCTGTTTCCACTTCCATTCACAGATTCAGTGTTAGATGCTATGGTGGCAGGGCATGAAATGTATCCTTTCTTGGATGGATTTAGTGGATATAGTCAAGTCTTAATGGCTTCGGCGGATGAAATGTATCCTTTCTTGGATGGATTTAGTGGATATAGTCAAGTCTTAATGGCTTCGGCGGATGATCAGGAGAAGATAGCTTTTATTACAGTATGGGGAGCATTTGCTTCCAATGTGATGACATTTGGTCTTACGAATGCTCCTGCAACATTTCAAGGAATGGTTTAGGAGATTTTCTAGGATTACTTAGTTACATTCAATGAGAGTATTCTTGGATGCTTTCAGTGTCTTCAGCAAAATTGTGGAGCATCTTCTTTTTTGACACTCTATCTAAAGAGGTGCCATACTGCCCACTTAAGTCTCAATCCAGCTAAATGCGCCTTTGTAGTGGCCAGTGGAATCCTTTTAGGGCACGTAATGTCACCAGCCAAAATTGCAGTGGATTAATGGCACCTCACAATATCAAGGTGGATTCCAAGAAGGTGGAAGTAATTAAAGCTTTAATGGCACCTCACAATATCAAGATGGATTCCAATAAGGTGGAAGTAATTAAAGCTTTAATGGCACCTCACAATATCAAAGAATTAGGAAGATTTCTTGGTCAGATCAAATGGCATAATAGATTCTTGCGGTATCTGGTGGATGTGGCTTCTTTGATGTATCGTCTCACAAAGAAGGATGTTCTGTATGAATGGATGGATGCCTATTAGCAAGATTTTCAATATTTACAATTGATGTTGGTAGTTGCTCCAATTGTTCAACCACCAGATTGGTCCAAACCATTCCATGTCTTTGTTGATGCATCAGATGTGGCAATCAGAAGTGTGCTTATGTAGGAATCTGATGATGGATGGTTCCGACTAGTTTATTATGCCAGCCAGATGCTGTCCAAAGTAGAAAAGAATTATTCTACACAGAGCAGCAGGAGGCAGCAATTAGAATGATTTATTCAGTGAAGAAGTTTCGACGTTATCTCTTGGGCAATAATGTTAAAAGTTGAAAATATCTTTTTATTAAAGAACCGATAAAAATAATTTAGCATAAGATTCTAATTAGATCATAATGTTAACCATGACCCCGGAAAGAGGAGGAGGAAAACATAAAGTTGACAGTTCAGTTTGAATATGAATGGGATGTATTCACAAATCATAATTGGAAGGTGAGGGAGGATACTAATCATACTTTCAGCTTCATGTTATGATCCATCATAGCTACTCCAAGCTTGCAATGCATGCTCAACAACTACTTTATATATATAGTGCCTAGGGTTGACATAGATGTAGGTCGGCCACGTTGGTGGGCCAACCCATGACTTGGTTTAAAATGACCAAATGACTATATCCCCGTAGGTTTTCCAGGGATATGAGACTGTCTGGAACCTCAAACATGCCTCGCAACTCGAGAACAATGTCTCCTTGGTTTGTTGGTCCAACACTAACTAATGTAGTCACACAGTCTGCACAAGCATGCATCCTTCTTGGTAGAGTGCCAAGTTTAGATGAACTGTTTCCTAACCATTTGGCCACCATCCTTCTTGGTAGAGTGCCAAGTTTAGATGAACTGTTTCCTAACCATTTGGCCACCATCCTTCTTGGTAGAGTGCCAAGTTTAGATGAACTATTTCCTAACCATTTGGTAAAGTGCCAAGTTTAGATGAATTGTTTCCTGACCATTTGGCCACCATCCCCGTGTCTAAATTGGGACCTATCGGGTGCCTGGGTGCTCATCATAATGGTTACTCCTCATAAAGGATAATAGAGCACAAAATGCTATTTCCAACAAATGAACCTATGGATACTTACTTGAAAACATTCCAATATATATGTGCAAAACCACTGCATAGGCTTACCAAAACTACTCCCTTCCATCACATGGTTGTTTTGGTAGGTGAGATCCAGATTTTAATATCTTCTCTAACATGCACTCCTCATCTGGCACGTATTGGGTACTCCAATTTTTCCAAAATGTGTTAGTGGTCTTGTCGCCATAGATCGCCCAAGTGAAGCACCATTGTTTTTGGCATGGTATAAAGAGGTGGTGGTGTCAATAAAGGATTTTGCAAGGGCCTCTATCATGTTAAAGTACACAATCTACAAACTACTTGTAGTAGAATGCCATGGATTCTTTCATTATGTGCATGCCAAACCATATACTCTCATATTCATGGGCATAAAAAAAAGGTTGGTCGCAACTTTAAACTGCTAAAAGACCTTTGTAAGCGGTCTATATCCTTCGTGGAACATCACCTGCTTTGTTAGCCCCCTTGGTAGAGAATAAAGTCGTAAACACATATGTGCATGGTTACTTTTATAGTCTCATTCCTAAGCTTGTTAGAATCTTGCTTTGCCTCTCTCCTTGATGGAGAGAGAGTATTGGTGGGTGACACATCACAAGCTATTATACATGAATCACAAACCTACCATATTAACTCAAATTCCTCCGGAGGGCTAAATCTCATTAGGTGAACAAAAAAGATGCAAATAATTAACAATGACCTTGGAAAATCTACCTACCAAAGTAGATCTTTCAGTGTTTGTGTGTGTGTAAAGGGGGTGTTTGTGAGAGTGAGAGAGAGACATACTCAAGTAGTGTGTAAAGGGATTTGTGTGTGTGTAAAGGGGGGGCTGTGTATGTATGTGTGTGTGAGAGACGTACTCAAGTAGTAGTGTGTTTCATGTAGTGCTATCATCTACTCAACAAGAAGCCGTAACATGTGTGGCTCCAAAAACCTTGTGAGCATAATGTTAAAACTTGAAAATATCTTTTTATTAAAGAGCTGATAAAAAGAATTTTAGCATAAGATTTCAAAGGTCATAACGTTAACCATGCATTAACTCATGAAGGATATAGAGAAAACTGAGAGAGTCATTCACCTAAGCGCATGACCCAAAAGAGGAAGAGGAAAACAGAGTCATCATTTAAAGGTTGACAGTTAGGTTCGAAAATGAATGGGATGTATTCGCAAAGCATAATTGGAAGGTGAGGAAGGAGACTATCATGCTATCACTGTGGGATAAATTTGTGTTGATATGTGTCAAGGAGAGGATAGACTGCTGATGTTGCTGGCTCCTTCACCACTGCTGGTGCTTCTACCATCACGAATGGGTCCTGCAACTGCTCTAGCGGCTCGAAAATGGCCTGCTGCACGGGCCAGCTGCATGGCTTCCAAGCTGTTGCCAATGAACTCAGCCTCATAGATAGGCTGTTGCTGATCACTTCCAAGCAGCCATATTTGATCTGCTCTTGAGCTAAGGTTTAGATCATTGAGCTGCACAGGCATATTTATAGCCTGCTCATGAGTACTTACTACCATAGGATCGCTTGTACCTGTCTGTAGATTGATCGAGGTCCTGTGTTCATTGACTAACCCTATTCCCATGTACCTTGCAAGCTCCGAGCGTGCAGCTCTAAGCTCCTGTTCTAATACTTCTATGTGGCGCTTCAGATATGAGATTGCGCCGACGCATCCGTAGACTGGGTCCTTGATCCTTGCCTCTGCTTCATAAGCAAGAGAGTTCACTGCAGCTGCCCTGTGCTGTGGATGTAGCTCATTGAGAATCTTGGCTATGTTGCTTGCCCCGAAGATTTTGTGCGCATTTGCGAACTTGAGTGGCTGATCCGGGGGAAAATAAGGTGCAAATATGCACTCCGGAGCACATTTCCTCCTCAGAAACTTGCATGCACCACATGGAGAACTTGAAGAAGTGCTGGTGGCCATCTCCTGATCCAATTGAGCATTTCAACAACAACCAAAAAAAAGAACATTGATATCCCTTGCATTAGATCGAAATTTCTCTTTTGAACATTACATGACTACACCGGATCGATCAACCCTAAACATGTCTCACTCAGCCCTAATTTCGTCTTACTCTACCAGAACTTAGCGATTTATTGATTAAGGCGCTAGAGAGGGTGGAATTACCAAAGATTTATTATAAAGTCTTACCGAATCCAAGATTTGAGAAGCTTACTTGTGCACGGCGTTGAAGCGCGGCATCAGACAACCTGCCAAAACATGAGCGTGTGGGCTAGCGCAAAGCTGGTCATAAACCGTTAAGCAGAAATGAGGTTAATCAATCGTGTGCGTGTGCGTGTGCGTGTGCGTGTGCGTGTGCGTGTGTGTGTGTGAGTGTGAGAGAGAGAGACAGAGAGAGAGAGATCAGAGCTGGTTGTAGGGTTAAGTTGTAGTTTGGTAAGAAAGCCAGAAAGGGTGCAAAAGAGCAGCTTTATATTTGGACGTGGTAGCAAGCTTTACCCCAGTTTCGGCGTGTGTGCGTGTGTGTGTGTGTGACAGAGAGAGAGAGAGAGATTAGGGAGAGATTAATTATGGGTTTTTAACCCAAAGTCGTGTTTGCGCTTTTAACACGACCAGCAGCATCATCGTGGTGAGATCGATGACAAGGGATTGACGTCGGCCATGACAAGATCATGCGGGGGAGGCGTCGCTCCCGCATCCCGTTGCGTGCGGCGGCGGTTTCCGGATTGCCGGCAGGCTTGTTATTACTACAAAGTATATGCAAAAAAAAGAGAGAAAGATCGCGCGCGTGGTGGTGCCGTTGCTGGTGCTGAACACGCGGCCTTCGTGAGTCGACGTAAAACTCATTTGGCTAAGTTTGGACTTGACTTTAATTTGGCGCTTAATTAAGCCACCGTTGAAAATCGTTGATGAATTTCGTGGGCATGTGGCTTGGTTGTTAAGACGGACCAAATGTGAAATGAACAAAAATCTGCGCCGACATGTAGAACAGGTGCCCCGCTGAGCACTTAAGGAGACTTTGAAGATAATTAATAATAATGGCTTGTAAGTCACTCCAAGTATCCAAGTAGTGTAAGTTCGGATGAGAATAGAATGACTTCGACTCTAATAAAAGCAATGCAAGTCATCCACGGGTACCACTCTAAAATTTATGGCCTTTTACATGTGTTCAACCAAAGCTCTCTCTTGTTGGCTTGCATTTCATTTTTCATGGAAGGGGAGTTTCGTTGTCTTTCTACTTTCGATTGCATCTATAAGTTCTCTCCCTCGCAAAAGGCAGGTGGATAAAAGCATGAAAGGGTGTCAAAAAAGTACTCTGTTTGGTTTTAAAAAAACGTAGTTAAGTACGTCTCACAGATTCCCTTAGCTCAGAGGATCATGTGACATGGATTGCTCTCTCTCTCTCTCTCTCTCTCTCTCTCTCTCTCTCACACACACACACACACACACACACACCGGTCTGTGCTTGGCTATGCTCTCTATATCTCTCTCTCCCTCTTGCTCTCTCTCTCTCTCTCTCTCTCTCTCTCTCTCTCTCTCTCTCTCTCTCTCTCTCTCTCTCTCTCTCTCTCACACACACACACACACACACAGGTCCATGCTGTGGTTATGCTCTCCCTCTCTCCCTCTTCTTTTCTTGACATCAATAGCCAATAGCAAGCTGCTACCTACTCTCTCTCCCTCCCTAACACCTGTCCCACCTGTCCAATACACTATGTTGATTGTGTAAATCCTTTCCCCACAAAAGAAAGTGCAGTATGTTTTCTAGATACATTGCAAATTTCATAGTTTGATTTGCCTATTTGCGTGAATATATGAAATCTAAATCCATCAAGTAAATTATACAGATTAATATGTAGTTTGAGTGAATATATGTACTCTAAATCCATTGTAGTATGCATGCTACCTATACGTCTAGAACTATTTTTTGAATTGTTGTATCCTTTACAAGTAAATTTTATATAATGGCAAGAAAGATATGAATTTATAATGAAATTTGGGTTTTTTTTACAGGATGGAGCTCTCTGCTTCAATTAGAATGGAGCTCTCTGCTTCAATTAGAATGGAGTCTCAGAACATTACTAATCAAGTCCACAGTTCAACCCCCCCCAGAGTGCGACAATGCTGAGGCAGGTGAAGAGGAATCTTGCTCTATACAACCATCATGCTCTCAAAGGAATAGGCAGCACTTGGCATTGTGTATGGCTCTCTCTCTCTCTCTCTCTCTCTCTCTCTCTCTCTCTCTCACACACACACACACACGCACGCACGCACGCACACAGAGGTTTATGCTTTGGCTATGCTCTCCCTCTCTCCCTCTTTTTGTCTTGACATCAATAGCCAATAGCAAGCTGCTACTACCTGCTCTCTCTCCCTCCCTCTCACGTGTCCATCTCACGTGTCCAATACACTTTGTCAATTGTGTAGATCCTTTCTCCATAAAACAAGGTGCAACATATTTTCTAGATACATTGCAAATTTTATAGCTTGATTTGCCTGTTTGCGTGAATGTATGAAATCTGAATCCATCAAGTAACTTAATATGTAGTTTAAGTGAATATATGTACTCTAAATCCATAGTAGTATGCATGCTACCTATATATCTAGAACTATTCTCTGAACTGTTGTATCCTTAACAAGTAAATTTCATACAATGCTAAGCAAGACATGAATTCATAATGAAATTCGAGTTTTTCTAGAGGATGGAGATTGGAATGGAATCTTAAGACATTACTAAATCAAGTCGGCAGTTCATTCCCACGATGCAATAGTGCTGAGGTAGCTGAAGAGGAATCTTGCTCTATACAACCATTATGCTCTCAAAGGAATAGGCGGCACTTAGCATTATCTATGGTGTGACATTTCAAGCTAGTGACTAACAACCTTGACATGAGTATGAGGGGACTGAAATTTTGGGAAAGATTTTGCGGCATCCAGTAATGAAATAGGTAGTGGATGTGACTAAACTTTTGAATCATACGGTATTGACGAGTGATGATTGTGGGAGAATTCAAAGAGATCTTTAGGTTATGTCGTGAAAGGAGTGCACAATGTTGATAAGTTGGTTGCAAAGAGAGAAGCATTACACATGATTGCTGATAACAAAAATTAGTGACAAAAAAGTTGAAAAAGCTCTTTGTATTCATCCAGGGAATATGAAGATACACCATGTTGACATAAAGGGAGAAAATTTCAAATATTCTTTTGGTGGTCGGAAGCATAAGAATGACTACTTGAGTTAGTGTGTTGTAGATTTTTGGCAAGACATTACTAGGGTGTCTCCAAATAAGAAAGACATTTGTAGGAAGCGGCTTGCCATGAAAAAATATGAAGTCCATCCTATCCTCATCCTAGGAGCTCACAGAGGTACCTACATCCTTCTAACTATAGTATACCTACATGTATATCACAAGTTCCAATAGTACTAAATAGTTTTAATTAGTACTTAAACTTATCTTATTTTTATTTTGCATGCCATAAACCACTTATAAAATACTCTATAGTAATAGATAGTACTCAATAGTACTAACTAGTACTTAAACTTGCCCTTTTGTTGAGTACCACTTATACAATACTAAATAGTTGAGTACTAGCTAGTATCTAACTAGTACTTACTAGTACTTAAACTTTTCCTTTTGTTGTATCATACATGTATTACCAATTAGTACGTAAAAATAGTACCAATTAGTACGTAAAAATTACATGCCATATAACTCACATAGTATGAAATTATACTAATTAGTAATTAAACTTATCCTCTTGTGGTTTCACATGCCACACCACTTACACAGTACTAAATAGTACTATATGACTAGTCCTAATTAGGACTTCATTATACTATTAGTATTAAATTTAACTATTAGTATTAATTTATTCTATTAGTATTAAATTACAAGTCTATTAGTACTAATAATATAATTAATACTATAACTTGTCTTCTTGTTGTTTCACATGCCACTCCACTAAAGTAGTACTTCATTATACTAATAGGCCTATTTAGTACTTCATTAGACTATTAGTACTAATATAATAAATTATGAATAATAGACTTATTTAGTACTAATAAAATTATTTAATACTAATAGTTAAATTTAGTAGTAATAATAGTATAACGAAGTACTTCATTATACTAATAGACTTATTGTTGAGATATCGAGCTCGTCTAGTGAGGCGGTGGACCACTGTGATGACCCGCCTGGGGGATAGGCCCCACACTTACACCACTGGCATAGTTGGTGAGATCTTGGGTGATATGCGGCCAGTGGGATGACAGGCTGTGTGACAGCCATTCTAGAGACTGGCATAGTTATAGCGCCAGCTCATTTAGTCGGGTTCACACTATGGAGAACGCGTGTATGTATTGGTTGAGTACCTTTCATATTATGTGTACTCTTATCTTTGTATATGGTGTTGAGTGTTGAGTAAAGAAGAAGAAGATTTTCAACCTCTCACCTTGTGTGTTCTCTATTAGGGTTTTGTGAGAGTGTGTGTGTGCTTGCAAGAGCTCAAGCTCTCTTCCCCCCTGCATCTTTTCATGGTATCAGAGCCTGGTTCATGCTAAGGGCTGAGCTGCAAGCAAGAGAACCATAGGAAGCGGTACGAGGGTAAGAGCTTCAACTACTCTTCCCTATTTGTGTTGGTGACTACACCCTTGTCGGGAGCTCTACGGCAGGCACCGAAAAACGATCTCTGATTGAGGAGCTTTCTTTGCAAGAGTAAAGCTATAGGGTAACTATACTGTCCTATCGGACCAATTTTCTAGGCCGAAGACGCGTTTCGGGCGCGTCTGGACCTCCGTTTTTCAGAAAGCAGGTGATTTCGAGCACTGCGGGTAAGTCATCGATTCTCTGCAGAACTCTGTTTTAAGAACTGCAGGAAGACACATTGACTGTGCAGACACTGTGGGTGCTGCAAAGAGGTCAACAGTTGCCATTGGGTGTATGTGTTGAAATATACAAGTGAATAGGGTGTGTGCGGGAACAAGCTCTTGGATAGAGGCTGTAAAAGAGATTGAGTAAATGTGAAAGAACCTGTGAAAAGGTGAGAAGAATCTACTGGGAGAGAATAAAGGGTAGCATGAGAAGATTTAGGAAGTGTGGAGATATTCTGGGAAGTGTGGAGTTATTCTGGGAGATATTCAGGGAAAAGAGAAGAGGTGGAGAGAATCAGGCAAGAAGTGGAGATATTTTGGGAGTGAATCATGGAGAAATCAATGGGATTTGATGCTTGATGTAAACTCTAAAAATTGAGGCATAGCCCTAATGAGAATTTGCTGGTTTTTGAGTATCCATGCCTACATTAATTTATTTGTTAATTATCCACTAATTACGTCTTAATCATTTGTTAATCATTTTATTAATGATGTTGATTCTAGTGTATGATCTACCATAGCTCATCATTATGCTCAAATTTCAATATGGTATCAGAGCCATGCCTAGAATCAATTAGGTTTATGAGCCCATTAGTTAATTAATTAAGATTAGTAGATAATTAGTAAATAATCAAATTTTTAGTTAGTTTTTCACTTCCCCCTTCACCCCCAGCCAGTGGAGGACTCCATTCTCCTTGCACACATAACATTAGGCTAAGCCCTTTTAGGTACTCATAGTAGACTCATAGGGCTACACACACCTCAAAGCATGTGGGCCAATTCAGCGCAAAACGCCGACGGGAGCTCGATTTGCAGGCACCGTTTTTCTGAAGGGAATTGAAGATTTCTTCTTGCTCAAATCAAATGTCTCTAATTCCTCTTAGCCCAAGGTGTATTCAAGCATGCTCTACAAGCTGGTGGAAGACAGAATTCAATTTCATCAAGTCTACATTGAGATCCAAGCTCTTTATCAAATCTGCAGGTGACTTTGGTAAAACAGAGATTAAGCTTTCAATATTTGGTCAAATCTTGTGTTTCTTGGCTTAATCCTCTACTAGAATCATTGCTATTGATGCCTTTGAAAGCATTTGAGCTCATTTGAAGTGGAAGGCACCAAATCTGGACTCCCCGCATACTGTGTTTTCTACACACAAAACAAAGCATTAATTTGCTAATCAGTGCTAATCACTGTATTTTGGTGCAATTGAGGGTTCAAATTAACCATCAGGTATCTGATACAGATCCCTATAGCTTCATATTGCAAATCGGAGTTGGTTTGATACTCCAACCATCCCGTACAAATTGGTTACCCTTGATTTAATGTAATTTCTGGGAAAATTGTGCTGATAAATTTGTGTGATAATCATCATTTTGCATTTAACCCTTGGTTAATGCCTATAAATCTCACTCAAATTCAAGATTATTCACAGCCATAGTTGCATTTGGGAATGTGCATGAGAATGAATGCTATACGCATTATGTATTGGGCACATTGCATCAGTGTAAATATGGGATCAGACACTGCCCTTGTCCAGAATAAGGCAAGAGGTAAGACCTCCCGCATAAATTTGGGTTTGCATTGCATAATGATACAAGATAAACATAAAAAGCCCAAAGGAACTGTCAGCAAAACATTGAAACATGTTGCTCACATGGAGCAAAAAGACCTGACGGACAAGCTCATGGCCCCAGCCATGAAAGAAGAAGAATATCTCTTTCCAAGAAGAGGATCCACACTGAGAAGAAGATCTGAAGGAAGACATGGACACGAGAAGAGAAGCTGCCCCAAGGAGACTGAAAGAAGAGACGGACGCGTGGAGAGAAGCTGCCACAACAAGAAGACTGAAGAAAAGAAAAGATGTGAGGCTCCAAAGAGTGAGGAGCCATGTGCAAATCTCTGAGAGAGAGAGAGAGAGAGAGAGAGAGAGAGAGAGAGAGAGAGAGAGAGAGAGACCCCACAACCCAATGTAACCTGCCCCAACAAAGTAAAACCACCTCTGAGAGAGAGAGAGAGAGAGAGAGAGAGAGAGAGAGAGAGAGACTCCACAACCCAATGTAACCCGCCCCAACAAAGTAAAACCACCTCTGAGCCACCGATGATGTAGGCCACGTGGTAGATGTATGTGTGAGCACTTTAGTCAAGGTCGCAGGCACTTATAGTAGCCTTGGACACATAGAGAGAGAGAGTGTCAAGGACTATGGAGTTTAGGGACTTGAGGCACTGGTCGCGGACTGTCAAGTAAGAAACAAACTTGATACAGGGTCCAGGTGTGCTGAGATAACTTGAGGGGAGGAGTAGACACTAGTCGCGGACTACCAAGTAAGGGGAGGCAAACTTGGTATAGGGTCTAGGTGTACTAGGAGTATTCACTTGAGGGGAGGTGTTGAAATATACAAGTGAATAGGGTGTGTGCGGGAACAAGCTCTTCGATAGAGAGATTGAGTAAATGTGAAAGAACCTGTGAAAAGGTGAGAAGAATCTACTGGGAGAGAATAAAGGGTAGCATGAGAAGATTTAGGAAGTGTGGAGATATTCTGGGAAGTGTGGAGTTATTCTGGGAGATATTCAGGGAAAAGAGAAGAGGTGGAGAGAACCAGGCAAGAGGTGGAGATATTCTAGGAGTGAATCATGGAGAAATCAATGGGATTTGATGCTTGATGTAAACTCTATAAATTGAGGCATAGCCCTAATGAGAATTTGCTGGTTTTTGAGTATCCATGCCTACATTAATCTATTTGTTAATTACCCACTAATTACGTTTTAATCTTTTGCTAATCACTTTGTTAATGATGTTGATTCTAGTGTATGATCCACCATAGCTCATCATCATTATGCTCAAATTTCAACAATATGTATGCACATTGAAGTCACTGGTTGTGACATTTGAGAGTACTACAGTACCGCTGCAGAAAATACAGCAGTTTGTGCAGGAAAAACTAGAGTGCTGTTTTTGGTAAATTTGTGTATCTAGCAAGATATCAAATGATGGCATAACACAGATTGTGGCTGAGAAGCTTGATAAGAATAACTTCCATGCTTGGAGGTTCAGGTTGACGAATTTCCTGATGGGAAAGGGCTATTGGGACTACATAGAAGGTGAGCATGAAGAGGCACCAGAGATACAGGACATAAATTCGACTGCTGCTGCAGATGTGAAAGAGTTTAAAGACTGGAACCAAGGAGCCAGGAAAGTAATGTATTGGCTCTCATTAGTATACAGGACACCATGATTGGGCATATTCAGGATGCCAAGTCCCCCAAGGAGGCGTGGGACACCTTGGTAAAACTCTATGAAACAAATACCAAGGCACGTAAGATACAGTTGAAAAATGAACTTCATACGGTGGGGAAAAAGAGCATGTCTGTGAATGACTATGCATTGAAGATAAAGGGTATTGTGGAATCCCTTGCATCTATTGGTGTGTCAGTAGATGATGATGATAAGGTGGAAGTCTGTCTACGTGGTCTCGGGCCACAATACAAGGCGTTCAAGACGTCTATTCAGACTCGGGAAAACATTCCCAACTTTACAAATTTGGTGTCTATGCTAATTAAAGAAGAGAAGAGCTTGGGTGAAGACCAACAGTCTTCACAAAACAAAAATAGTTCAGAGCAACAAGCCTTCTACACAAGTTCAGGTAGAGGACGAGGTAGAGGAGGCCGTGGACGCGGTCAAGGAGGTGGCCGAACAGGTAATCAGAATTATGGCTAGCAGCAACAACAACAACAGTCCCAGAATACACAACAACAACAACAACAACACGCAGGTGGAAGAGGCAAATTCAGAGGCAGGGGGAGTCAAAGAGATTACAGGGAATATGCTGGACATTTTGAGAGACTGGGGAGGAATCTTACACTCACTGTTGCCATCTTGGCAACTGGGCTGAAAGTTTCCTCATAATCAATGCCATATGTCTATGCATATCCTTTGGCTACCAATCTAGCCTTGTGCTTGCTTATGCTTCCATCACTATTATGTTTTACTTTGTACACCCACTTGCATCCAATGGCTTTCTTGCCTTCAGGCAATTGCACTAAATCCCATCTCATTTCCATATAGTGCATCCATGTCCTCATCCATAGCTTTCTCCCAACACACATTTTCAACAGTCTCATCAATGCATGTGGGCTCTACAACCTGCACAACTTTTTCCATGTATGCATAGTGATGTGCCACATAACCATCATAGGTAAACCTCTACACAGGATTCTTCACTCTCCCAGATCTTTGCAGCTTTGCATTCATGGCTTCCATAGCCTTCTTTACACCAGGTGTCCTCATAGTTGGTATCCCAAGATCCTCATCAAGGCTCCTCTCTGAGAGCCACTAGACTATCCATCAACATGAGAATGCCCTGCAAAAATGTCAGGCATACTAAGAGGCTCAACCACTTTCTCTTTACCTTTATGTGATGTACTATCACATTTGCATGACTGGTATTATGACGCAGCCTGCCACTCCATGGTCTATCAACTGAACCACTAGATGAGGACTCTCTTGGTCCACTCAAAGACTGTGATTGCTGACTTGCATTCTGTGCAACCACATTTCCACTCACATAAGCCCCAACAGCTTCTTTTTTAGCAGCATACCAGCTGCTCATCTCATAAAAAACAACATCCTTGCCTCAACTCACGTGTAGCAGGGTTATAACACCTGTATCCCTTTTGCTCAAGGGAATACCCAATAAACACACATTTTTTAGCTCTTGGATCCAGCTTAGTTCTCAGCTCATCTAGCACATGCACATATGCAATGCATCCAAAGACTTTCAGATGAGACAAATCAGGTTTTCTACCAGTAAACCTCTCCTCTAGAGTTACATCATGTATGGCTGCAGTTGGAGTCCATTTCATGATGTAAACTGCAGTAAAAACAACCTCAACCCAATAGCTATGTGGCATATTCTTCTCTCCCATCAATGCTCGCGCAATCTCAACAATGTGCTTGTTTTTTTGCCCAGTAACTCCATTTTGCTGCGGAGTGTATCTGCATGTAAACTGTCTCCGAATACCATTCTTCTTCAAAAAATTAGAGAACTCATTGGAGAAGTACTCTCCCCCTCCATCTGACCTTAGTAGGCACTTTACATATTTCAGGTTCCTAGGGGCCAATAGGATCAATCCATGTGTAGGGGGGAATAGATAAATCCAATTTTGTAAAAGAAGATACCCAAAAATGAGTAAATGCTCACATAAGGTGAAGAGTTGAAAATGTACAAGGCTTATTAGTAAAAAATTATGAGCAATATTAAAAATATGAGATATTTTGGGTATAATGATTTCATTTTGACACATATGTAAGGAAGGGGAGTCCCTTCAATGCTCACATAAGATGAAGAGTTGAAAATGTACAAGGTTTAATAGTAAAAAACTGAGTAATATAAAAATATGAGATATTTTAAGTGTAAGGATTCCATTTTTGACACATCAGTAAGGAAAAGGAGGGCCTTCAATGAGGCACCTAAAACACATGCTTGAATGAGTTTTAAACTCATAAAAATTGAGATATTTCATCTCTCCTCTCTCCTCATTCAAGTCTAGTTCCAAAAAGTTAGCTTCACTGACCTAAAAATGGTCAAAAAGTGACCAAACTGTCTTGGAAATTTCTAGAATCAGTTTGTTTGGTTAGGAGCTCAATTTTTCCTATAAATAGAAGCCTCCCCTTGTTGAAAAGCTTATTAGTGTCTTATGCCTTGTTACTCTACTCCACCTAAGCCAAGAACTGTGAATTCTTTAATAATTCACTAGTTTTTGACACTTCTCTCTTTCTTCAATTCCCATTGGTGGCTCCATCAATATACTAAACCAATTGATTGGTTGGGGGCCTCTACCGTGAACAAAGAATCAAGCAATTTGTAAGGTAAGTATGGTGAATTTTGATCTTTTCTATAATTTCTCAATGTTTCTCTCTTCTCAACCCCTCAAGCTTGAGAAGCTTAATTGGTATGGTTTTTGAAATGCTATTGAAGTTAATTAATTAATGATAGTAAAGAATTACATAAATTTCCATTTATGTTTAATTCTAATGGTTTTTTCTCTCTCTCACTTAAGAAATGGTCATACTCATGACCCATTCTCAATCCAAATGAAGCTTTTCATAAAGCTTTTTCTTAATCCAAGATTAATCTATGCTTGAGAATAAATTAATAGTTTTTTTATCTATGCTTTTAGTTTATGATTATTTTTTATTTAATCCATTAAGGGTTAATGATCCAATTAGGGATCATTCTAATCATTCCCTTAAAGATAACCTATCTTTCAAAATAATTGAGATTTATCAGTTATAGTAGCGGAGCTATGGCAAAATTTTATAAAAATTTACACATAAAATAATTTCATTCAAAGCATGAAAAGAGGATTTCCTACCATATTCTAAGAATTATCATCCATGATTAAATGAAAGAATTTCATCATGGGGAAATTGAATTTTTATATTATGCATAAAAGATAAATATTTTATTATAAAAGTGTTACTTTTAGCATAATTGAATTTCATGCATAGAGGTATGCATAAAAGATAAATATTTTATTATAAAAGTGTTACTTTTAGCATAATTGAAATTCATGCATAGAGGTATGCATAAAAGATAAATATTTTATTATTTTATTATAAAACTATAAAGAAGAAAAATGATTATTTTATTATAAAAATGTTATTTTCATCATATTGAATTTCGTGCATAGAAACGAAAAAAATAAATAAATTATTATTTTATTATAAAAATATTACCAAAAAAATGATTATTTTATTGTAAAAGTGTTACTTTTATCACAATTGAAATTCTTGCATAGAGGTATGCATAAAAGATGAGTTAAGATGTGTATGGGATGAGGTAAGAAGTGTATGTGACGGGATAAAATACTTATGGGATGAGTTAAGATGTGTATGGGATGAGATAAGAAGTGTATGTGATGGGATAAGATGTGTATGAGATGAGTTAGGATGTGATAAGATGAGTTAGGATGTGATAAGATGTATATGAGATGAGTTAGGATGTGATAAGATGAGCTAGGATGTGATAAGGGGTATATGAGATGTGATATGTGATAAGATGCATATGAGATAAGTTAGGATGTGATAAGAAGAGTTAAGATGTGATAAGATGTGTATGGGATGAGATAAGAAGTGTATGTGATGAGATAAGATGAATATGGGTTGTGATAGGGTGAGAATGGATGTGATGAAAAAGAATAGATGAGAAGACGTATGGGGTTATATGAATGGGAATGAGGAAATGGATGTATGTATGTGGATGTATGCATGTATGCATGTAGATGTGGATGTATGCATGTGGATGTGTATGTATGGATATATGTATGTGGATGTGGATGTATAAATAAGGATGTGAAAATGGATGTATGCATGGATGTGAAAATGGATGTATGCATGGATGTGTATGAAGAATAATGAAGGTGAATGTGTATGGGAGATAATGTGTCGTTGATATGAATGAATGGATGAGAATGAGTACGTATGAAGGGAATGTGGAATAAGTAATGTGGATTGAGGAGAGAAAATGTGGAAAGACGGAATTCGATATAGAAACTGTACCGTTTGTGACTGTTTGTAAATGTTGTTTGTAAATGACTGTTTTATGTCAAGAATGCTGGGAAAGCATTTTGACCATCTTGTGATTAAGGTCGTGGAGACCTAACTGATAAAGTTGCAACTGCTGACGGAGAATCAATGGAGGACGTCTCGCATAGCAAGGTCGACCGAGGTCTTGACCAGCCTCGGTTCGATTAAAATGGTGAGCTTCTGGTACGGTGGATGAGGGACCAAGGAAGCGGCCTATGAGTGAAGTGCTAGGTCACCTGCGAAGGATCCTAGAGGGTGCTGACCATACGGTGCTCGGGCTCTGGGTCACCCAGGATACCCACGCGTGCGTCGAGGAAGATATTGGAATAAGGAGTAAGAGTTGTTTTCTGAAACCGGGCATGGATCTGGTTGACTGACCTTGCTGGTCCTCAACGGATGAGTCCATGGCTCTTTTATATGGATCTGTTGGTTGATCTTGCTGATCTTCAACGAGAGTCCATCTTGATAAGTGACTATATTGCCGAGTATTATGGGCTAGGAACTATTGAAATGGCCCTTGAGTGGACAGGTGGTGAGCGTTCTAGTTGCCAATGATGCCATAGATACTCTGATGAAGGAATGATGGAAAATTGAATCAATCGGATAAATTGGAAGATTGTGATCAATGATACTATGGTTTCATTAAAAGATTGTTTTAAAGTTAGTTGATGTTGAGAAAAAGGCAATTTCATATTGGGTGTGTAAGTGGTGTGACTAGTTTTATGTTTGCATGAACTTCCGGCTAGGGGGCCTTGGAACTCTTTTCCTTGGTACCCGGGACAAAACCTAACCAGATTCCTAATTGGATCCCATCACTACAGTGGTTGGGCGGTTGGCTAACCCATGGGACTGGATGGGGTTAGGCTGGATTGATGGATCCGTAAATCGAGACTCAAATTTTGTTACTACGATAGATAAAGTAAATCCCAAATAGTAATTGTTCTATGGATAGGAATCAACGGCTGTGCCTCTTGATGGGGAAAAAAGCGTTGATCCCAATGATCCAAGTGCAAGTTTCTTCCTTGATCTGACCAAGTATCTTTATAGATGCAGTCGGATCTATTTGATCGGTAAGGGTTTTGACTACGTTAGAGTAAAAATTATCCTGGTGGAATCGTCCGTGCTTTTCGGGTAAAGGAAGTTTTTCGGGTTCGGTTTTGGATAAATCGACGGATTAGTCTCTTGTCCGGATATCCGTGGGCGAGGCCCCGACGAGTGTGGGACCCTTGTCCCGCGCGAGAAGTGCTACTTCCGCTGCTAGTACCCGAATCCGTTGCTCAGTGGGAACAGGGATCTTGCAGTTGGTATTAGAGCCATTTGGCTAATAAAGATCAACTGAGAAACCAAATATGTCAAAAATTTTTCAAGAAGCACAAAAAGGGTGAATATGTGTGATATAATTCATACAATTTGATATTCAAATTGAAATTCTTAATTTGGTAATTGGGTCTTCAGATGGAAATACCGCAATTATATAGAATCCCTGACTTGCTTGAGGCCTAGACATGATGGTATTTACCTTATAATTCCAAGAGTCGTGACTACCGTATATACCGAGAGTATAACTGCAGCTCTTTACTGACAGTATATACGAGTAAATCTAAGACTTGAAATTATAAGCATTAATGCTATACAGATGATGAATTCGAATGTGGTTGATATGATTTTTAATTCTGTTTGAGAATTGATGAATTGATTTGGATTCTGATTGAAAAATGATGATTTTCAAAATTTAGTTGAAATGTAATAAGCTGAGCGAAACCACAATGAGGATGAATGGGATGAGTCCCTGTGATGATATTCATAACAAGAATGAAAAATGATGATTTTCGAAATTTAGTTGAAATGTAATAAGCTGAGCGAAACCACAATGAGGATGAATGGGATGAGTCCCTGTGATGATATTCATAACAGGAATGATGATAATGAATTCAGCAAATCACTATGAGATTAGTGGATTGTGTTGTCAGATTGCTACTATTAATACTTGACTCGGTAGATCAAGTTAAGGGATGACAAATTGAGAACTTGCTTAACTAAAATTCCCGTAGAGGAATGTTCAGAAGGGAATTTTTCGGTCTAATGGACCATTATCGTGTTAAAGATATGAATGATATGATTTGAATGAATTGTTATTTAATGATGAGTTCTATTTAAGGGATAATTATCCCCGTATTTTGTTGGGTTGACCAAAATATAAGGAACCCCAGAATAAATTGGATCTTAAGAAAAAGAGTTGTCCTCTACTTGGCGAGATGAGGACATCTCGCACTTTTCAAGTGGGGTAGAATGTAAGATTCTTCCCCCAGCCTTCGAGGTATACAGGAGTAAGAACCTCCCTTTGTGATCTTATAATTATTCTCTCTCTAAAATAAAAGAAAGATTCTGTTTAAAAAAGGAAGAACCTTTCCCCAGAATACTTCTCAGGAGTCCCACCTGTTTTAAGGATTCAGAACAATGAGTTCAGAAGTGAGAATCGGTGTTTTGGATACCAAGGTTTTGGTTTTCATTCGAGTACGGCCCAAAAGAAGTTCTTTATCTCTTGTGGGAAGTATAAGAAGTTATCCCCCAGATACTGTGAGCCTTATATCTGAATTCAATGAAAGTAGGTGACTTAGCCTACAAGCTTCTTTTACCGCCTCATCTCAGAGTTCTTAATGTATTTCATAGAAATATGTGCCAAACCCAAATCATGGAAAGACGGTAAAACTTCAGTGGCAAGATACCGTTGGCTTCTAAGTTACGCTAGCTCCTTCCTTTATATAAGTCGTAACTTTTACTTATCACTCACAGTAATCTTACTTCCATCGATCTCCCTTCTTCTTAATCTCCTTCATGGCTTGGCAACAGGAATTAGTTTTATCCATGATGATTTCTCACCTTCAAGACGCAAGAGAGTCTGTGAAGAAAGATTTTATAGAACAGTATGAGCGCTCACTTTTCCCTCACCTAGGAACTTCTGTAGCTCAAACCAAATGGCGGACCTATCAAGACATAACTAGGGTAACACCTTGGGGTCAGCAGCACTTTCGTAACAATGTCCGCTTGGCCATGGTTATTGAAGCTTTGGGTTTGGGTCCCCGATACTACTGCGTCATGAGATCAAGGCATCTTGGGTTTTCTGAGCGGGTCTTCATACTGGCGTGTTTTCTTCCTCATCAGAAGATATGCCTTTACCCCGTTTTTGGCTTGCCTCTCAGAGGTCCTTTTGTTAGATCACCTCATACCACTGAGATAGGTGCAGCAATAACCAACAGAATTATTCCCATAGATGAGTTACCTTATACGTGCGCAGCTTGTGAGTGCTGCTTTTGTGATCATATGATGGACGGGCTTATGGAAGTGTAAAGAGTTTTTCTATCTTTACTGTATATGTTCCGAGAATGAATAAAGTTTAAATCTTGTTCTTATCTTGAATCCTGCTCTCTTTGAGACTTTTCTTGGTGGTTAATCTTGATTAAAATTTTTCTCTAAGTCTCATATTCGTGCATCTTGCGAAATTACCCAGTTTGCGAGATAAGGACAACTCGCGTTTTTCAAGTGGGAGAGAATGTAAGATTCCTCCCCAGTCTCTCAAAATGTCCAGCATATTCCGTGTAATCAATCCCTCTTCAGAAATATAAAGACCTTGTTTTTAACTGTTTTAACCTAGAGAGAGAAAATATTCTAGAGAGAGAATATTCAGATTTTGAATATTTTTAGATAGAAAAATATCTCATATAATTAAGATAAATTTTCCTGAAACAGAAATTCAAAAAGAATTTTCCAATGTGCAATTAGAATTAATTGGAAATAGGTATAAAGAACCTTAGTTTAAGGGTCTAGATTTTCAGAAATCTTTGGACTATGGTCCAATTAAGGTTCCTAGGGGCCAATAGGATCAATCCATGTGTAGGGAATAGATAAATCCAATTTTGTAAAAGAAGATACCCAAAAATGAGTAAATGCTCACATAAGGTGAAGAGTTGAAAATGTACAAGGTTTATTAGTAAAAAACTATGAGCAATATTAAAAATATGAGATATTTTGGGTATAATGATTTCATTTTGACACATATGTAAGGAAGGGGAGTCCCTTCAATGCTCACATAAGATGAAGAGTTGAAAATGAAAAGGTTTAATAGTAAAAAACTATGAGTAATATAAAAATATGAGATATTTTAAGTGTAAGGATTCCATTTTTGACACATCAGTAAGGAAAAGGAGGGCCTTCAATGAGGCGCCTAAAACACATGCTTGAATGAGTTTTAAACTCATAAAAATTGAGATATTTCATCTCCCCTCTCTCCTCATTCAAGTCTAGTTCCAAAAAGTTAGCTTAACTGACCAAACTGACTTGGAAAATTCTAGAATCAGTTTGTTTGGTTAGGAGCTCAATTTTTCCTATGAATAGAAGCCTCCCCTTGTTGAAAAAAATACAGTGTCTTATGCCTTGTTACTCTACTCCACCTAAGCCAAGAACTGTGAATTCTTTAATAATTCACTAGTTTTTGACACTTCTCTCTTTCTTCAATTCCCATTGGTGGCTCCATCAATATACTAAACCAATTGATTGGTTTGGGGCCTCTACCGTGAACAAAGAATCAAGCAATTTGTAAGGTAAGTATGGTGAATTTTGATCTTTTCTATAATTTCTCAATGTTTCTCTCTTCTCAACCCCTCTCAAGCTTGAGAAGCTTAATTGGTATGGTTTTTGAAATGCTACTGAAGTTAATTAATTAATGATAGTAAAGAATTACATAAATTTTCATTTATGTTTAATTCTAATGGTTTTTTTCTCTCTCTCACTTAAGAAATGGTCATACTCATGACCCATTCTCAATCCAAATGAAGCTTTTCATAAAGCTTTTTCTTAATCCAAGATTAATCTATGCTTGAGAATAAATTAATAGTTTTTTTATCTATACTTTTAGTTTATGATTATTTTCTATTTAATCCATTAAGAGTTAATGATCCAATTAGGGATCATTCTAATCATTTCCTTAAAGATAACCTATCTTTCAAAATAATTGAGATTTATCAGTTATAGTAGCGGAGCTATGGCAAAATTTTATAAAAATTTACACATAAAATAATTTCATTCAAAGCATGAAAAGAGGATTTCCTACCATATTCTAAGAATTATCATCCATGATTAAATGAAAGAATTTCATCATGGGAAAATTGAATTTTTATATTATGCATAAAAGATAAATATTTTATTATAAAAGTGTTACTTTTAGCATAATTGAATTTCATGCATAGAGGTATGCATAAAAGATAAATATTTTATTATAAAAGTGTTACTTTTAGCATAATTAAAATTCATGCATAGAGGTATGCATAAAAGATGAATATTTTATTATTTTATTATTAAACTGTAAAGAAAAAAAATGATTATTTTATTATAAAAATGTTATTTTCATCATATTGAATTTCGTGCATAGAAACGAAAAAAATAAATAAATTATTATTTTATTATAAAAATATTACCCAAAAAATGATTATTTTATTGTAAAAGTGTTACTTTTATCACAATTGAAATTCTTGCATAGAGGTATGCATAAAAGATGAGTTAAGATGTGTATGGGATGAGGTAAGAAGTGTATGTGACGGGATAAAATACTTATGGGATGAGTTAAGATGTGATAAGATGTGTATGGGATGACATAAGAAGTGTATGTGATGGGATAAGATGTATATGAGATGAGTTAGGATGTGATAAGATGAGTTAGGATGTGATAAGATGTATATGAGATGAGTTAGGATGTGATAAGGGGTATATGAGATATGATAAGATGTGATAAGATGCATATGAGATAAGTTAGGATGTGATAAGAAGAGTTAAGATGTGATAAGATGTGTATGGGATGAGATAAGAAGTGTATGTGATGAGATAAGATGAATATGGGTTGTGATAGAGTGAGAATGGATGTGATGAAAAAGAATAGATGAGAAGGCGTATGGGGTTATATGAATGGGAATGAGGAAATGGATGTATGTATGTGGATGTAGGGATGTATGCATGTAGATGTGGATGTATGCATGTGGATGTGTATGTATGGATGTATATATGTGGATGTGGATGTATAAATAAGGATGTGAAATGGATGTATGCATGGATGTGTATGAAGAATAATGAAGGTGAATGTATATGGGAAATAATGTGTCATTGATATGAATGAATGGATGAGAATGAGTACATATGAAGGGAATGTGGAATAAGTAATGTGGATTGAGGAGGGATAATGTGGAAAGACGGAATTCGATATAGAAACTGTATTTTGTGATTGTTTGTAAATGCTGTTTGTAAATGACTGTTTTATGTCAAGAATGCTGGGAAAGCATTTTGACCATCTTGTGATTAAGGTCGTGGAGACCTAACTGATAAAGTTGCAACTGCTGAACGGAGAGTCAATGGAGGACGTCTCGCATAGCAGGGTCGACCGAGGTCTTGACCAGCCTCGGTTTGATTAAAATGGTGAGCTTCCGGTACGGTGGATGAGGGACCAAGGAAGCGGCCTATGAGTGAAGCGCTAGGTCACCTGCGAAGGATCCTAGAGGGTGCTGACCATATGGTGCTCGGGCTCTGGGTTGCCCAAGATACCCACGCGTGCATTGAGGAAGATATTGGAACAAGGAGTAAGAGTTGTTTTCTGAAACCGGGCATGGATCTAGTTGACTGACCTTGCTGGTCCTCAACGGATGAGACCATGGCTCTTTCATATGGATCTGTTGGTTGATCTTGCTGATCTTCAACGAGAGTCCATATTGATAAGTGATTATATTGCCGAGTATTATGGGCTAGGAACTATTGAAAAGGCCTCTGAGTGGACAGGTGGTGAGCGTTCTAGTTGCCAATGATGCCATAGATACTCTGATGAAGGAATGATGGGAAATTGAGTCAATCAGATAAATTGGAAGATTGTGATCAATGATACTATGGTTTCATTAAAAGATTGTTTTAAAGTTAGTTGATGTTGAGAAAAAGGCAATTTCATATTGGGTGTGTAAGTGGTGTGACTAGTTTTATGTTTGCATGAACTTCCAGCTAGGGGGCCTTGGAACTCTTTTCCTTGGTACCCGGGAAAAAACCTAACCAAATTTCTAATTGGATCCTATCACTACATTGGTTGGGCGGTTTGCTAACCCATGGGACTATAGGCTGGATTGATGGATCCGTAAATCGAGACTCAAATTGTGTTACTACGATAGATAAAGTAAATCCCGGATAGTAATTGTTCTATGGATAGGAATCAACGGCTGTGCCTCTTGATGGGGAAAAAAGCGTTGATCCCAATGATCCAAGTGCAAGTTTCTTCCTTGATCTGACCAAGTATCTTTATAGATACAGTCGGATCTGTTTGATCGGTAAGGGTTTTGACTACGTTAGAGTAAAAATTATCCTGGTGGAATCGCCCGTGCTTTCCGGGTGAAGGAAGTTTTTCCGGGTTCAGTTTTGGATAAATCGACGGATTAGTCTCTTGTCCGGATATCCGTGGGCGAGGCCCCGAGTGTGGGACCCCTGTCCCGCGCGAGAGGTGCTACTTCCGCTGCTAGTACCCGAATCCGTTGCTCGGTGGGAGCACGGATCTTACAGTGAGAGTTGTGATAGCAGTGGCTGCGTCAAAGCAATGGCCTTTATATCAGATGGATGTAAAGAATGCATTCTTGCATGGGGATTTTCAGGAAGAGGTGTATATGTTGCAGCCACCTGGTTATGAGGATGTGAGTCACCCCCCGAGCATGTTTGCAGGTTTAAGAAAGCCTTGTATGGCTTAAAACAAGCACTAAGAGCATGGTCTGGCAAGATTTCTGAATATCTTGTCACTATTGGCTTTCATGTAGCCAATGCAAATTTCTCGCTGTATGTGAGACACAATGATAGAGGGGTTGTGCTTGTTGTCATCTATGTAGATGACCTAATCATTACAAGGGACCATCATGCAGAGATCTTTGATGTAAAGATCTTGCTTAGACAAAAGTTTGAGATGAAGGATTCGGGGGAGCTCAGATATTTCTTGGGCATTGAGGTGATTAGGTCACCACATGGTATTGGATTACTGCAGAGACAGTATGGCTTGGACATGTTGTCCAAGTATGGTATGATAGGCTATAAGCCTATCTCAGTGCCATTGGATCAAAATGGCAAGTTAAGTATAGATTCAGGAGAGATTTTGGAGGATCCTACTATGTATAGGCGCATAGTAGGAAGCTTGATCTACATACCGATCACCAGGCCAGATTTGAGCTATGCTATTGGGTTGGTGAGTCAGTTTATGCAGGTTCCTCTTAGAAGCCGCATTTGGATGCATTGAGACGCATACTGAGGTATGTGAGGTCTACTTTGCATTGTGGACTATTTTATGAAACTGGGGCAGAGATATGTGTACATGGGTACACCGATGCTCATTAGGCTGGTAGTATCTCAGATAAAAGATCTACTAGTGGCTTCATGTTTTCTTTGGGGAGTGCTACTGTGACTTGGAGCAACAAGAAGCAGCCTACGGTTGCTCTATCCAGTTCAGAGGCCGAGTACAGAGGTGCTGCTATGGCATGAGGTAGCTTGGTTGAGAAAGCTACTTGCAGATTTGGGTCTGTCAGTGGATAAACAAGTTGTCATTTTCTATGACAACATTAGCAGTATACAGTTGGCCACGAACCCAATTTTTCATGCTCGCACAAAGCATATCGAGGTCCCCTACCAGTGTGAGAAGGTTTTGGTAGGAGATGTTGACCTTGTTTACGTCAGCACACAGGATCTAGTCGTTGACATCTTCACCAAAGCATTGGGTACAGAGAAGCTTCGCAGATTCAGGGTTTCGCTTAGTGTACATGAGATGTAGTTGACCTCGAGGGGGAGTGTTGAGATATCGAGCTCATCTAGTGAGGCGGTGGACATTGATGACCTGCCTTGGGGACACTTACACCACTGCCAGCATGGTTGGTGAGATCATGGGTGACATGCAGCCAGTGGGATGAGAGGCTATGTGACAGCCATTCTAGATGGCATAGTTATAGCGCCAACTCATTTAGTTGGATTCACACTATAGAGAACCCTAGTATGTATTTGGTTGAGTACCTTTTCATATTGTGTGTACTCTTATCTTTGTATATGGTGTGTTGAGTGTTGTGTGAAGAAGAAGAAGATTTTCAGCCTCTCACCTTGTGTGTTCTCTTTTAGGGTTTTGTGAGTGTGTGTGTGCTTGCAAGAGCTCAAGCTCAAGCTCTCTTCTCCCTTGCATCTTTTGAGGCTACTGTTCACAAAACTCTCTTCCTCCACTTCCTCAACTATAGTGCGGCTCTAGCTGCTGCAGTCTGAGTTGAAACTCTCTCTCTTTGGTTTCCCCAATTTTGGGAGGGAGTTCGAAGATAACTTCGCATGGAGGCTGCAGGCTCAGCTGGCACTCTTCTGGGGTTGCCCAGATTTTGGTGCGGGGGACTGATACAAAGGAGTCTATCTCTGAATTCTAGGACCTTGGCTTCCTTGGCCCACAGAAGGAGATGGGCAATCCTTGAGCTGGTGCCCAAACCCCTGACATCCGAAGCACCTATTCTCACTTCAAAGCTCTTCCCTTTGCATTCTTGAGAGAGCCGCAGTTCTTGAGAATGTACTTCGAGGGAAAGGTCTTCCTTCATTCCTGAAGCTTCCCATCTCTAGATTCTTGTTGGGACCTTGGTGTCTTTGTGGAGGCGGAAGGTTGGAAGAACTTCCTGGTGTTTGGAATCTCTTGAAGGATGAGGGAGCTGGCTTTGGTGGGACTTTCACGATGAAGGCTTTGGCAAAGTCCTTCACCATTCTGACAGCTTCTGCCATGGACACTGATTTGGCATTATTGACCAGTGTGTCTAAGGGTTCGTTCATTCCCTAAATGAACCTGGCCATGAGTTGCTCTTCGTCTAGAGGTGGTGAATACTTGAGGAGAAGAGCAAATGCCTGGTGATATTCTTCAATGGTTTTGCTCCCCTGATTTAGCTCTAAGAATTCATTCATCTTGGTTTCTAAAAATCCGGGGAGACAAAATCTCTTCCTTAGATAGGCTTCAAGATCATTCCAGGACTGGGTATTCCTATCTAGATGGTTGGTGTCCCAATGGTTTCTCCATGCCACCCTGGCTGTTTCCATAATTTGCAGCCTCGTGAGAGCCATTTTGCTCCTCTCGTTGTATCTGGTGACATCAAAATACTCGTCCATTGCCTCGATGCACTTCTCCACAGCCTCGCCCAAGTTCTCACCTTCACCTTTGAAGGGTCCTGGGGGCTGAGTTCTGTGAAGAGCCCTACGAATGTCGGGGTCAAACTCTTCTTCATCAGTGAGAGGATATAGCTGACGGCCACGGTTCCCTCGCCTCATGATTCTGCCAAAAATGATATATTATTAATTTTTTATTTTGATTTCATCCACGAGATCCTAAGACTTAAGAGGGTCGAAAAATAATTTCTTAAACAAGATAAATGATCCTATTGGAGATATATGACATACGTCTGGTAACAGATTTTACTTTATCAATTCGTCTCAAGAAACAATCACTTATACAACAGAGAATTTTTCCACAAAACATTTCTTTATTTATATAAAGGTTGCAATATTTACATAGAGCAGCTCACCTCCAGAAGTCAAAATCTCCTCGGGAGACGCATAAGATGGCGGTACTTGGCTATAGCCATGCCCTGATATAAATGTTCCCTTACTGTCCCAAGGGAGCTACTATCTTCTCCTTAGGAATAAAGCGACTAATGAGTCTGTAGATATGGCAAGAAAGTCTGAAATTTTGAGGCATCGGGTGATATAAAATAACACCATGTATCACTTTTAGCCTCATCAGAATCATGGTTAATGAGAGATTTTACCTCAGCATCGCACACTGGTCGTAAGAGGGATGGACATACTGCCATGCAAACCACTTGTGTTGTCTTCTCTCCACTGGGTTAGGGAAATGTAGATCCTCGAAATGGCATGTGAGTCTGGCTCGACTCGTTTGAGTTGTAGCGGAAGAGATGAGATGCTCGAAGGCAACCTTTTCTAATGTGCATGATTCTTCTCTTGCTCATGTGACTCACTCCCTACCTTTTTTCCTTGTGCTCTTTGGCACCACATATCTCAACAACCCCCCTTGGTGCCAAATCTTTGGGCTACTCAACGTGGTTGGATGTGAGGTTTACAAATTTCATTTCCCCCCTCTTAATTCTAACTTGGTTGGGTGACTCAGAGGCTCTTGTTTGGCTTGGACACTCTCTAGCTCAGAGGTTACTTGGAGGTAGTTTGTTTTTTCACTCCCCCTGGGTGCATCTTTGGCTACTCCCAGGTGGTCGAGTGTTACAGCATTTCAAATGTTTTTTGGCCTATTCATTTGGTGGCCATTACAATGTTGGCTTGGGTAGTGAGATAATTTTTGCATGCTCATTTGGCCACGTTTTTAAGAATTTTTTACTCTTGGTCACTCACATACGCCTGCTCATATGGACGGCTTACAAAAGTTACATATTTTTGGTGAAAATATTTTGTCGACCGACGATCTTACATACAATGCATCTATTGTAAATTCCAAACTCAATGATAAACATTTAAACGATGCCTATAATGATTTGTGTGATGCCCGAATTGAAAAGGCCATTTTCATGAATTTTAATTTATGCATGTGAACACCTTTTATAGACGCCTCATTTACACCACACCTTAGGAGATTTAGATTTCTAATTAATTTTCTTGAAGATGTTATTCGCTTTTGGTCGTGGGTGGCCGGATCTTATCCATTGCTAGTTTTGGTCCATCTTCTATCGCTGTTGTGTTAGGTTGGAGCTGTCGGATGTGCGCCCTTTGCTGTGCTGAGATTTGCAACACTTCTCCTGCTGGCCTTGAAAGTGCAACAGCACTAGTAGCATGTGTGAGTCACGTGCTCTTTCTATGTTTCAACGAGGCCGTTGATCTTCTTTGTGTTTAAATCTGTGATTATGTTTCATGCTCTGCTCTCTTCCTGCCATCGCCACTCTTTTCTTGCGTTTGGCTGGCGTGCGCTCTGCTCTAATTCCTTGGCGGCTGGCTGTCCCACAGCCTTCCCTTTTGCTTACTGACTATCTGCTGCTGTGAGCACCGCCTCTCTTCTTCTTGTGGTGACTAACTACCATGTGCTGCTCTGGATTGGTGTCTTTTCTACTTGCTCTCGCACAGTTGCTTTACGTTAAACACAGCTGGGATTGACCAATCTTCTTTTTCGCACTAGCCAAGCAAAGCTTTTTGAATCTACTACTTCTCTCACTGTTTATATTGGCTGTTGTTATTACTACTGCAACCATTTTCACCTTGTTTCAGGGTAGCGACTCCTAGCTACTCTGTGATGACTAGTTTTCCTTTGCGTTGCTGCTATTTTGCTACATGCACAGCTGGCTACCAAAAGAACCTGGTCTATAGCCTTTGTCTCTTTTCTTGTTACTCTTCACTTGTTTGGCAGTTTTTATTATGAGATCACTTGCCTATGCTCTTTGTCGCTTCTTCCTTCTACTCATTGATCGGAGTGCTACCTTCTTCGTGAGCTAATGCATCTAGCTATGCTCTCACTATTATTTATTTGGGAAAGGACTCTTAACACACAAAATGAAACACTCCTAACCATAGCCTATGCACTACCATGGCTCTCATACCATGTTAAGAAACTCATGGATCTAAGTATGGCTATGGTGGGTCAAAGATAATCACAGCCATAATGATGAAATTAACAACTTGATTAAAAGTTAAATAAGCCAATGATTAAGCACTATAATGGGAACATAAGATAGACACAAAACCATACATAATCTCATTGCAATAATCAAGTTTCATACACCTATATTTATAGTCTTGGGAAGGACTTGGCACCTTATATCTCAACATATAATAGCCGCGGACTATTGCACTAAGTGGGTAGAAGCTCGGGCGACCCACAAGGCTGATGCGCAATCAACTGCTAAATTCCTGTATGAATCAGTCTCATTACACGTTTTAGTTGCCCCCTCGAGCTTGTCAACGACGACAATGGAACACATTTCATTAATGAGGTAATCCAATTCCTCCTATAAGAGTTCCTTGTCACTCACAAAAAATCCTCCCCCTATTATCCACAAGAAAATGGCCAACCGAAAAGCATGAATTTTTTTTTGTGTGCCATTCTGACTAAAACAAAGGAGGCCAACCACAAACAATTTGGAACAAAAGTTGCCAGCTGTGAGGTGAAAACAAGAAAAAAAGACCATGCCTCTATAGCCCTTCACCTCCCAACTTTGGAAACACTAACACCAATGGGGGCACCACCAGCCACACTGGCTGGAACACTACTCTCACGGTTCACCACACCACCCACACCAGAAAGACAGCCAAAACAGGGGCACCACAATCAAAGTAAACACCCAGCAATTAAATTCCCAATCAACACATCATACAAGCTTCTCCCGACACAGAAGCCTTACTCACACAACCATACAAACACTCAGGCCTGGATTTACTGCCAAGGGAATTCGACCGCAGCCTCACTGCCTCTGGAATTACAACCTTGCGTCTGACGACCAAGCCTCTTCGACCACGCAACCCATCAACACTTCTCTGCACTGCACTCTCTCTCCTAACGGCAACCATACACGAAACGACCAGCCACCAGTAGCGTCCGTGGTGGCTGCGCCAACCACACCAGAAAGAACCCGACCACTCTCTCTTCAAAGGGCGCCCCACCAACAACCCTCAACTCCTCTGTAGCCCATCACTTCTGTGTGTGTCGCCAACACTCTGTGAAACGGCTACCTCTCTTCCCTTCGCATGCGTCAGTCCACCGTCGGCTACCCAAAAACCCAACCAGCATCACCTCTCTTGCGCATCCAGCTGCTCGCCAGCAGCTCTCTCTTCAGAGGGCACCCCACTAGCAACCCCCTTGTTCTCTCAACTCCATTCTCTTCTTTCCATCACTCCAGCTACCACGACGATCCCCACAACTGTCGCCAGCTTCTCTGCTGCAGCAACACCTTCAGCCAGGCACAACACCTCTATCCTTCTCTCCCAGGCGGCCCCCTCTCACACGTTGGTCACCGCCAGCCCGCTTCTCTGCCTGTCAGCCACGCCGTCCACTAGACCCTGTCGGCGTCACCTTCGAGGTGGCCGCCAGTCTTCTGTTTTGCGCATCCAGCCACCGTCGTCCCCAGTTGTCGACAAGGTGGCCTACCAGCCGCACCTGCGCACACCAGAGGCCGTCACAGCCAGCCTCTTTCTCTTTTGTTAGCCCTCGACTCTCTTCGCTGCAGAAGGCGTGCTCAGAGGGCCCTTCGCCAGACGGCTTCTCCCAGCAGCTGCTCCAACGCCAAGCCCACCAGCGCCTGTGTGGCTGCACATCTAACCGAAGAAGCCTCACCGTTTTCTTTACGTGCCAGCCATCTGCATCCTTCTGGAAGAACCGCCAGCTTGTCTCCAGTTGTCACAGCCCTCGTCTATTTCACGTGCCCGCCAGCTCTGCAATCGACAATTGCTTTTGGAAGAACCCACGTGGCCAAATTTGGCATCCTTGCTCTTCTTCTTTTTTTTTATTCTCATGCGCCACCTTTCCCAACCATGTATACATAGCCACCCTCAAACCTTCCACTTTACACCATATTAAAGGCAACATTGGCCCCTTGCTTCCACACACTCTTTCAAATGCAATCTTCCAGTGCCCACTCCATTTAAAGGGACGCGTACACAAACAAAGCAGTCGAGTGGTTGATGTCATCTCTAGCAGACCTCCAGTAGACCACACTCCGAACAAACCTGTACAAGCCTACAGCAAAACCATCCACCCTGTACATCTGCCAAGGCATTCCAGGGCAAAACTCTCCACCTGCCATGCATTCCATATGTACACAAGCCCAAAACACCTCTCAGAAAAATGCCTGACATACTTTGCCAACCCCCCCATCTGCTATAGAGCATTCATGCTCAGCAGCAAAAAGCATAAAGTCCAATAGCTATCCACCAGGATCAAAAGGAAACTGCTGTAACTCACCATCCCATTTCCCAGCATCTGTGAAACACCATGGCTATATCACTACATACCAGACATCAACCATATAAGCCACAAAACCATTTTTGTCCATCATCTGACAAGCATTCACAGACTCTGACCACACAGCATCATCCTCAAGCCTTCGCTCTTCACCCACAACAAACCTCCTTGTCTTTAAAACTTGTGGCATTGCAACATCTAGCATCCAATTCATCAATACCAGTGAAGGCCAAGTTCCAACATTTTGACCTTTATGCACAGAAAAATCCACATCCTTTCCAACAGCAGTGTCTACGAGCACTTCCAACTCTTGTAAGATAGGCATCTCTTCACAACCATATAGCTCAACTAGTTCAGAATCTTTGTCATCCATGGACTTTGCCTTTAGCATTTCAGCAACACGCAAAGAAGCCTTTGTTACACTCTCAACCATATCTGCATCCATGTCCACCTCTGGCTCCTGTTCATCAAGGCTAGCAACTTCCCACACATCATCCTCAAGCACAATACTCACATCACAATGCTCTTCATCAGCCAAATCTACATGCATACCTTCCTGAGTGTTGCCAACCCCCCTGGTATCATCGTCCAAAGACTCCCCAGCACATAATGCATCAAATCAAAAAACATCCACATCATTCATCGCTTCGCAGGTACCAGACCATCAAGCTGTCCAAGAAAATTCGTAATAATAGGATCTTCCTCCATGCTCTCCACATCCGCATTGCAAACCATCTTCACTTCATCACAAGTCTCTACCCCATCCTCCTCCCTTATAGAATCTGGCAAAGAATCATCCTCAAAGCATTCTGTATCCAACTCCTCTTCCCTCTGATCATCAGCCAATCCCAAGGCATCATCCTCTTTACTTCCATGTGCATGCATGTCATCCAGATCTGAATGCAAATGATCTTCAATAGAACATTCCAAATCACTGTCATGTACAGCCATGACGTCCAAATCCAAAGAAGAATCCACTGGCAACTCCTCATCTGCAAAAGTCTCAAACCTTGTCCCAGATTTCTCATCCTACTTTTCATCCACCTTCACATGCTTTAAAGACTTTGGAAAAAAATCAGAAGGCATATAGAACATCCCCCTTTGCACCTGTATAGGCCCTTGAGGCTCCTGTCTAATCAAACTTTGCATAGGACTCTTATCCACCTCAACCAAATTTACATGCATATCCCTTGCAGACACAATACCTTCATACGGATAAATACCCATCTCCATCTGCTTCAAAATCTTGCCTTCCTTTTCCCTAGCAACCCTAACTGCATCATCAAATGACTTGGGATTCTTCAACTCAACCCTAACCTTCAAATGGGGTAGCAAACCATCAATAAACAAGCTCTTCTTCAGAAAAATAGGAGGAACTTCCTGCTTTAATGTCATACACCACACCCCCCACAAACATGTAAATACCTTCACAAAATCATATAGTGATTGCCCATGGACCTGCTTCAAGATGCTCAACTCCTGCCAAAGCACACTAGGCTCCTCCGCTTTGCTGAAAATGCTCCAAAAGGCCTTCTTTCAACCTGTCTAAAGTCAAAACACCATGTAGCTCATATGCCGCATCCTGTGCTTCAAAATCTTTAAGCCAGAGCTTCGGGCATCTCCCTTCAAGAAAATCTTTACTAGCTTCAAAACCTGCTCTTCATGTGTAACATGATTGCTAATGCATGCCAACTCCATTTGCTCCAAAAAGTCAACCACATCTTCACCCTTCCTGCCATGAAATTCCGGATAAGACCACATCATGAAAACCTGTAACAATACCTGAGCTCTCCTCAGTGGGGGCACCAGAAAGATGTGAGGTGAAAACAAGAAAAAAAGACCATGCCTCTACAGCCCTTCACCTCCCAACTTTGGAAACACTAACACCAACGGGGGCACCACCAGCCACCACTGGCTGGAACACTACTCTCACGGTTCACCACACCACCCACACCAGAAAGACAGCCAAAACAGGGGCACCACAATCAAAGTAAACACCTAGCAATTAAATTCCCAATCAACACATCATACAAGCTTCTCCCGACACAGAAGCCTTACTCACACAACCATACAAACACTCAGGCCTGGATTTACTGCCAAGGGAATTCGACCGCAGCCTCGACCACAGCCTCACTGCCTCTGGAATTACAACCTTGCATCTGACGACCAAGCCTCTTCGACCACGCGACCCATCAACACTTCTCTGCACTGCACTCTCTCTCCTGACGGCAACCATACACGAAATGACCAGCCACCAGTAGCGTCCGTGGCGGCGCCAACCACACCAGAAAGAACCCGGCCACTCTCTCATCAGAGGGCGCCCCACCATCAACCCTCAACTCCTCTATAGCCCATCACTTCTGTGTGTGTCGCCAGCACTCTCTGAAACGGCTACCTCTCTTGCCTTCGCATGCGTCAGTCACCGCCGGCTACCCAAAAACCCAACTAGCATCACCTCTCTTGCACATCCGGCTGCTCACCAGCAGCTCTCTCTTCAGAGGGCGCCCCACCAGCAACCCCCTTGTTCTCTCAACTCCATTCCCTTCTTTCCATCGCTCCAGCTACCACGACGACCCCCACAACTGTCGCCAGCTTCTCAGTTGCAGCAACACCTTCAGCCAGGCACAACACCTCTGTCCTTCTCTCCCAGGCGGCCCCCCCTCACACGTTGGTCACCGCCAGCCCGCTTCTCTGCCTGTCAGCCACGCCATCCACTAGACCCTGTCGGCGTCACCTTCGAGGCGGCTTCTCTGCAGAGTCGGCACCCGCCAGCCTTCTGTTCTGTGCATCCAGCCACCGTCCCCAGTTGTCGACAAGGTGGCCTACCAGCTCCACTTGCGCACACCAGAGGCCGTCACAGCCAGCCTCTTTCTCTTTTATCAACCCTCGACTCTCTTCGCTGCAGAAGGCGTGCTCAGAGGGCCCTTCGCCAGACAGCTTCTCCCAGAAGCTGCTCCAACGCCAAGCCCATCTGTCACCAGCACCTGTGGCTGCACATCTAACCAAAGAAGCCTCACTGTTTTATTTACGTGCCGGCCATCTGCATCCTTCTGGAAGAACCCACAGCTTGCCTCCAGTTGTCACAGCCCTCGTCTATTTCACGTGCCCGCCAGCTTTGCAATCAACAATTGCTTTTGGAAGAACCCACGTGGCCAAATTTGGCATCCTTGCTCTTTTTTTTTATTCTCATGCGCCACCTTTCCCAACCATGTATACGTAGCCACCCTCAAACCTTCCACTTTACACCATATTAAAGGCAACATTGGCCCCCTGCTTCCACACACTCTTTCAAATGCAATCTTCCAGTGCCCACTCCATTTAAAGGGACGCGTACACAAACAAAGCAGCCGAGTGGTTGATGTCATCTCCAACAGACCTCCAGTAGACCACACTCCGAACAAACCTGTACAAGCCTACAGCAAAACCGTCCACCCTGTACATCTGCCAAGGCATTCTAGGGCAAAACTCTCCACCTGCCATGCATTCCATACGTACACAAACCCAAAACACCTCTCAGAAAAACGCGTGACACCAGCTACACCACTTTGGGCTTATCAAACTTCCTATAAGACAGCAACCAGTACCACCCCCTTCCGTTTAACCCATGGTTTTGAAGCTGTCATGCTCATGGAGTTCTTGGTCCCCAGTTTGCATGTCACAGTACAAGAAAAGTTCACTGGAAATGTTTTAGGTTGTCGCCTATATGAGCTTGAAAAGCTCAATGAAACATGCATCTTAGCAGTATACAGTATGACTGTTGAGAAGCTAAGGCGCAAACAATGGTTCGACGACCATCTTAAGGACAAACAAATGGAAAAGGGCGATATGGTCCTCTTATTCAATACTAAGACACATGAAAAGAAGCTCAAGCTCAGAGGCTTAGGACCTTTCCTAGTCATCATCATTGAGATAACATCACAAGACACTGTGTGCATCAAAACGCTTGATGGTGCAAAAACGGTGGTTTATTTCAATGTTAGAAAACTTAAACGCTACTCTCGCCCTCTCACGGAGGCCACCTTAAAAGCCGTCCCACGATAAAAAAACAGCAAAAGAAAAACCATGAGGTTATGAAACGAGGTGCACAAGAAGAAGCTAAAGCAAGGCAAGCCAAGCTTTGGCAAAGAGATTTCATGGTCAATATGGCCCAATTTGTAGACCTTGAAGAAGAAGAATGGGAGGTAAAGTCAGCTCGGTTGTGGTTATAGGAATGACCACCCCGACGAGCTTTGTCCAAAAATTATCTCTTGTTGATACATGGGCTAGTTATAATTTGATGTCCCATGAAACATGGAATTCCCTCGGGGGACCCTCGCTAAAACACCCCTATCATCATTACTACTATAACGTCACAACATGTTTATTGTTTAGGCACAATCATGCTTTTATTCCACATTGGAAATAATCCCTTGGAAGGGAAGTTCTATGTGATGCCTACAGGAATCATACATGAAGAAATAATCCTTGGAAGGGGTTGGATGGGACATAATAGGTGCAACATCTACCAGGATGCATGGACAACGACCTTACAGCAGGCTGGCCTCCTTCGGCCAAGTTATTGTCCTTATAACAGATGAAGAGCTAGTCCCCACTACTCCCCTATGCCAAGAACTTCCTTCACCACCCACCATCATTCTGCCACACCACACCCCCACAAATCTATCCCCCTAAAAAAGAGGCCACTCATCATTCTAACCACATCAATGCCTCTCACACCCTCCCCACCACCACCACGCTCAGCAGCAACTCACTCTTACATTGCCACATCACCAGCTGCTGCCCCACCAACCCAAACTAACCCAACTAACATTGCTAACATAACTAACCAAACTCCATAGGGTTTGACATCTAACATAACTAACCCAACTAACATTGCTAACATAACTAACCAAACTCCACAGGGTTTGACATCTCGCCATTATGTACTTAAAAAGCTTCTCACAACACAAGGTTATTATGAGGGCAAATCTATATTGTGGATCCCCCAACTATCCAACCCTCCTATTTGTCTAGAGGCACCCAAACCTCCCCGTCCCCCACATCGGCAACAAATTCGACAACTACAAGCTTGCAGAGGGTACAGGACAAATGTAGGCCTAAACTCTCCCCAACGAGGATCCAATCCTCAACCAAACCCTCAATTGTACCCAAAACCAACTCCCCGGTGGATCTCCAAACCTCTCCTCGAGCCCAACACTTCTACAAGGGCAATCATCATATTTGGATCCCCAAAACTCCCCAACCTCAACTTCCACCCTGTGTATTTGAGTAGTCTCCTACCTTCTAATGGAAACCCAAGGCGACCTCCACCCTAAAGACTGCTCAAGAAAATAGGAAGCAAAATCTTCACAGTGACATGATAACCCCCCTTCTGCCTTGCTGATCAAGCTAACTAATGATATACCCTCAATGTCAGTAACTCCCCCACCTATCATTGTGAGGTTATAATGGAGTACTATAATGCCATGTCAACTCCTTCAGTCTCAAGTATTTCCTTACCACCCATCTCAAAATCCCTCAAAGAAGTAATAGCCCCCACCATGCCATCACCGAATTGGAATTGACTTCTCACCTTGGCAAATTGGGCATGTGGTCAGTACAAAACCTGCAATGGGGTGCTAGTAGCATAGCCTTTCGGTACAAACCTGCTTCAGGGTGCCCACAAAAAAAAGAGGCCATGGCTGTACCGAAATTGCCATGGCCGTACTCTTTTTAGGTTCTGGTGTGCCATGGTTGTTCCCTAATTACCACGGCCGTTCCACTTCATGCAGTAAATCTACCACGGCCGTTTGGAATTTGTCACGACTGTTCGCAATTCACCACGGCCGTTTGGAATTTGTCACGACTGTTCGCAATTCACCACGGCCGTACCAACTTCCACTCCTGAATGAATGCCCGTTCCTTTCAAATTTCATGCACGAACACCCATTCCCTTCTCCAATTTGGAAGCCTGCACCCGTTTGCTCTTGTTTTGTGTTCAGCCCACAGCCGTTCGCTTAGGTTGCCATGGCCATTTTCTTCAAACCCCGTGACCGTTTGTTTTAATTGCCACGACCGTACCCTTCTGCAACACCAATAAATATGGGCCCCACCCCCTCATTTCCTCACTTTCAGCTCTTCGTCTAGCCAAAATCTTGCCAAATTTTCTCTTGAGCTCTTACAACCTCCTACCAGCGAGCACGATGTTTGATACTTCTGACTCCTCCAAGGAGGTCCTCCATCACACCATCAGAAGAAAGTGATCGGCAGCTTTGAGGAGTATGCGCGAGACACCCCAAACAACTGTCTCATCTTGGCGAGGCTCTTATATGAAGCAGGTCAATGGCCACATGGTACACTGACTCATGAAGAACAACCACAAGTGGAGCACAAGCTCCTGTATTTCACTAGGCCATGCTATAGGGCCATTGCCTCTGACCCTGTAGTTGTATACAGAAGCTGGGTGTAAGATTCCTCCCTCCAGCTTTTGAGGTGTACGTGTAAGAACCTCCCCTTTTGATCTTGTAATTATTCCCCTCTCTGAAATAAAAGAAAGATCCTGTTTTACCCTGTTTTGGCTCAGAGAGAGAAAATGTTTAGAGGGAGGTAATCCAAAATTGAGATATTTTTGGATATAAAAATCCTCCTAGTGTCTAAAATGGTTTCCCCTAAAATAAAAATTCAAAAAGAACTTTCCAATGTGCAATTGGAATTAGTTGAAAATAGTTAAAAAGGACCTTAGCCTAAGGGTCCAAATTTTCAGAAATTTTTGAATTATGCTCCAATTCAGGTTTCTATGGACCAATAAGATTAATCCAAATGTAGGGAGGAGATAAATTGAAGAATAAAAGAAAAACCCCCAAAAATGAGTAAATGCTCACATAAGATGAAGAGTTGACTAAGGACAAGGTTTACTAGTTTAAAAAACTATGAATATTACTTAAAAAATAAGATATTTTGGGTATAATGATTCAATTTTGACACCTTGCTAAGGAGAAGGGAGCTCTTCAAGGAGGCGACTATTTCACATGTGTGGTGGAGTTTTAAACTCAAAAATATTGTGATGTTTTTATCTCTCCTCTCTCTTGGATCAAACCAAATCAAAAGGGAGCTAAAATCTTGTCCAAATTTAGCCAAACTGAACCTAAAAAATTATAGAAACTAGTTGGACTTGGTTAGAGGCCTCCCTCACCTATAAATAGATCCTTAGCCCTTTGTAAAAAAATATACCATGCTAGTATTATACTGAAATAATGATATTTTCTATTATCCTCTAAAAATCCTCTACAAATTGGAGAGATTGGAGTTTCTCTCTCTCTTCAATCTTCCTTGAACATACCAAACCAATTGATTGGTTGGGGCCCTCTACATTGATTAAAGAATCAAGCAATCTAGGAGGTAAAGTGTGGTTTATGGTCTTTTTTTTTAATCTCCAAATGTTCTCTCTTCTCAACCCCTCTCAAGCTTGAGAAGCATTCAATTGAATGGCTTTTTAATACAATTGAAGTTCTTTAATGAATTGTAGTGATAAAACACATAAGTTTCCATTTATACTTAAATTAAATATTTTTTTAAAGCATGTCTCTCTCTCCCCCAAAGAATGGTCATTCCTATGACCTATTCTATATTCAAATGAAGCTTCTCATGAAGCAATTCTCTAATCTAAAAGTAATTTCTATGCTTGTCAAATTGAGGCCAAATAAGTGGCTTTTTAATGCTTTTATGCTATTTAGATCATGGAAAAATTAGGAATCAAGTCCATAATTGGATATTGATCCAATTAATGGTTATTCTATCATATGATATTACTAAACTTTATGTTTTTAAAATTATTTAGGATTATCAGTAATAGCAGCGAAGCTATGGCAAAATTTTTTAAAAAATTAACACATAAATCATTTTCATTCATAATATGAACAGAGGACTTCCTACCATATTCTAGGATTAATCATCTTAGATTAGTTGAATGATTCTCATTATAATCATGAAAAAATTGATTTTTATGTTTATGCATAAATAGTTAATTAGAAAAAAGAGAAATTTCTAGTAATTCATTTTTATGTTGAAAGAGTAATCCCCATGACAATGGAAATCCATGTATTCCAATGAAGTAAGAGAAAATTTGGGATTCTAAAATAATGGATATTTTATTAAAAATTAAAGAATAATTTTAGTTAAATTTGTCTTTTTGCATAGATAAATTTAAATGATGAAAGAGGAATTCCCACCATATTGGAATTTAAATATTTAAATGAGGAAAGTGTAATTTTTAGCATATTAAAATTAATGGGTATTTTATTCAAATTCAAAGATGAATTTTAGATAAAATTATGTTATCTATGAGAAATATTTAAATGGTAAAAGAGGAATTCCTATGACATTTGGAATTCCATCATTCAGATGGAAAAAGAGAAATTCCTAGCATATTGAAATTAATGGGTATTTTATTTAAATTAAAAGATGAATTTTAGATAAATTTATTTTATCTATGAGAAATATTTAAATGGTAAAAGAGGATTTCCTATGACATTTGGAATTCCATCATTTAGATGGGAAAAGATAAATTCCTAGCATATTGAATTAATGGGTATTTTATTATGAGAAATATTGATGATAAAAGAGAAATTCCCATGACATTGGAATGCAAATAATTAAATGCAAAAAAAGAGGAATTCCCATGGTATTTGAGATCGAAGAAATTAAATGGAAAGAAGAGGAATTTTTAGTATAATTCAATTTATGATTATTTATCAAAAGTGAAAATGTGGGTAGAATTGATTTCTGTAAATCCCATGAATTCTTTTATTCAAAAGAGGAATATTGAATATAATTCAATTGAGGAATTGAGAAGGAATATAGAAATAGTCGTTCGAGAAAAGGAACCTTTAATTAGGCCCAGCAATTGGTAGAAATTTAGAAAAAGTCAATGGAAATGGATGTGGATGTGTATGTGGAAAAATGGATATGGATGTGTATGTGGAAGAATGGATGTGGATGTGTATGCGAAAGAATGGATGTGGATGTGTATGTGAAAGAATGGATGTGGATGTGTACATGGAAGAATGGATGTGGATGTGTATGTGAAAGGATGTGATGTCGATGTGAGTGAATGGATGAGATGTAATGTGATGTGAATCAGGATGTGAATGAATGAGATGTGATGTCATGTGAATCGGATGTAAATGAATGATATGGGATGTGAATGGATGAGATGTGATGTGATGTGAATCGGGATAAGAATAAATGAGATGAGATGTGAAATGAATGTGATGAGATGTGATGTAAATTGAGATAGATGTGAGTGAATGATATGAGATGTAAATGAATGAGGAGTGATGGGATGTGAATATGGGTAGATGCGAGTGGATGAGATGTGATGAGGATCAATTGAGGAAAGATGTGATGAGATGAAAAATGATGTGGATGAGAATAAGAATACATATGAATTGGATATGGATTAAATAATGTGGACAGATGTGGAACAATGTGAAAGACGAGAGTTCATTATAGAAACTATATTTATGACCTGTTTTTAAATGACTACAAAGAGTCAACGGAGGACGTCTCGCGTAGCAAGGTTGGCCGAGGTCTTGACCAGCCGATTTAAATGGTGAGCTGCCGGTACGGTGGATGAGGGACCAAGGAAGCAGCCTATGAGTGAAGCACTAGGTGACCTACGACGAAGGATCCTAGAGGGTGCTAACCATACGGTGCTCAGACTCTGGGTCACCGAAGATACCCACACGTGCATCGGGGAAGATATTGGAACAAGGAGTAAGAGTTGTTTTCTGAAACTGGGCATGGATCTGGTTGATTGACCCTGCTGGTCCTACGAATGAGTCCATGGCTCTTCATTAGGAAGTGAATGGGGTCTTCTTGGGCCCTTTAATTTGCCCAAGCCTAATCAAGGTGATTAAGGAATAGCCAAATGGGGGGTTGCCATGTGGACTGAAATGTTGGGTTTTTAAGAGATGTGTAAGAGTGGTCAAAGGGTGCACTTTTTCCCCCAAAAAGGGGGGGGAGCAATTTTACAATTTTTGGACCTCCATAACTTCTACATACAAGCTCTGATTTGAGCGGAGATTACAGATCCGTGATCTACGCATCAAGAGCTTTCCATAGATATGTTACATGATATGGTTTTATCCGCTAGATTTTAAATTCCATTTTTCTCCCAAAATTCAAATTCGAATAAAGTAGCCGTTTTGAAGCTTCTAATTAGAAAACGTTTCTTCTTAAGAGAAAAGGTTTGACTTCCTTAAACTGCCAAATAAAAGGGCCCAAGAAGCCTTCCATTGAGGTCCTAATGTTATATGGATCTGTTGGTTGATCTTGCTGATCTTCAACGGAGATTCCATCTTGATTTTTATAAGTGAATATATTGTTGGGTACTATGAGCTAGGAACTATCGAAAAGGTCCCTGAGGGATAGGTGGTGAGCGTTCTGGTTACCAATGATGCCATAAGTACACCAATGAAGGAATGATTAGAAATTAGGATTCAACCGGATATTTTGGAGGATCATGATCAGTGACACTATGGTTTCATTAAATGATTGTTTTAAAGATAGCTAAATCTGTGAAAAAGGCAATTTCATATTGGGTGTGTAAGTGGTGTGACTGGCGTTAAATTTGCATGAATATCCAGCTAGGGGACCTGGGAACTCTTTTCCCTGGTACCCGGGACAAAACCTAACCAAATTCCTAATTGGATCCATCACTACAGTGGTTGGGCGGTTGGCTAACCCATGGGACTAGATGGGGTTAGGCTGGACTGATGGATCCGTAAAATGAGACTCAATTCTGTTATAGTATGATAGATGACGTAAAGCCCGAATAGTAATTATTCTATGGAAAAAGAATCGACAGTTGTGCCTCTCGATGGGGAAAAAAGTGTTGGTTTCTATGGTCCAAGTGCAAGTTTCTTCCTTGATCTGACCAAGTGACTCATAGGTTCAGTCGGATCAGTTTGGTCAGTAATGACCCTGACTACGTTAGAGTACAAATATCCTGGATGAATCGCCCGTGTTTTTTGATAAGGGGGAAGTTTTTTCGGGTTCGGTTTTTGATGAAGAACCAAGGGATTAGTCTCTTGTCCGGATATCCATGGGCGAGGCCCTGAGTGAGGGATCCTGCCCTGCGCAAGAAGTGCTACTTCCACTGCTAGCACCCTCGAATCCATTGCTGTGCGCAGAGGGGGCAGGGATCTTTCACTGGAGTAGATAGGCTTGGGCAGACTGCCTACTTTGGCACCACGAGAGGGCCAGACCTCTATACAGCTTATATTTTATAGAAACCTATGATGCCAATCTGCATGCAGGAGAAGTTTTAGATAATGACGGGCCAGCAACACAGGGTCCAGCTCAGTGTGGAGCTCATCAAAGATGCCCTAGCACTCCCCCACATGGACCACCCCTATGTCAAGCTCACCAATGCCCCAACCTAGCCAAGAGAGTATACAGGGGCAGCCCCTGAACAAGGATGGTGTGGAGTGGGCTAATATCACTCAGCAGGATCTGATCATGCCGGCCAGGACTTTGTAGTTTTTGCTCACCACAAGATGGACAGATCGATTCAGCAGGTGCAGCATGACCACTCTGGCACATGTGCACCAAGGTCAAATGGTTAATTAGGCCGATTACCTCTTTTGGGAGCTACATGCAATATGTTCCAACCCACAAGCTGGCAGCAGCGGCCACCTTGTTTGTTAAACCCCTGCCCTCTCTGCGCATTGAACTCTGGAGTGCTAGCAATGGAAGTAGCAACCTCACGCACAGGGCAGAGCTTCCCACTCGAGGCCTCACCCACGAATGTCCGAGCAAGGGACTAGTCTGAAGGCTCTTCCAAAACCAAACCTAGGAAAACTTTCCTTGCCTAGAAAGCATAGGCGATTCCTCCAGGAAAATCTTCTAATAAAAATTTATCTAACGGGGTCAAGAGTCTAGGCTATCCTTCACTCGGATGACCGACTTGAAGGAGGAACAATCTTTACACTTGGTTTATAGAGATCAATGCTTTTTTCCCCTCAATGAGGCACAAACGTTGATTCTTTCCCATAGAATAAGAATTATCTCGCGACTTACTTCAACTATCGTAACTTTGAATAGAATTGAACTTTATTGTCGGAATCCACCGATCCAACCCCATCCAATCCCATGGGTTAGCCAACCGCCCAACCACTGTATTGATGGGATCCTTTATAAAAATTTGGTTATGTTTTATCCCGGGTACCACCAGCGAAAAGAGTTCCTAGGCCCCCTAGCCGGCACTCATACAAAAATATTAATTAGACACACCACTTACACACCCAATATGAAATTTTCTTTTCTCATATTCAACTATTTCCAAAACAAAATTGCAATAAAACCACAGTGTTTCATCATAATCCTCAGTATTCCAGTTCCAGGGTCCAAGTTCCAAATTTTCCAATTTCCAACCATAAAATCCAAATTCCATTCACACCTTCCTCAGCATACCTATGGCATCATCGGCAAAAACTAGAGTGTCCACCACCTGCTCAGTCCCTCTAGGCTCACCTAGTACTTCACTCACGGACCGTTTCATGGTTCCTAACTCGTACCCACCAGGAGTATGATCCCTTTTATCCAAAAAAATCCATATGGACTCTCTGTTGATGAAGATCAGCTAGATCAACCAACAAGATCCATTTACCAAAAAGGCACCAAGGACTCATCTGTTGAAGACCAGCAAGGTTAACCAACCAGATCCATGCCCGTATTCCAAAAATAACTCCAACTCAATATTCCATTTTCTTCCTCGACTCACGCGTGGGTATCTTGGGCAACCCAGAGCCCGAGCACCATATGGTCAGCACCCTCTAGGATCCTTCGCAGGTGACCTAGCGCTTCACTCATAGGCCGCTTCCTTGGCCCCTCATCCACCGTACCGAAAGCTCACCATTTTAACCAAACCGAGACTGGTCAAGACCACAGCCGATCTTGCCATGCGTGACGTCCTTCTTTGACTCTCTGTCTGGCTATTGCAACATTCTCCACTTAGGTCCACAACGTCATTCCATAAGATAGTCAAAATGCTTCCCCAACGTTCTTGACATAAAACAATCTTTAAAAAACAGGTTTCACATGCAAATACAGTTTCCAAGCAAAATTCCCATCTTTCTATATTATTCCTCATCATTTCTCATCATTTCACATCATTCCTCATCATTTCACATCATTCCACATCATTTCTCATCATTCCTTATCATTTCCCATAATTTCACATCACTCCTCATCATTCCATATTATTTCACATCATTCCACATCATTCCACATCACTCCACACCATTCCACATCATTCCACATCACTCCACATCACTCCACATCATTCCACATATCACTCCACATCACTCCACATCATTCCACACATCACTCCACATCATTCCACATCACTCCACATCATTCCACACATCACTCCACATTATTTCACATCCTCCCACACATCACTCCATAATATTTCACATCATCCCACATCATTCACATCATTCCATATCATCCCACATCATTCCACATCATCCCACATCATTCCACATTAATTCACATCATTCCAATTTCTACAAACAAGATGATCTCTTTTCGCTTTGAGTGAATCAGGTTTGATTATCAACTTTCCTTGATCTAGTTATCAGAATTTTTGTTCCACAATCAACCAGGTTAAGAGTACAATTAATCTACTTTTTATATTGACATAACTTTCCAAGTCTCGGTCACATTACTTGGCTTAGTTAAAGACAACTTTATTCTCGACTTAATTCAATTAATTTTGAATTTGTGTTCACTTTTTGGATCCTTGATCCTTTCAAGAATTCTAGAATCCTTTTCCAAGGAATCTTGGGATAAGTCAGTCACACAAGGATTTAAATTCATCCAACTAAGCATGTTTCTGGTCTTTTTTCTAGGAAATCCTTTTCCTGTTCCATAATGTACTTAAGATTCTATTTTTGGAGAATCTAAACGTATACTTCATAATTCCAAAAGTTAAATATGTTCGTGATTCCTCTTTCTGATTAAAAATTTATCCATGTTTTCTCAATGCATTCCTATGAATATTTTCACATTCTTTTCTCGATTTTCCCAAAATAAAATATCATAAAAATTCCTCTTTTAGTATAAAATATTTATGCACACATACTAATTCATTTTTATCTAAATGAATTATATTCATAATCCTTTCCATAATTCTCGTAAATTGAATGAATCTAGAAAAAATTGTGCATAACCTTCTTTATTTTTATGGTAAATGAATAATACTCAAAACTCCACTTTTAGCATAAAATTTATTATGCATAAATTTAAATTCATTTTCTAATGATAAAATTTTTACCATAGCTTTCCCGCATTTTCTATAAAATGAGAATGCTCAAAATTCCACTTTTAATATAAAAATTAGTTTATGCATAAACATAAACATTACTTCATCGAAACAACATAAATCAAGAAGGGCATGGTTTTAAGAGGAAACCATGAGATAAAATGCTTCCCAAGCATGTAGAGAGGTTGGGAAGAAGATTAATATCTAAAGAAGAGAGTAAACATCATTGTTTAGGCTTACCCCTTGGTTGGTGTGCTTTATTCTTTACCTTGCAAGAAAATGTGTAGCCCCTCACAAGGAAGAGGCTTGGCCACCAAGAGAAGAGGGTAATCTTCAAGAGAAGAAGAGGTTTAGTGAAGCACCAAAGCTTCACAATCAGGGATTTCATATTCACGTGATCACATCCTTTTTTCTTGTGATCACAGCTATTGTTCACAAATCTCAATGTTCACAAAATTCACAGTTCTCAAATCCTAGAGGGTGGGATGACCTGGTAACCCACAATTGGCCCGCCGGGCTACAAGCCTGGACCGCCGGGCCCGCCGGGCGCGCAGAAGCCCGCCGGGCCAGACTCCCGGCCCGGCGGGCTATATTGTGGTATAAAAGGGTGGTCCAGGGGGTCACTGTTCACAGAATCTTCCTTGTACTTGGTGTCAGTGGTGCTAGTGTGATCAACTTGAGGTAATTTTTAAGTTGAAAGTGTTGGTGTCATTTAATTTTTTGCATACGCTTAAGTTTAAGGTTGTTTGTGATGCATGTGCATGTGTCGTTAAATGTTAAGAGGCCCGCTGCAGATGGCCGAGCGATTGGCTAGGTCTGCTGATGTGCACTCTTAATATTTAACTTATGTAGAAGTTTTCGTTGTGGCACGGTATCTGCAAATGGTCGGTTTACTGACTAGGTTTGCAGTTACCAAGTTACAATGCGGCTTTGTTTTTGTTAAATGCTTTGAGAGCCCGCTGCAGATGGCCGGTTTACTGGCTAGGTCTGCTGATGTGCGCTCGTAGCATTTGACATGTGTGATGCTTTGCTACTTAGTACGGTATCTGCAGATGGTCGGTTTACTGACTAGGTCTGCTGACACCAAGCTATGTGGTGAAGTTTGTTTTTGTTATTTGGTTTGATAGTCATCTGCAGATGGTCGGTATACTGACTAGGTCTGCTGACGATGTGTCAAAGCATTTAACTTGTGCCATAGTTTTCATCTTAATGCGATATCTGCAGATGGTCGGTATACTGACTAGGTCTGCTGACGTCAAGTTAAGTCGTAAACTTGTGTTTTGTGTTTGTTTTTGACGATGACTGTGATTATTTAGTTTGCATGACATGAGTCATAAGTGTGTTGGATGTAGAAATCCTTTAGTTAGCTTACAAATAGCATTTTTTGTGGTTATAAATGTTGCAACTATTTGTCAATTATATTGTGCAGATTGATGGCGACGCTTGCACTTACTCCTGAAATCAAGAAATCAATTCGTATCAAACTCGTTACCCTCATTAGTTGCTTGTCACCTAATCACATCGAGGGTATTGTGTCTGATAGGAATCGATTTGAGCAAATATTAGGTGAGGTTGTCCGCGCAGTGAAAAATATCCATGAGGGTGCTGATGGAGCAGCCATCAAGCATTTTGTTACTAGCATTGTGGGCAACATGCCTAGATGCGCTGTTGACCTAGGTGACGACAGACCAGCGGAAACAAATGAATCCAAGCTGGAGCACTTCCACACAAAATGGAAGGTAGAGAAAGAGAGGTCCAAGCGTGCAAAGGCCATAGACACCCAAGCTATCCTGAGCAAGAGAGCTCGCAAAGAGCTGGACCGGCCTGCTGATGAACAAGAAGATTTATCATCTGGTGCACGTGAGGTCTCTAAAGGCACCCACTTGCAGCGCACAATGCATAATACTAACTGCAGCATGACAATTGGGTTGCCTGCAGAGGCCATCATCACAGAAAAGAAGATGGGCTCTGGATCGTACGGCGTTGTACATAAATGCCATATTCAAGGTGTCTCCTGGTTTCCAGAAGGCATTTCTTATTGTGCAAAGCAATTCCTTGGTAGCCGAAGGGCTCAATTGAAGTCTTTTGCTCAGGAGGCTTCAATCGACCTAACCCACAGGGGCATAGTGCGCGCCATTGGGCACACAAGGAAGGAGCCATGGATACTGCTCTTCCCCCTCTTTAATGGGGGAAGTCTTGGAGATATAATGGAGTGTGTTCCGCCTCCTAAGGGGACCCTCAGTTCCATGCTTGCTGCAGACAAAGGCAACAGATACAAGAAAAAACAAGTGGCTCCTCATGAAATGGAGCGATACAAGTCTTTGATTTTTCATGCTCCCGAGCTTATCTGTGCCCTTGTGAATACCATGGCCTTTGCACATGCTGAAGGGATCATCCACAATGATTGCCACCCCTGGAATATAATGATAGATTTCACCAAAGAAGGGGTGCCACGGGTAGGCATCATTGACTGGGGTCTTGCATTGAGGGATGGGATTGAGTTCAAACCCACAAATATCGCCAACAAAGCAGAGCACGATCAACGCCCCTGGAGAGCCCCTGAGCTCGCAGATGTAAGGTCCCCTTGTCCATGGAGCAAGGCATCAGATGTCTTCTGCTTGGCTTGGGTGATTGAAAAGTTTACATTATTTTGTGCTGAGTTTGCAGAAATGACCAAAGTGCCGTGGGTGGGTAAAACTGCCATCCACACAAATTTGATTAAGGAATGGACGGCTGCCTATATGACGCCATCAAAGGAAGATAGGAAGACCATGGCAGATTTTGAGGAGCAATTGAAGAATTTGGAAGTGTCACCTGCTGCATGCTTACGTCCACTATCTGAGATGACACCACACTTATTATAAAGCCTCTTGTAAATGATATGTTTTGGTTGGCTATCTATTCCATGACCTGCCTTTAATCGACTGACACTATTGTGGTCCCAATTGTTAAATATTATTTTGATCCCAATTCTCTCTCTCTCTCTCTCTCTCTCTCTCTCTCTCTCTCTCTCTCTCTCTCTCTCTCTCTCTCTCTCTCTCTCTCTCTCTCTCACTCTATGAGTATTTGAAAATAACAAGTTTGCAGTAAATAAACATTGATTTTATAAACTTATACCTAACATCTGAAAATAACTTTAAAGCTATTCCTAAATTAACATTGATTCTATAAACTTAAAGTGTACATACTTTTTCTCAGATGGCTGATAATAATGAAGCCGCAAAGAAGGCATTTGAACGCTTAAAGCAAATCTCGAGCAGTGGCACTGTGAATGATGCGGCACGTATTGCCGGACGCACCTCCAAATGGGCACCGGCCCATGGATTACAGTATGCCCAAGTAAACAAGAATGTGTCCAAAGAGATGGTCAAGAGCATCTGGCCTGACGTCTCCAATGATGCCATAAAAAAAGGACGCTTGAAGCTGACACAATGTAGTGTTCCTTTAATTATCGAGCATGCGGAGCGCATTTTTGTGGATGTCATGGCCCAACCCATGCATCACGGTGACTGTCCCCTCTGGTTTGCTAAAATGCTATATGCACAATTTGTGCAGAATTCAGTTGTAGACTTTAGCTCTCGACCTCCTCATCTACATGTGGAAGACATTCGGAGTGAGTCAATCACTATGCCTCGAGATGAGTTGCAACTGGCCATTCTTGGAGCCTCAATGGAAGTTCATCACACGGTTGATGAGCTTCAAACTCAAATCAACCAAATTAGAGGCACCCAAGGCCCTCAACAGACGGAAGCAGCACCAGAGCGCGGGCAAGCACCTGAAAGTTCAAGCGCTAGAGATATACTAAGAGAGAACAAGCTCTTGAAGAGACGCATAACGCAAATGGAGGAGCAAGGCCATGCAAACTCTCCTATGACGGCATTTGAACACCCGAATAGTTTGGAGCAACCACCTCTACATGGGCACGAAAGTGGCGGACCATGCCCTATTTGTTATAGTTTCTTTCACTCATGGTCTGGCCACTACACTGTCCCATGTGGGCACATGTACCACTTGACCTGTCTTTTGCAACACATGGTCAACAGTACTACGTGTGCTTTGTGCGGCAAAGAATTTCACAAAAATTTGTATATATGTTTTAAATTGGGTGCCGACCATGATCGGTTGACCAATGCACGACACATGGACGAGTTAGAGCCGCATTTAAATTTATCTCTCTCTTAAATGCAACCCTGGAATTTAACAAGATTCGGCAACTTTGTTCAAAAGATTTCCAATGCTCTCTCTCTCTCTCTCTCTCTCTCTCTCTCTCTCTCTCTCTCTCTCTCTCTCTCTCTCTCTCTCTCTCTCTCTCGCACACACACAAACACATGCACACAGATTACTTTGGAGTGTGTCAAAACTAACATGATTTCGTATTCTAAGTTTAACATGACATGACTAAAAACCATACTCTCTAAATTGACACTAACATGTTTGATATCCAGTTGTTGCAAGACGGATTACTTTGGAGTGTGTCAAAACTAACATGATTTCGTATTCTAAGTTTAACATGACATGACTAAAAACCATTCTCTCTAAAATGTTCACCAACATGTTTGATATCCAGTTGTTGCAAGACGGATTACATTGGAGTGTGTCAAAACTAACATGATTTCGTATTCTAAGTTTAACATGACAAGACTAAAAACCATTCTCTCTAAAATGTTCACCAACATGTTTGATATCCAGTTGTTGCAAGACAGATTACATTGGAGTGTGTCAAAACTAACATGATTTCGTATTCTAAGTTTAACATGACATGACTAAAAACCATACTCTCTAAATTGATCACCAACATGTTTGATATCCAGTTGTTGCAAGACGGATTACATTGGAGTGTGTCAAAACTAACATGATTTCGTATTCTGAGTTTAACATGACAAGACTAAAAACCATTCTCTCTAAAATGTTCACCAACATGTTTGATATCCAGTTGTTGCAAGACGGATTACATTGGAGTGTGTCAACTAACATGATTACATCAAACGTGACGAGCGTCTGCGGGTGGCTTTACTAACACCAAAATCGGGTTGCAAGTTTTCTTCTATCTCTTCAATAAAGCACAAGTTATCGCTCGTATGTGGGACATTAGGCTCTACATCTCCATTCTCTTCTGCATCATACTCATACTGAGTAATGTCATATGTCCACTTAGGCATCTCTTCGTTGTAATCATCTGACTCAATTGACTTCACCAATTTATCATTACAATACATATACACCAACTTCTCAGCTCTATCACTCAATAAACGATTTCTGCTAATAGAATGCACATACTTGTAACTGCTCCAATTACGTTCAGAACTAGAATTTGAAGCACATTGCGCAAGCACTCTCACAGCTAAGCGTCGCAAAGTTGGAACACTTCCCCCATTCAACATCCACCATTTCCAAGCAGGCTGTTCCTTAGCAAGCTTTTGCACAAACTCCAAGGTAAATCTACCTTCTTTCAATTTATACTTGGTTAGCTCAATTACCGCTGTTGCTTGCTCATCTGGACCTTCATAAAATCGCTCCACAACATCATAGAAATCATCGATTACCTCCTCATCTAGGGCATTCACGTCCATATGCCAGTATTCTGGGTCAAGACAATATGCAACACTATGCAATGGACTATGTGCTCCTACCCACCGAGCGCTTACATACTTGGCCAAGATATTTCTCCTTGCTCTGGTGAATGGAGGACTCCAATGCTTGACAACAGTTTTAGTGGGCTCCTCTGGGTTTGCGAGGCTTTCTTGAATGGACCACCACGCCATCCAAACCTTCCCGATATTTGGCAATCTAGAATCCAACTGGCGCAAAGCAAGCATAACTGGCATCATAACATGATAACAATCTGCTGCTTCCTCCCATAAACTACGATCCGATATCAAAGATCGCATGTACCTCACCTTTTCTTTAACCTTTTCGGATTGGTCAACCTCCCACTCAGAGAAGCCAGCACACACAAAGGTTTCCATCACTGCATTCCTATTTCTTAGGAGAGATTGAAGCATATAAAAATTAGTGCAAAATCTGGTTTCACAAGGCAACTTTAGCATAGTTTCCATGCGTTGACGATACATATCTAAAACACGTTGCCGTTTGAGCACAAATTTGACAATCTTACTTGCACTATCGATAATCTCCTTGAACCACTCTGTATCAGCATTTTTGTACCAATCTTGTAACACCAAGTTAAGGCTATGAGTGTTACAACCAAATGTATAGATATTGGAAAATCGAGATTCCAACATATGACCTGCTGCTCGACAATTAGCTGCATTATCCATAATCACTTGAAGTACATTTTCAGACCCAACTTGGTCGATAGCATCACCAATGATATCGGCGATAAATTGACCAGATTTAACTTCCCCGGAGCTATCAACAGCTTTGATAAAGCATTCCCCACGAGGACATACCAACATTACATTTATCAATGGACGTCTTTGGGCATTCGACCAACCATCACTGACAATTGTGCATCCAGACTGATTTGTGGTGTCAATTATGAGTCTTTGAACGCTTTCCCGTGTGTTGTCATAGCACTTGTCAAGTAATTGATTTCGCATGTGGTGATAAGTTGGTGGACAAAACCCAGGTCCATATTCTCCAATCTTCTTCCAAGCCATCTTCCATGAATCTTTCGTGACCATAGACAATGAAGAACCAGTAAAGAAGATCGCTTTCGCTAATGCAAGTTGAGCATCCTCTAAAGCAGTGGCACGAAAGCTGTCAACTAGATTAGTTTGTCTGGTACGAAACATACCCACCTGAAACTCAGGAGATGCATCCATCGGTATTGAGACATCTGGACCTTGGGTGTCATTTTGGCAAGTAGTATGTGTTGGAGTCACTCCTTGGTTGGAGATCCCTCCACTTGATGCTGCCAAATTCGGCGATTGGTGATTTCTTGCACAGAGATTGGGCCTCTTGTTTTGTGATACTTGTTTACTTATCAAAGCTCTAAGGCGCTTTGCAGCATCATCAGCTCCTGCACCCTTGCATTTACCTCCATGATTTTTTGTGTTAGTGCCAAGCAAATGCTCCCTTATTCTGGGAGCACCCCCAGATTTTACCAAGCCACAAAAATTACACTTCCATTCGACAAATCTAGAAAGATTGGAAGCAAATTGCCATTCAGGTCCCGGTGATTTTCCTCCGCTCCTCCTCTTGCCACTTTGAGACGCAACATTCAAAGTTTGTGCTGTCATATCTCGTTGCAAGGAAACTCCACTAGTTTCTAATGGTCTGTTGCTTCGTTGGGTTGATGTGCCGCAATTAGAAGCAACCATTGTAACACCTAAACAACAATCATGCAAGATTTGAGATCCAAAACAGCCTGAGTAAAACCAAAATATGCAATTATAAAGTCTAAAACCCACTTCTTGCCAATGCAACCGAACGTTTGGTGAGATGCATTTGAGGCAATCCATCCCTAAATAGAGATGATGTCCCGAACATCTCACCACCTATATCCTCCTCTAGAGAAGCTCCTACCCAGACCAAATGGCACTCGAGTAGACCACCCAAGAGGAGGTAATTGCTAGTCGACCTAAAGAAATCAAACGTTTGGTGAGATGCATTTGAGGCAATCCATCCCTAAATAGAGATGATGTCCCGAACATCTCACCACCTATATCCTCCTCTAGAGAAGCTTCTACCCAGACCAAATGGCACTCGAGTAGACCACCCAAGAGGAGGTATTGCTAGTCGACCTAAAGAAACCAAACGTTTGGTGAGATGCATTTGAGGCAATCCATCCCTAGATAGAGATGATGTCCCGAACATCTCACCACCTATACCCTCCTCTAGGGAAGCTCCTACCCAGACCAATTGGCACTCGAGTAGACCACCCAAGAGGAGACATTGCTAGTCCACGTAACAAATGCGATAAACCATTTACAATCAAAATCTTATAAAATACAAAATATTATTAACAAGCTTCAAACAAAAATCCAAAATATTTATACTCACCTCTTGTGTCTTTTAGCCTGAGGTGAGCCACCCAAGTACGTTGGTAAAGTACATTTGGAAGTGGCGGACAACCCTTTATATAGGTCTCTCCAAAACGGCGAAATTTTGGCGCAAAAAAAGGCCCGCCGGGCTAGATAAGCAGCCCGCCGGGCTAAATAGTGGCCCGCCGGGCCAAGCTAGTAGCCCGCCGGGAAAACCGGGATAGCAAGTTTCTCCCGGTTGTGTGAATATCTATGATATTAACAAGTGTGTGAGAGTGTTATTAACTAGTGTTATTACCACTTTGCGGTTAACGTGATCACGTGAATGAAATCCCTGTTCACAATGGAGAGGGAAGGAAGAGGGAAGAAGAAAATACCCCAAAATGAAAATTACACTAGCATGGAAATACTCTAAGATGAAAATACAAAGGAATGGGGTTCTATTTATAGGTGAGGGAGGCCACCAACCAAGCCCAACTAGAATCTAGAGGCTTTCAGCTTCAGTTTGATCCAATTTGGACAAGATTTAGACTAGTTATACCCACTTTTTGATCTAGTTTAGAAGAGGAGAGATGAGAGATGAAATATCTAGCCACTTTATGTATTTTTTGAATAAAAAATGACCCCTTTGATGTGATTTCTAGGCGCCTCCTTGAAGTGGGGTTCTCTCTCTCCTAAGGTGTCAAAATTCACATTTTTATAATACTTAAGTACTAGTACTAGTCAACTCTTCATCTTACGTGAAAATTTACTCATTTTTGGTGGATTTTCTTTTCTTCTAGCATTTTTCTTATCCAAACACTTGGATTAATCCTATTGGCCCATTAGAACACTCTTTGGACCTTAATCCATAATTTTTTGAAAACAAGTACCCCTAGGTTAAGGTGTCCAGTGCACATATTCAATTAATTTCTAATGCACATTGGAAAAGTCTTTTTAAACTTCTATTTTAGGAAAATTCATCTTAAAATTAAAGGGTAACTTTGTATCCAAAAATACCTCAAAATTATACTATCTCTCTCTAGAATAAATTCTCTCTCTAAACCAAAATAGGGTCAAACAATATCTTTTTCCATTCTGAAAGGAGGGATGATTACAAGAGATTGAAGGGGAGGTTCTTACATCTTTACATCATCAAAAGTTGGAGGGAGGAATCTGACATCGTTAACACGGGTACTCTATTACGTAGTCAGGTGGGAGGAGTTTCCCTGCGTGGTATTCAGCTCAGCGGCCCGACACGCAGCCATCACCTCTCTGCCTCCTCCCATCGACTTCTCCCCACTCCCCACCAACAAAGAGGCAACACCAAGAGCTACCAGTCACATTAAATAGGTCCCTCTGTCGTCGCACCCAGTCCAGGCCCAATACAAGAAGAGTTAGCAATTGCTACCAAGAACGCCGCTAAAGAGGAGGAATGCTAGAAACAAGATTTATTTAACATAAATTTATTTGACACCACCTCCTGAACACTGTCGACATTCCTTCATGCGACAGTTTTCATTATTTGATGCTCATTATTTGATGCCTAAGAGACAAATTACCGCGAGTTTTCTGCCTTTTTTTGTTTGAGGCTGGCCCTTATTCCCCTCATGCAGCACAGAACACTATCAACAAAGTTTCCGCTCAATCAGGCATATGCCCGAAAGTGTTCATGCAGCTCATAGCAATGCGCCGAACTTTACGCAGGGTTTTTAACATATGGCCAAAGAGCTTATCACACAGATGACAGATTGCATCTATCGTCAACAAGAAAAGGCGCAAGTTTTACAATGGGAGACGTTGTTGGCTAAGGCACAGGAGCGCCATGTGTCTTAAGATCTGTACTAGACTTACTTCCTTTACATGAAGCTCTAAGGCAAGTTCGATGAGTAGACACAGCATCTTCAGCATGCCCTTGCCCACATCACCAACCTTTAGCAGCTCAACCAAGCCCATGAAGCTGCTAAGCACGAGTTGATGGTCATTGAGAGCCTCGTGCAAGATGCCCAAAATCAAGACCGGGCAGCAGAGGACGCCCTTGCCTAGACCCAACAGGATTTTATTGGACACGGGGAGATTTCGAAAGCCATCGTCTGGACTCTGGAGGACCATTTTGGTGAAGCCAAAGCCCAAGCCACGTAGCCCCCTTCCACCCCCTCTTCTCCCTCTTCCAGCACCCTTCCACCCCCTCTTCTCCCTCTTCCAGCACCCTTCCACCCCCTTCCACCCCCTCTTCTCCCTCTTCCAGCACCCTCGACCGCAAAGTGGACGCTCTCATGGACATAGCCATGGAGCTCCTGATCCTTGCACTCCCCCCAAAACACCCTACCAACTCATTGACCTCCATTTTTGGAGTGCCCGCCTCTTGAATCTCCTCCAGCACAACCTTTATCTCGACGAGCCCCTCTCTCGCCCATAGTTTCACTTACCTCCTCACCAAGCTCCCATTTTGAGCATCACCCTCATCCCCACTTCTTTTTTCTTTCCACAACCCCCCCCCACAATTTTTATGAGCTCCCCTAACACCCTCTCCAAGCTACTTTGATAGGCTGGTGTAAACTATTACAATTTGGCTTCCCCCCTGACCCCACCGAGCTCATCAACCTCTCTATCTTGAAAGGCATATGCCCTTATCCCTATCCCTCCCAGATCTCTACAGGGGCTATGCACTATCTACTACAGGATGTCAGCTAGCACGTGGTCAATAGTGCCTATCTCTCCCTCTGGGCGGATGCTCTTCCCTCGTACTCCGTCGAAGGCCTAATTATTCTATACCCACAAGTGTTTTGAGCAGCTACAAGTCATGGCTGTAACTGGCATCTACCAGTTTGATGACACCCATGTCGTTGTTCACCTCTGACAAAGTTGCTTTCAGAAGATTTCTTCCATGCACACGGCCCCATAAATGCCACTGAAGCAAGCCTGGCCCCTGACGACAATGACGCAGAGATGACGACCATGGAACTGTCCCACCCCCACCACCCCCTTCTCCCCCACCACCACCCAGTTCCTCTTCCGCCCATGCCGGCACCCAACCCCCACCATATCCACCCCCATTAGTAGGCACATCCACCCTCCCACTCTTCTAGGAACAACCTTATTCTCCACTCATCCATTTTCCCACCCCACCTCCATCACTGTAAGATTCCTCTCTTCCGTTTTTGAGGTGTAAAGGTGTAAGAACCTCCCCTTCTGTTATTCCCCTCTCTGAAATAGGAGAAAGATCTTGTTTTACCCTGTTTTGGCCTAGAGAGAGAAAATGTCTAGAGAGAGGTAATCCAAAATTGAGATATCTTTGGATATAAAAATCCTCCTAGTGTCTAAAATGGTTTCTCCTGAAACATAAGCTCAAAATGAACTTTCCAATGTGCATTAGGAATCAATTAAAAATGATATAAGGGACCTTAGCGTAAGGGTCTACATTTTCAGAATTTCTGGATTATGGTCCAATCAAGCTTCCTATGGGGGCCAATAGGATTAATCCAAGTGTTGGGATGAGATAAATCCAAATAATAAAAGAAAATACCTAAAAATTAGTAAATGCTCACATAAGATGAAGAGTTGACTGAGTACAAGGTTTATTAGTTAAAAATTAAGAGATATTACTAAAAAATGAGATATTTTGGAGAAATGATGAATTTTTGACACCTTGGTAGGGAGGGGGAGACCTTTAAGGTAGGTGCCTATTTCACACATGTGGATGAGTTTTTAATTCAAAAAAATTGTGATATTTTTATCTCTCCTCTCTCCTAGATCAAACCAAATAAAAAAAGGAGCCAAACTTATCCAAATCTTGTCCAAATTGAGCCAAACTGAACCTGGGAAATTCTAGAACCCAGTTGGACTTGGTTAGTGGCCTCCCTCACCTATAAATAGATCCTTAGTCTTTTGTAAAAAATCTGTGAACTATACCATGCTAATATTACATTAAAATATTGATATTTTCTATTATCCCTTAAAAATCATCTACTTTTGGAGAGATTGGAGCTTCTCTCTCTCTTCAACAATCCTTGGAGCTTTCTTCTCAACATACTAAACCGATTGATTGGTTGGGGGCTTCCTTCTAAGATAAAGAAACAAGCCAAATCAATGTTAATAAAATTATGGTAAACTTATGATTTAATTCCATAAATTGGATTTAAGTCTAAATATAGTTATTCCATCATATTTGTATTACAAAGTCTTATTCTTTCTAGAAATATTAAAAATTATTAGTAATAGCAACAACGACGCTATGGAAAAAAATAGAAATTAATACATAGCTCATTTTTATGCATAATGTGAAAAGAGGACTTCCTACCATATTCTAGGATTGGACATCCTATGCTAAAAGAATGATTTTCATCAAATTCATCGGAAACTAATTTTTAGTATTTATGCATAAATAATTAATTAAAGAAAAGAGAAATTTCTCATATTTTTATTTTTATGCAAAAAGATCAATTCCCATGATAATGGAGATCCATGTAATTAAATGGAAAAAGAGAAATTTTGGTATATTAAAATAATGAACATTTAATTTAAAGAGAAATTTTAGGTAAATTTATTTTATGTATGAGAAAATTTAAATGATAAAAGAGGAATTCCCATGACATTGGGAATTCAATCATTTAAAAGGTAAAAGTGGAATTATTGGCATATTTGAAATAATGGATATTTTTATTAAAGAAAAGAGAAATTTTAGATAAATTTATTTTATGATAAAAGAGAAATTCCCATGACATTTGGAATTCAATCAATTAAATGCAAAAAGAGGAATTTCAATGATATTTGAGATCCAAAAAATTAAATGAAAAAAGAGAAATTTTTAGCATAATTCAAATTATGAGTATTTATCAAAAGTGAAATTTTGAGCATTATTAATTTTATTGGAAAATATGGGTAGAATTAATTTTTTGTAAATCCCATGAATCTTTTACTCAAAAGAAGAATATTGAATATATTTCACTTGAGAAATTTGAGAAAGAATATGAAAGTATCCGTGGAGAAAAAGTACCTTTAACTAGGCCAAGCAATTAGCAAAAATTTAGAAAAAGTCCCATCATCGATATCGAAGTAGAAAAAGCTACTAAATGTGAATAGATGTGAATACAATTTGAATAAGATGAGAATACGATGTGATAAGATGTGAATGCAATGTGATAGGCTGTGAGTGGATGTGATAAGATGTGATAAGATGTGAATGTGATGTAAATGGATGTGGATGTGAAGATATGTGGATGGGATGTGATGTGATGTGAGTGGCTGTGAGTGGATGTGATAAGATGTGAATGTGATGTAAATGGATGGGATGTGATGTGATGTGAGTGGCTGTGAGTGGATGTGATAAGATGTGAATGTGATGTAAATGGATGTGGATGTGAAGATATGTGGATAGGATGTGATGTGATGTAAATGGATGTAGATGTGGATGTGAAGAGATGTGGATGGGATGTGATGTGATGTAAATGGATGTAGATGTGGATGTGAAGAGATGTGGATAGGATGTGATGTGATGTAAATGGATGTGGATGTGAATTTGATGAGATGATATTAAGATGTGATGATACGTGAAAGGATGTGATGTGATGTAAATGGATGAGAATGAGATGTGGACATGATATAATGTGGATGGGATGTATGTGATGTGATGTTGATGTAATGAATGAGATGGATGTGAATGGATGCGATCACATGTGAATGGATGCGATGACATGTGAATGGATGACATGTGATGTGATGTAAATAGATGTGAATGGATGAGATGTGATGTGATATAAATAGATGTGAATGGATGTGAATGTGATGTGATGTAAATAGATGTGAATGGATGAGATGTGATGTGAAATGGATGTGATGTGATGTGATGTGAATTGGGATAGATGTGAATGAATGAGATGTGATGTGATGTGAATTGAGATAGATGTGATTGGATGAGATGTGATGTGAAATGGATGTGATGTGAATCGGGATAGATGTGAATGGATGAGATGCAATGTGAATGGATGTGATGTGATGTGATATGAATATGGATAAATGTGAATGGATGAGATGTGATGTGAATGGATGTGATGTGAAATGGATGTGATGTGATGTGATATGAATCGGGATAGATGTGAATGAATGAGATGTGATGTGAATCCAGATAGATGTGAATGGATGAGATGCAATGTGAATGGATGTGATGTGATGTGATATGAATATGGATAGATGTGAATGGATGAGATGTGATGTGAATGGATGTGATGTGAAATGGATGTGATGTGATGTGATATGAATCGGGATAGATGTGAATGAATGAGATGTGATGTGAATCCAGATAGATGTGAATGGATGAGATGTGATGTGAAATGGATGTGATGTAGTGTGATGTGAATCGGGATAGATGTGAATGGATGAGATGCAATGTGAATGGATGTGATGTGATGTGATATGGATATGGGTAGATGTGAATGGATGAGATGTGATGAGGATAGATGTGATGAGATGTAATATGATGTGATTAGATAGATGTGATTAGATAAGAATGGATGAAGGACGATGGGAATACATATGATTGGATGTGGATTAAGCAATGTGAATTGATGTAGAAGAATATGGAATAACGAGAAATGATGTGGAACAATGTAGAAAGATGAGAGTTCGTTAGAAACTATATTTATGACCTATTTTTAAATGACTGTTTTATGTCAAGAATGATGGGGAAGCATTTTGACCATCTTGTGAATGAGGTCATGGAGATCTAAGTTATAAAGTTGCAACAATTGACAGAGAGTCAACGGAGGACGTCTCGCGTAAGTAGCAAGGCCGGCCAAGGTCTTGACCAGCCTCGGTTCAATTTAAATGGTGAGCTTCCAGTACGGTGGATGAGGGACCAAGGAAGCCGCCAATGAGTGAAGCGCTAGGTGACCTGCGAGGGATCCTAGAGGGTGCTTGGGCTCTGGGTCACCAAAGATACCCAAGCGTGCATCGAGGAAGAAAATGGAACAAGGTGTTAGAGTTGTTTTCTGAACTCGGGCATTAATCTGGTTGATTGACCTTGCTGGTCCTCAACGGATGAGTCCATGGCTCTTTTATATGGATCTGTCGGCTGATGTTGCTGATCTTCAACAGAGAATCCATCTGGATTTTTATAAGTGAATATATTTCCAGGTACTATGAGCTAGGAACTATTGAAAAGGCCCCTGAGTGGACAGGTGGTGAGCGTTTTGGTTGCCAATGATGCCATAGGGACACCAATGAAGGAATGATTGGAAATTAGAATTCAACCGAATATTTTTGAGGATTATGATCAGTGATACTATGGTATCATTCATTAAAAGATTGTTTTAAAGATAGCTGAATCTATGAAACAGACAATTTCATATTGGGTGTGTAAGTGGTGTGACTATCTTGAAGTTTGCTTGAAGCACCGACAAGGGGACCTGTGAACTCTTTTCCCTGGTACCCGGGGCAAAACATAACCAAATTCCTTAATGGATCCTATCACTACAGTTGTTGGGCGGTTGGCTAACCCACGGGACTGCTGGATGGGGTTAGGCTGGACTGATGGCTAACCCACGGGGGACTGCTGGATGGGGTTAGGCTGGACTGATGGATCCCTAAAATGAGACTCAATTCTGTTATGTTACGATAGATGAAGTAAATCCCGGAGTCTTTGTTCTATGGAAAAGAATCAACGGCTATGCCTCTTGATGAGAAAAAAAGCGTTGGTCTCTATGATCCAAGTGCAAGTCTCTTCCTTGATCTGACCACGTGACTTACGGGTTCAGTCGGATCAGTTTGGTTAGTTAAGGCTCTTGACTACGTTAGAATAAAATTATCCTAGAGGAATCGCCCGTGCTTTCTGGGCGAGGGAAGTTTTTTCCGGGTTCGATTTTGGAATAAAGCGAGGGATTAGTCTCTTGTCCAGATATCCGTGGGCGAGGCCCTGAGTGAGAGGCTCTGCCCTGCACAAGAAGTGCTACTTCCACTGCTAGCACCCCCGAATTCGTTGGGCAGAGGGACAGGGATCTTTCAGATGGTATCAGAGGGAATTGGCTAAAGTGGATCAACTGAGAAGCAAGAAATGTTAAAAATTTATGAAGTACCAGTAAAAGATTGTAATTGTGTGATGAAATTCATACAAATTGATATTCAAAATAAAGATTCATAAATTGGTAATTGGGTCTACAGATGGAAGTACCACAATTGTATGGAATCCTTGGCTTGCTTGAGGCCTAGATATGATGGTATTTACCTTATAACTCCAAGGACCATGACTACCCGTATATAGCGTGGGTATAACTGCAGCTCTTTACGAGTAAATCTAAGACCTTGAAGTTATAAGCAAAAATGCTATCCAAAGGATGAATTCGAATGCTGGTTGATATGATTTTAGAATTCTCGTTGAGAATTGATGAGTTGATTTGGATTCTGATTGAAAGATGATGATTCCTGAATTTTGGATGAAAGAAGATAAGTTGAACAAAGCCACAATGAGGATGAATGGGACAAATCCCAGTGATGATATTGGTAACTAGAATGACGATTATGACTTCAGTAAATCATTATATGAGATTAGTGGATTGTGTTAACAGATTGCTACTGTTAACCCTTGACCCAGTGGATCTAATTAAGGGATGACAAATTGAAAACTTGCATAACTGAAATTCCCATGGAGGAATGATCAGATGGAGTTTTTGGTCTGATGGACCATTACTGTGTTAAGAATATGAATGAATTATTCTCTGATAATGAGTTCTGTATGTTCTTCTGTTAGAAGGGATCTTTATCCCATGATTCTATGGGGGGCTGACCAATCTAAAGAACCCCAGAATCAGTTGGATCTAAAGTTGGATTTGAATTATAAATAAAGAGACTTAACAAGAATTTTTGTATTGATAGGATCATGGATCGAGGTCGTCGTGGTAGGAATGTTAACCCCCAACTTGATGAGGAAGAGCTTGACTTGGATGTTCGTAAAACTCTTCATAGATCGCAACCTGGACCTTTCAAGGGTGAAAGGGAAAACTTGGGCAAGGCTGTGGAGAAGTGGATCGAAGCAATGGAAGAATACTTCGATGTCACCGGGTATAATGAGAAGAGTAAAATGGCTCTTGCAAGACTAAAGATAGTAGAAACAGCTAGAGTGGCATGGAGAAACCACTGTGAGACAAACCATCTGGATCGGAACACCTAGACATGGAGTGATCTCAAGATTTACCAAAGGAAGAGATTCTATCCTCCCAGCTTTATGGAAACCAAGATGAATGAATTCTTAGAGTTTACCCAAGGGAGTAGAACTATTGAAGTGTATCACCAAGCATTGGCTCTCCTCCTCAAGTACTCGCCACCGCTGGATGAAGAACAGCTAATGGCCAGGTTCATTCGAGGACTGAACAAACCTTTGAATATCCTAGTGAAGAATGCCAAGCCAGTTTCCATGGCCGAAGCAGTGCGGATGGCGAAGGATTTCGCCAAGGCCAAGCACCATCATCTTTTAAAAGATTTCTAGTTCCAAAAGGTGATTCCAACCTTCCACCACCTAAGAGACAACAAGGTCAAGCTCAGAATATGCAAAGTTCTAGAATGGAAGAAAGGTCCTTTTCTCGGAACTCAATCCCCTGGAATTGAACTTCAGAAGTTCCACCCTTGAACAAGGAAGTGAAATGCTATAACTATCAAGGATTTTGACATCGCAATATGGATTGCCCAACTCCTTTTGGATCAAGGTTTTCGAGGCGGGGAAATCAGGGGGACCAAGACTCCAGACTCGAGCTCCTTCCTTCCAGAGTAATCAGGTTCCTTTCCATCAAAATCAGGGAAATCCCAGAGGTAGACCCTCTAACCAACCCTCAGTTTCAATCCAAAGTAATGTAAGACCTCCACCTCAGAATAGGGGAAGTCAAAGAGAGATGTTCTCAAATCGGCCATCCACTTCCAAGGCAGTAACACTGGAAGTGACTGAAGAAGAAGAAGATGAAAGAGATTATACTCCACCTGCGAGATGAGGACATCTCGCATTTTTTAAGTGGGGTAGGATGTAAGATTCCTCCCTCTAACTTTTTTAAGTGGGGTAGGATGTAAGATTCCTCCCTCCAGCTTTTGAGGTGTAAAGGTGTAAGAACCTCCCCTTTTGTTCTTGAAATTATTCCCCTCTTTGAAATAGGAGAAAGATCTTGTTTTACCCTGTTTTGGCCTAGAGAGAGAAAATGTCTAGAGAGAGATAATCCAAAATTGAGATATCTTTAGATATAAAAATCTTCCTAGTGTCTAAAATGGTTTCCCCTGAAACAGAAGTTCAAAATGAACTTTCCAATGTGCATTAGGAATCAATTAAAAATGATATAAGGGACCTTAGCCTAAGAGTCTAGATTTTCAAAAATTTCTAGATTATGGTCCAATTAAGGTTCCTATGGTCCAATTAAGGTTCCTATGGGCCAATAGGATTAATCCAAGTGTTGGGCTGAGATAAATCCAAAGAATTAAAAAAAATACCCAAAATGAGTAAATGCTCACATAAGATGAAGAGTTGATTGAGTACAAGGTTTATTAGTTTAAAATTAAGAGATATTACTAAAAAATGAGATATTTTGGAGAAATGATGAATTTTTGACACCTTGGTAAGGAGGGGGAGACCTTTGAGGTAGGCGGCTATTTCACACATGTGGATGAGGTTTTAATTCAAAAAAATTGTGATATTTTTATCTCTCCTCTCTCCTAGATCAAACCAAATCAAAAAGGGAGCCAAACTGATCCAAATCTTGTCCAAATTGAGCCAAACTGAATGTAGAAAATTCTAAAACCCAGTTGAACTTGGTTAGTGGCCTCCCTCACCTATAAATAGATCCTTAGTCTTTTGTAAAAAAATCTGTGGGCTATACCATATCAGTATTATATTAAAATAATGATATTTTCTATTATCCCTTAAAAATCCTCTACTTTTGGAGAGATTGGAGCTTCTCTCTCTCTTCAACAATCCTTGGAGCTTTCTTCTCAACATACTAAACCAATTGATTAGTTGGGGGCTTCCTTCTAAGATAAAGAAGCAAGCCAAATCAAGAGGTAAGAAGTAATTTCATGGTTTTCATTAAAATTCTCAAAAGATTTCACTTCTCAACCCCTCTCAAGCTTGAGAAGTTTCAAATTAATTGTTTTCAATGCAAATCAAGCTTTCTATAAGAATTCTAATGATTAATCACAAAAAAGTTAGTTTTTATACTTAATTAGGATGCTTTTTATGTATATCTCTCTCTCCCCAAAAGAATAGTCATTCCTATGACTAATTCTTAAGCAAATGAATACTTCTCATTGATAAATTCTTAATTCAAAATCAATCTCTAAGCTTGTTAAGCTAGAGGTTAAGAAAATGGCTTTTTATTATTTTATGCTAATAAAATTATGGTAAACTTATGATTTAATTCCATAAATTAGATTTAAGTCAGGATATTTATTCCATCATAATTGTATTACAAAGTCTTATTCTTTCTAGAAATATTAAAAATTATCATTAATAGCAGCGAAGCTATGGCAAAAATTTTAGAAATTAATACATAGCTCATTTTTATGCATAATGTTAAAAGAGGACTTCCTACCATATTCTAGGATTGGACATTCTATGTTAAAAGAATGACTTTCATCAAATTCATGGGAAACTAATTTTTAGTATTTATGCATAAAGAATTAATTAAAGAAAAGATAAATTTTTGGTATTTTTATTTTTATGCAAAAAGAGAAATTCCCATGATAATGGAGATCCATGTAATTAAATGGAAAAAGAGAAATTTTGGTATATTAAAATAATGAACATTTAATTTAAAGAGAAATTTTAGGTAAATTTATTTTATGTATGAGAAAATTTAAATGATAAAAGAGGAATTCCCATGACATTTGGAATTCAATCATTTAAATTGTAAAAGTGAAATTCTTGGCATATTTGAAATAATGGATATTTTTATTAAAGAAAAGAGAAATTTTAGATAAATTTATTTTATGATAAAAGAGGAATTCCCATGACATTTGGAATTCAATCAATTAAATGAAAAAAGAGGAATTCCCATGATATTTGAGATCCAAGAAATTAAATGGAAAAAGAGAAATTTTTAGCATAATTCAAATTATGAGTATTTATCAAAAGTGGAATTTTGAGCATTATTAATTTTATTGGGAAATATGGGTGGAATTGATTTTTGTAAATCCCATGAATCTTTTACTTAAAAGAAGAATGTTGAATATATTTCACTTGAGAAATTTGAGAAAGAATATAAAAATATCCGTCGAGAAAAAGTACCTTTAACTAGGCTAAGCAATTGGCAAAAATTTAGAAAAAGTCCCATCATCGGTATCAAAGTAGAAAAAGCTACTAAATGTGAATAGATGTGAATACGATGTGAATAAGATGAGAATACGATGTGATAAGATATGAGTGGATGTGATAAGATGTGAGTGGATGTTATAAGATGTGAATGTGAATGTGATGTAAATGGATGTGGATGTGAAGATATGTGGATGGGATGTGATTTGATGTGATGTGATGTGATGTAGATGTAGATGTGATGTGATGTAAATGGATATAGATGTGGATGTGAAGAGATGTGGATGGGATGTGATGTGATGTAAATGGATGTAGATGTAGATGTGAAGAGATGTGGATGGGATGTGATGTGATGTAAATGGATGTGGATCTGAATTTGATGAGATGAGATTGAGATGTGATGATACGTGAAAGGATGTGATGTGATGTAAATGGATGAGAATGAGATGTGGACATGATGTAACGTGGATGGGATGTATGTGATGTGATGTTGATGTAATGAATGAGATGGATGTGAATGGATGCGATGACATGTGAATGGATGTGAATGTGATGTGATGTAAATAGATGTGAATGTGATGTGATGTAAATAGATGTGAATGGATGAGATGTGATGTGAAAAGGATGTGATGTGATGTGATGTGAATTGGGATAGATGTGAATGAATGAGATGTGATGTGATGTGAATCGAGATCGATGTGAATGGATGAGATGTGATGTGAATTGGGATAGATGTGAATGGATGTGATGTGATGTGATGTGATATGCATATGGATAGATGTGAATGGATGAGATGTGATGTGAATGGATGTGATGTGATGTGAAATGGATGTGATGTGATGTGATGTGATGTGAATCGAGATAGATGTGAATGAATGAGATGTGATGTGATGTGATGTGATGTGAATCGAGATAGATGTGAATGGATGAGATGTAATGTGAAATGGATTTGATATAGTGTGATGTGAATTGAGATGTAATATGATGTGATTAAGAATGGATGAAGGATGATGGGAATATATATGATTGGATGTGGATTAAGCAATGTGAATTGATGTAGAAGAATGTGGAATAACGAGAAATGATGTGGAACAATATGGAAAGATGAGAGTTCGTTAGAAACTGTACTTATGACTTGTTTTTAAATGATTGTTTTATGTCAAGAATGCTAGGGAAGCATTTTGACCATCTTGTTAATGAGGTTGGCACTCCTAAGTGATAAAGTTGCCAACAGCAGCTGACGGAGAGTCAACGGAGTCGGCCGAGGTCTTGACTAGCCTCGGTTCGATTTAAATGGTGAGCTTCCGGTACGGTGGATGAGGGACCAAGGAAGCGGCCTATGAGTGAAGCGCTAGGTGACCTGCGAAGGATCCTAGAGGGTACTGACCATACGGTGCTCGGGCTCTGGGTCGCCAAAGATACCCACGCGTGCATCGAGGAAGAAAATGGAACAAGGTGTTAGAGTTGTTTTCTGAACTTGGGCATGGATCTGGTTGATTGACCTTGCTGGTCCTCAAACGGATGAGTCCATGGCTCTTTTATATGGATCTGTTGATTGATCTTTTATATGGATCTATTGGTTGATCTTGCTTGTTGATCTTCAACGGAGAGTCCATCTGGATTTTTATAAGTGAATATATTTCGGGATACTGTGAGCTAGGAACTATTAAAAAGGCCCCTGAGTGGACAAGTGGTGAGCGTTCTGGTTGCCAATAATGCCATAGGTACACCGATGAAGGAATGATTGGAAATTAGAATTCAACCGAATATTTTGGAGGATTATGATCAATGATACTATGGTTTCATTAAAAGATTGTTTTAAAGATAGCTAAATCTGTGAAACATGCAATTTCATATTAAGTGGTGTGACTATCTTGAAGTTTGCTTGAAGCGCCGGCTAGGGGGCCTGGGAACTCTTTTCCCTGGTACCCGGGGCAAAACATAACCAAATTCCTTAATGGATCCTATCACTACAGTGGCTGGACTGATAGATCCCTAAAATAAGACTCAATTCTATTATGTTACGATAGATGAAGTAAATCTGGGATAGTCTTTGTTCTATGGAAAAGAATCAACGGCTGTGCCTCTTGATGAGGAAAAAAGTGTTGGTCTCTATGATCCAAGTGCAAGTCTCTTCCTTGATCTGACTATGGGACTTACGGGTTTGGTTGAATCATTTTGGTTAGTTAAGGCTCTTGACTACATTAGAATAAAAATATCCTGGAGGAATCGCCCGTGCTTTTTGGGCGAGGGAAGTTTTTTCTAGGTTCGGTTTTGGAATAAACCGAGGGATTAGTCTCTTGTTCGGATATCCGTGGGCGAGGCCTCGAGTGAGAGGCTTTGCCCTACACAAGAAGTGCTACTTCCGCTACTGCTAGCACCCCCGAATTCGTTGCGCGGAGGGGGCAGGGATCTTTCAATCACCCACACCCCCATCACCCCCTTTTTTATCACTACAGCTGGGAATGCACACTGCATTTCGTGACATCCCCTCCACTTCCACTAAACCCCCACCCATCTTTGATGCCACCCTCGCCCCCACGGGAACCTCAGCATTGACAACCCCTCCACCCCTGTCTGTCGACACATCAGCCCTCCACCCAGAACCTTAATGAAGGAGAAATTCTATCGCCGCCACCACTGGAGCGTGAGGAGGTTGACCCTCCACTCAACCCCCTCAACTGACAGGACCCCCTTGATTGTACACAGAGTTTGACCAGGCAATTGCTATCCTGCTTGGTACTCCACACAGATCCTATCACCCCCGAATCACGGACCATATGGACATCTATGTCCTGCGTCCTTACCTCGATGCAAAGCATCACCCAACGGAGAGACCACCCCCCAAGGATGCGTGGAGGATACCACCTGCCGCGCTGCTCGCCCCATCACGTTTGAACTCATGGGCAAGCAAGTGGCCTAGAGACAACCCTTCCTTTGCAAACCTTTTATCTAGGAGACGTACTACAATGCACCTCGCGCACTTCGCATCAGCCTGAATTACCTCTCCATTCGACGATGGTGGGCGTGGAATGTCTTCCATGAGAAGCAGAAACAGAACCCCAAGCTAAAATTTAACTTTCCTTGGTTTGCTCCCCCGTCAGTGTAGCAGTTGTATACTGAAGAAACCATGGTTCGGTGCTTCAACGATTTCATATGTGCCTAATATGACCATGTCCCAAACCCAGCTGTGATTGATCGTCGTGATGCTCGAGTCTTTCCCAAATTGGGACCACTACTCTAAAGGCATGCAGGGTTTGGTTTTCAACATCAACAAGGGACCCACCCTCAAGTATATTTCTGGCTACTACGAATGCATCATGTGGATGCTCGCCTTACGCCTACAGACCTTCGAAGACATGATGGAGACCACCTTCTGGACAAGCTACAAGGTCTTCCATGGTGCCCCCCCTACTCCAACCTCACATTGAGACTTCATCCGCACTTATTCGATCTACTACAGATAGATCCGGCTAGCTCCGAGGACAGATCTACATTAGGGAGGGGGGTATGTTAACCACTCCGGTTAACATTACCTTTTGCGTGGCTACACTCTTTGTAATTTATCTTTTGTAACTGCGTAGTGCGCTTATTGTATAACTAAGCTTATGGCTTGTGTAACGCCGGTCATGAGGAATAGTTGTAAATAGAGCTAGAGAATCTAGGAAGACTAGTTTTGGGCCCCCAATTGTAAATGGGTTGCGGCCATTGTAATTATGAGCTCTTTTATATAAATTATTTTATGGAATATGAAAGGGGACAATCCCATTTGTCTCATTTGAGCTTGGCCTCTTCACTCTCTCTCTCATTTGAGCTTGGCCTCTTCACTCTCTCTCTCATTTGAGCTTGTGGATGCATGTTAGCTTGTGTTCTTGCTTGCTTGCATGTTTGATTGCCGGTGTATGTAATTAGGGATGGTAATGTTCTCCTTTCTCTTTTTCTCTTCTCTCTTTTTTCTATCTACCAAGTCCCTTTTGCATATGCTAGTTGCATAAGGTGAAGGTTGAGCTCTCCATAGCTTCCTTCCTTCTACTACTCTCTACCTAGACAATGGATCTCTTCTTGGGTGACACAAGAAGAGATGGAGTGAGCCCCTAGGGGCTTCACATCAAGGAGTTAACCCCCTTAGGGTTGGCCACCTTAGGGTTGGCCAAGTGCAACTCTATGGACTCGACCCTTGCATGCATTTCTCTTCTCTCCTCTTTCTTTCTTGTGTGCAAGGTAATATGTTATTCTTAACAATGATTTCATCCCTTCCTAGATGAGTTTTTATGTTTTTATTTTTGTGGATGGATTAGGGTAACCCCAAGCTATCTAATGATGCCTAAATGCTTAATTAAACCTCATGACCTAAGATTAATTATGAGATTAAGCTATTATGCAGTTTTTAGTTAGTTAAAGAAAAACAAGAAGTTAATGGATTCAAGAGCAAGATTAGGGCACTTACTTGTAGTTCCCGATTTTGATGTAGCTTCCCAAGGTCCTCATGCTCCATTGAACTCCATTGTGTGAAGAAAAACAAAATCAAACCAATCAAGCATGCATCTTACAGATACTCTTATCGATGGATTTGCATTCCAACTGAGAAAATCAAGACTTTAGCAATGGAATAGGATGTGGAAGATCCTAAGCTAAATGCATTCCCTAGAAGTGGCACCAAAGATGTTCACCAAAATGAATATGATTCCTTGCACAAGAGAAAGAAGAGAAGAGAAAGAAGATAATGCAAGGGTCAGTTTGGAAACTAACATTTAGCCAACCTTAATGAGGGTTAACTCGTCGATGTAAGGCCACTAGGAGCTCACTCCACCACCACTTATGTCACTCAAGTGGAGCTTTCCACAAGATATGTGAGGAGCAAAGAGAGTGTAAGACCCCCGCCCCCTCTGCGATACCCCCTCAGGGGGTCAGCCTCTCATGCGGGGCAGGGATTCACACTTGGGGCCTCGCCCACGCGGATGTCTGGACAAGAGACTAGCCCGGCGGTTCCTCCAAAATCGAACCTGGAAAAACTTCCCTTGCCCAGAAGGCACGGGTGATTCCACCAGGAAAATCATCTAACGGAAGAATTAATCTATCGAGTCAAAGTCTTAACTAACCAAACTGATCTGACTGAACCCAAAAGTCACATGGCCAGATCAAAGAAGAGACTTGCACATGGTCCATAGAATCATCGTTTTTTCCCCCCTTTAGCGAGGCACATCCCGCTGATTCCCTCCCACAGAACAAGGGTCTTCCTAGGACTTAATCTAACTAACGTAACTTAATCATAACTATTTGTATCGCAGGAATCCCCCGATCTAGCCTAGGGTTAGCCAACCGCCCAACCACTGTATTGGTGGGATTCCTTTATAGAATTTTGGTTATGTATTGCCCGAGTACCAAGGAAAAGAGTTCTCAGGCCCCCTAGCCAGCGCTTCAAGCAAAATTTAAAGTAGCCATACCACTTACACACCCAATAAGAAATTTTCATTTTAACAGATTTGGTTGTCTTTAAAATAATCTTTCAATGAAACAATAGTATTACTGATCATAATCCTCCAAAATATTGAGTCCATTGTTTTACAAAAATATATCATCCACCGGACTCTCCGTTGAGTCAACCAACAAGATCCAATATCAAAATTTAGTTCACAAAAGTAATTCCTTCCAGTTCATCTATATCTTCCTCGACGTACACATGGGTGTCCTAGCAACCGCGAGCCCGTGCATCACTTGGTCAGAACCCTCTAGGAAGGTGTCCTAGCACTTCACTCATGGACCGCTTCATCGGTCCTCGCCCATCGTACCAGAAGCGCACCATTTTAACCATACCGAGGCTGGTCAAGACCTCAGTAGGCTTTGTCGCCGAGCGACGTCCCCCTCGACGACTCCCCACCAGCTGTTGCACAACGAGTCTCTCCTTAGTTAATCACAAACCAAATTCTTCCTCTCCAGCATTCTGGCGTAAAACAATCCTTTAAAAAACAAAGGTTCTATGCAAGTAGAATTCCCAGTTTGAGTTTGACTCCACAAGACCCTTTTTTCCTACAATCCAGATTTTTTTAATGAGAATCATTGATCTCACATCAGGGTAATCTACCCATCATTTGACTAAATTTCCAACTTGATTCTTGGTGATTTAGGTTAAAGGAAAACTACTCTAATTTCAATGGTAGTCTATTCTTTGTGTCAAGATTTGGAATTGGTCACAAGGTTTTTGCTTAATTCAGATTCAAGAGATGGGCAAGTAATTTACTGGCCACCATTCTCACCGTCGTGGTCTAACCAAAATTTATTCGGTTTAGCTTTTATTCCTAAGGATTTTCTTCATATAAATTAACAAAACTAATCATAAGAAAATTCTAACTTTATGATTTTCTTTCCTTCCTAACCACAATAGAATTAAAAAAATAGTTCTATACGAGAATATCAAGATTTTATAAAAATACTCTTCTTCCACTAATCCAATTTTGGGTATTATCAATTGGTTGATATATACCCAATTTTGGGTATATATCAATTTTGGGTATATATCAATTGGTTGATTTATCCACATAAAAATATCTAAGAATATTCTTTCCACCAATTTAATCAATCAACATTAATATACCCTAATTTTCTATGTGGAATTATGGTGAAAATTTCTCTTTTATCATTAAAATTAAATTAGACCTCAAGGAAATATATCTTAGATATTAGGATAATTTTTATATCTAAAAATATCTCAATTTTGAATTATCTCCCAAAACAAGGGAAAATAATATTTTCTTACATTCTGAATTAGGGGATGATTATAGAGGATTGAGGTAAAAGCTTATTCATTATTCACACTGAGGAGGAATCTTACAGAGAGAAGGAGCTATGGAGAGCTCAACTCCTACTCGATACCTTCATGTGTGCAAGAGTGAAGATGAGAAAGAGAGAGAGCAAGTAGAAGAAGAAGAAGAGGCAAGCAATGAGAACCTCACCTCCATGCACACACACATAATCAAGCAAGCAAGAAAGGATGCACACAAGCTTACCACTATAGCTACAAGAGAGTGAGTGAGTGAGTTTGTAGAAAAAGTTCACGTCGTGAACACCAAAAGGGTTCACGCCACGAAGATTTTGTAAAAGGGTTCATGCCGTGAAGATTTTCTAAATGGTTCATGCCGTGAAGATTTTCTAATTGGTTCATGCCGTGAAGATTTTCTAAATGGTTCACGCCGTGAAGATTTTCTAAATGGTTCACGCTATGAATGTTTTTCTGAACTTTCACATGTTCAAAAATTTTGTCAGACTTCATGGCATCAGAGGTGTCAGGATAAGGTTGCCTATTTTTGGCAAGGCAATCCTGTGATTTGCGGCATTAATTGGCATGCTGATGTCGGGAGCGATTCGCGGCGTGAAGTTGCAGAAAAAGTTCACGGCGTGAACGTTTTTCTGCAGTTTCATGTGGAAACTTCCTGCGTCGAATGTTATGTTTTTGGGTGCAAAATACTTATCCAATGGATCCCAAATTGATTGTGCAATGCCTAAGTAGTGGAATACAAGTTCACGGAACAATCAATGGCTCCTTATGTTTTTGATTTTTATGAATTTTTGAAAAAGAAGAAAATAGAACACCAACCTCTTTATTCACGTTGATGCTTCCAATGATGCAAATAACAAAAGTAAAAAGAAAAAACAGTGAAGCTCTATTCTAAGACCACTCTACCACACACATATGCAACATCACAACCAATTTCTCACACGATTTCTTACTACCACACAAATCTTATTCATTCATTTTCTACACAATGCAATACCAGAATGCAAGGGCAATCATGAATCTTATGCCATGGGAGCTAAAACTCCAAGAGGATGGAAGAAACAAAGGTGTTTCCCTGGCAGCAGTGCCAAAAATGTTATGGGCTACCACACCTCCAAGAGGGAACTCAATGCATTCACCTAAAGGATGAGCAATAGATCACAATTGTCGCAGGGCACTTACCAATGCTTCAAACTTGAGTCCCTTGAGGCCTCCAAGCTCACTTGTTAAGCTCCAACCTCCAAGCTCCACCTCCATGTTGTCACTGTGTCGCTCGCACCGTTGCCGCATAAGGCAATCACTCTCTCTCACTCTCCTAATCATACAAGCATAGAAGAGGAACAATGCTAGAATGATGTCTCTCTCTCTCTCTCTCTCTCTCTCTCTCTCTCTCTCTCTCTCTCTCTCTCTCTCTCTCAATCTCTCTGAAGACACAAGGAAGAGCTCTCTATAGCACAAAGGGAGTGAGTGAGTGAGTGAGTGAGTGCCTTATAGCTATAGCAGTTCCTCCGAAAAATCGAACCCGAAAAAACTTCCCTCGCCCGGAAGGCACAGGCAATTCCACCAGGAAAATCATCTAACGAAAGAATTAATCTATCAAGTCAAAGTCTTAACTAACCAAACTGATCCAATCGAACCCGAAAGTTACATGGCCAGATCAAGGAAGAGACTTGCACTTGGTCCATAAAATCGCCGCTTTTTTCCCCCTTTAGCGAGGCACAGTCGCGCTGATTCCCTCCCACAGAACAAGGGTCTTCCTAGGACTTAATCAAACTAACATAACTTAATCGTCGTAACTATTTGTATCGTAGGAATCCCCCGATCGAGCCTACCCCAACTGGCCCATGGATTAGCCAACCGCCCAACCACTGTATTGGTGGGACTCTTTTATAAAAAATTGGTTATGTATTGCCTCGGTACTGTGCCTCGGTAGTACTGAGGAAAAGAGTTCCCAGGCCCCCTAGCTGGCACTTCAAGCAAAATTTAAAGTAGTCATACCACATAAGAAATTGCCATTTTAACATATTCGGCTGTCTTTAAAACAATCTTTCAATGAAACCATAGTATTACTTATCAGAATCCTCCAAAATATTGAGTCCATTGTTTTACAAAAATATATCATCCGGACTCTCCGTTGAAGACGAGCTGGTGCCTCAAGCAAAATTTAAAGTAGTCATACCACTTAGACACCCAATAAGAAATTGCCATTTTTACATATTCGGTTGTCTTTAAAACAATCTTTCAATGAAACCATAGTATTACTGATCAGAATCCTCCAAAATATTGAGTCCATTGTTTTACAAAAATATATCATCCGGACTCTCCGTTGTTGAAGACGAGCTAGTCAACCAACGAGATCCAATATCAAAATTCAGTTCACAAAAGTAATTCCTTCCAATTCATCTATATCTTCCTTGACATACGCATGGGTGTCCTAGCAACCGCGAGCCCGTGCATCACCTGGTCAGAACTCTCTAGGATCCTACTTAGGTAACCTAGCACTTTACTCAAGGACCGTTTGTCGGTCCTCACCTATCATACCGGAAGCACACCATTTTAACCATATCGAGGCTGGTCAAGACCTCGACAGGCTTTGCCGCCGCAAGCGACATCCCTCGACGACTCCCCGCTAACTGTTTTGCAAAACGAGTCTCTCCTTAGTTAATCACATACCAAATGCTTCCTCTAGCATTCTGGCATAAAACAGTCCTTGAAAAGAAAACAGAGGTTCTATGCAAGTAGAAGTCCCCGTTCGAGATTGGCTCCACAAAACCCATTTCCCGTAATCCAGATTTTCTTAATGAGAATTATTGATCTCCCCCATCAGGGTAATCTACCCATCATTTGACTGAATTTCCAACTAGATTCTTGGTGATTTCAATTAAGGGAAAACTACGCTAGTTCAACGGTAGTCTATTCTTTGTCAAGATTTGGAATTGGTATCGTGGTTTTTTCTTGATTCAGATTCGAGAGATGGGCAAGTAGTTTACTGTCCGCCCTTCTCACAGTCATGGTCTAACCAAAATTATTCGATTTACTTCTAACTTTGATTCCTAAGGATTTTCTTCAAATAAAAATCTACTGAGCTTCTAACCGTAAGGAAAATTCTAACTTTATGAATTTTAGTCCTTCCTAACCACAATAGATTAAGAAATAGATCTATACGAGAATATCAGGATTTTATAAAAATACTCTTCTTCCATTAGTCCAATTTTGGGTATATATCAATTTGGTAATTTATCAACTTAAAAATATTTAAGAATATTCTTTCCACCAATTTAATTATCAACATTAAAATACCCTAATTTTCCAGGTAGAATTATTGTAAAAATTCCTTTGGGGAAGAGGAGAAACCACCCTCCCTAACCAAGTCCAATGGTATCATTGATATCGCCTGGGGATTTTTTGTTCTCCAAACCAGTCAGAAGCACAATCTCCGGACATGGGTCCGTCAACCAGCGCGACTAGACTCGGTCCACGACAAGAAGTGCCCATCCAAACATCGAATTCAAGGTTGTCGAACACCGGCACCCCCCGAATGAGACAGGACATGGAAAGTGCGGCTAGGATGGGTCAAATATTCTTCCCCACCTCAGAGGAAGTAGAGTTAGATCTCACAAGGAGCAAGGTGGAACAACAGCTACAAGAGTTGAGCTTAAGGAAACAAGAGCTCGATACTCAAAGGGCAAGAGCTGAGAAAAAGGAAACAGGAAGTATAAACCCACTCCAATCACGGGGTAAGGAACCAAAATTGGTTATGGAAAGAAGTGAGGGAGAAATTCCAAACTTGGAACCCATAAATGAGGAGTCCAGAGCTGAGGAAGGTTTTACAACCATAGAAGAAGAGGATAACCTAGCAAGAGTGGCGAGAGAAGTGGAGGACTGTCTGTACACCAAAAAGGATATGGAGCAGATGATCAATCATCCTACATTCCTACAAGACATGGAACTTCTGATTCTGCAAAGGCGTATGGAGGAGGCAACTAATGATGAGCCACTCCAAGGTACAACGGCGGCGGTAAGACCATCCCATGGACCAGAGATACCTAGAAGAGCCAATACAAGAAGGGGACGAGGTCTAGGAAGGGGGGGAGTAATTCCTCAAAGGCCAAGGATGGATCCAACCATTGACCTTAATGCAGCCACAAGGATAGACCTACTAAATATGGCGGCGGAGATGGTCCGAGGAATGGTCAAATAACTAGGCACTGCTCTAGAATCCTAACCATCCCAAATGAAGCCACATATCATTTCCAAACTCCTCCAAAAATTCTCTGGGGACAGAGATCCTATCCAACATGTAGAGATTTTTAAATCCACATGTGAAACTTGTAGGCCTGTCAGTGATGTGGACAATGATTCATGCCTTTTCACTGACCTTGGAAGGAAAAGCTCATCATTGGTTCCGAACCCTCAAGCCCGAGGATAAGGTTAACTTCACAAGACTCAAGAATGTTTTTGTGCCCACCTTTGCCCGAAGTGGTGACAGATGGAGACCTTTGGCACAGTTACATAATATCAAACAAAAGGAAGTTGAGTCAATGAGAGACTATGTGTCTCGACTTAAGCACTTAAATTCAAGGTGCAAACTATGGGAGAGGTTAACTGATGAGATCAGTTATTGCCTTGCTTTCGAAGAGGGGTTAGAGACACAAAATGCATGATTACCTGGTACTAGCCTGACCCGCTACTCTTGAAGCATGTTGCAAACTGGAAATTGAATATGAAGATAATATGCTTGAATTGCCGCAACCGAAAGATGTCAAAATATCTTTAGCAACTACAACTTCATGTGTCTCGAATCACTAAGAAATTGGAGCTCGGAGCAAGCAAGTCGGAAACATGATGGTGGATGAGCTCAGTAATGCCATATTAGAGAAATTGAAAGTAAAGGAGGAAAGAGAAACATCTGGGCATTTGCATAATCGTCTTTACCACCGCAGGAAATTGGTGTGGTGCTCTATGTGCAAATTGAATCACACTACCATCAAATGTCCACAATTAAGAGCATGGCCATTACTCTATTGTGCCCACTATGTGCAAATTGAATCACACTACCATCGAATGTCCACAATTAAGAGCACGGCCATTACTCTATTGTGCCCACTATGTAAAATTAGGGAATCATGACACTTCAATGTGCAAATATCCAAGATTTCAAAATGTTGCACAGCTACCAGCACTTAGAGCTCCATTGGCTTTACCTGTGCCACTTGTACAGATCGCTGCTACTACTGGACAACCCAACTCTTCCTACTTACCTAGGGGGATGTTTCGGGTACAAGACGCTTCACCTCTGCCACCACCAGTTCTACCACCACAACCACCGTAGGCTAAAATCAATCAAGTATTGATTGAAGAGCTGTCAAAAGATGTTGATATGGTGCGTGAAGTAGAACTTAGCGGAGAGTACTATGAGGAAATGGCAGAGGTCACACTTGAATTCTACATCCTACAGAATAACACGCCAATACCTGTGTTTCAAAACATGGTACAATGGAAGGGCAAGGACATGAACTCAAACCTGAGAAGAGAACAATGTTTTGGTTGCGGAAGGGCCGCATCAAGCTGCCAACAAGTGCCCGAATAAGAATATGGTTCATACACACCAAACCCAACAAGTGGCTGCTATGCCCAATGACATGCGAGGACTCACCTATACTAAATGTGGGATTGATCATTTGATCAAGGATTGTCCATACTGCGCAAGTGGTTTGACTTCTACTACCAATTAGGCCACCATCCAAACCATTAATGTACAACCTAGAAATATCACACCACTCAATGTCCTAACAAGATCTCAAGCTCAATTTTAGGAGACAAGGGAAAGAACCGAGCGGATGCGACTATTTCCAGAACTGGCCCGCAGAGGAGAAGAGTGAAAAAAGTGGGTAAAGGTGACACAAGGATCACAATCCAAGATGGATCTGAAGAAGATACAATCGGCACTGGATCCACCCAATTGAGAGAAGAGGAAGATCAAAAGATCAATCACAAAGGGCCGGACCTAGAAGAGCAAAGGGAGCAACCAATAACTCCTAAAGGAGTCGGTGAATACCCCAATGCCGACGAGGAAATAAGAAAGCTCAAAGATGCCAGGGCCTTAGTCAAAGAATTCCAATGACTTTAGGAAGCCAAGCTAAGGGCTAACCGGGTCATGGATACAATTTATCCACGAAAGGAGCCAACCAGGGAGAGGGAATTGGACGTACCTACCCCAATTCTAGAAGAAACAAAAGAGGGATCCCAAGCAAACACAATATCCAGAATGTTTGAGGAAAATGTGTTGGGGGAGTCCATCCATTCCTTCCCTATGGAGGAATGCGAGTCACACACATGGGGAGAACCTCCAAAGAACCTAGAGACATAGGAAGTCTTGTGGCTGTACTGTTCGCGCCTATACGAATGCCATTAGGGCAATTGTTACACAATTCACCAACCCTATGGGGACAGATATAAAAGAATGGGTAGAAGGTGGGGACTAAAGCCAGCTGATACTATAAATGAGGCTCTGGCACCTCTGGCAGAAAGAACCTTGAGACGCACAAGGAAAACCCAAGTCATTAAGATACCAGTTAATCAACTGGGGTGTTATCAACAAAAGCGACGACACAAATGCGACAATCCTGATTCATCATAATGGGTACCAGGCATTCGCTATCCTGGATGGTGGGGCGGGGGTTAGCATCATCACAAAATGTTGCTAGGAAAATTGGGGGAAACCTGATCTTAAAAAAGCAGATCTAATCATTAAAATGGTTGACAGAACATCTTCGAGGCCCATTGGACTTCTGGAGAATGTGAAATTCAAACTCTTTACATTTCGCTACCATCATACATTTGTGGTTATGGACTTCCTGCACCAACCTGATTCATATGACATAATATTGGGGAGACCCTTCATGAGGGAATCCAAATTGGTGCATGATTGGGCCTTAGATCACGTGTATGTATGTAGGGATTCACAAATCTTAAAGATTGATCTAAGAACATGGAAAGCACACCCCATGGAAGGGCAATTGTTTGGTAATGATTCGGTCACAACGGAATGGAATACCTTTGTACAAATATGCCAACCCTTGGTGGGAGATCCCAAGGAAGAAGAGGAAACGGAAATGTATGCGTTACTTCCTCCTCCGGACTTCAGTGAAAACTGTGTTGGCCACCATAGATGTGATGCAACCCAGGGGGACCCAGTATGTGGAATCTAGAACTGTCCCCACCACGACAGGAGACATCGAGTACAAAAGGGACCATAGCACAAGGCCATACCAATGCTCAATGCCTCAGAAGGTGGCGAAAATAGAAACGATATATACCCTGACGAAATGCCCTATTACGAAGAAAACCCACGGATGCCTAGTGGTTGAGATACCTTGAGGCCACTAAGGTACACGATGATTTCTCTAAGGATTGGGGTGAGGAGTTGAGTAAGATATCGCCGCTGGGAGGGAGGACACAAGGAGAAAGTCACCCTTTAAGAGCTAGAAACACCCAAGCTTACAAAAGTAGGGCGCCAAAAACAAATAAAGCCTTGGTAGAAGCAGATTGTGAGGCTAGAAAGATCATGACTAAAACCAAAAGTGAAAATGAGGGGACAAACCAGACTTGCTCTCAGTACCCGACCACTTCAAAACCTATATTGTTGACGAACGGAAAGTGGTCCGACTGACGGCAACAAGGGTTAAGGAAGATGGGTTGTCCTCCACATCATAATACGATGGCCCGGCAAGTCAAGGAAGTGGATATTGCTAGACCAGGGGAGGAAGCTCGACCTGTATACATTGCCTTGACTTTGGCTAAAGAAGATGAGCTCGTCACTCTCCTTAAGGAATTTAAGGACTGCCTCGCTTGGAATTACAAAGAGACGAAGGGGGTACCACCTGAGCTAGTACAACATACGATTCCAATCATGGAAGGGTCAAGGCCAACCAGGCAAAAACCATACCAAATGAATCCTAAGTATGCGGCAATTGTAAAAGAGGAAATAGACAAGCTCATTGCTGCTCTGCAGATTTCATCTATGAAATCAAACATACGGATTGGTTATCATCACCAATCGTAATAGTGCCAAAAAAGAATGGAAAACTTAGGGTATGTGTTGATCTTAAAAAGGTCAATGCAGCCACTAGGAAAGAACATTATTCACTGCCCTATACGGAACATGTTTTGGAAAGAGTAGCTGAGGAAGAAGCTTACAGCTTCTTGGATGGATTCTCCGGTTACAATCAGGTGTCCATAGCACCAGAGGACCAACATAAGACAGCATTCATGGGGGGCATTTGCATACAACGTTATGCCCTTTGGCCTCACCAATGCCCCAGCAACATTTCAACGGTTGATGTGCGCCTTCAAGGACTACTTACAGAAGTGGTTGGAGGTATTCATTGACGATATGTGTACACACACTCTCGATGGGCAGACCGTCTGGCCTGCTTAAGGAAAGTGTTCGAGCGATGTCGATTACCTTTAAAGTGTCAGTTTTGGGTCAAACATGGTGTGATATTGGGACACATTGTCTCAAAGAATGGTATATCCACGGATGATAGCAAGGTCAAGCTAATATTGGAGAGCTGCCACCGCCCACCATTTACAAGGGTGTGTAAAGATTTATGAGCCATGTGTGGGATATTATCGCCACTTCCTAATTTTCTATGCTAAAATAGCTAGACCATTGTACAAGCTCCTCATTGTCTTTGAATGGACTGAGGAATGCCAAGAAGCATATGATCGACTAAAGCAAGCATTGGCTAGCACGCCAATTCTACGACCCCCCAATTGGGATCTCATATTTCATGTGCATATTGATGCATCCAATTATGCTATTGGTTGCGTACTAGCCCAGCCGGGTGAGTTCAAATTGGACTATCTAGTCTGCTTCGCTAGTTGTGATGCAGAGGTGAACTACACCACCACAGAGAGGGAAGGATTGGCCATGGTTTACACCATCAAGAAATATCGAAACATTGCCTCTTAGCTAACAAATTAGTATTCTTAGTGGACCATCAAGCCTTATTATATTTGGTGAATAAGCCTTATTATACTTGGTGAATAAGCCTTGCACCACGGGGAGAATCACATGATGGTTGCTATTATTGTTGGAATTCGACTTTACATTGGCGGTAAGAAAGAAACACATGTGTTAGCCGATCATATGTCAAGAATTCCAAATGGGGAACTAGCAATCGGTGTTGATGATGATGATCTCCCTAATGCTTATTTGTTCAAGTTAGACATGGTACCCGAATGGAGCGAGGAAATCTCAGATTATCTAGCTCATGGTTTTCCTGTGTAGGAAATACCTTTGAACAAAGATAAGATGTGACGGCTTATCAAGCTTGCTGCACCTTATCAACTGATTGCAAGAGAACTATATAAGCTAGGAAAAGATAATGTGCTAAGAACATGAGTTCATCTTACAATATTGGATGAGGCTCATTCAGGGATAGCAAGCGGGCATTTTACTAAAGAGATCACCGCTCAAAAAGTGCTTCAAGCAGGACTATGGTGGCCTAAATTATTTGGAGATGCCCCATAGAATTTATCAAAAGGTGTAAAGAATGTCAATGTTTCACTATCCCACAACAAAAGGACAAGATGCCACTCACCCTTATTATTGTAAGACAACCATTCAAGAAATGGGGAGTAGATTTTGTTGGACCTATTAGTCCAACGGCACATCCATCCCAAGCCCGATACGTGATCGTGGCCATGGACTATTTCACAAAATGGGCAGAAGCCAGAGCCTCAAAGAGAGTTGATGCACGAACAACAGCAAAATTCTTATACGAGCAAATTATCTCGAGGTTCGGTTGCCCATTAGAATTAGTTAGTGATCGCAACTCACATTATATTAATGAGGTGATTGATCATTTACTTGCGGGATTCTTAGTGATCTATCGAAAATCATCACCTTATTATCCACATGCCAATGGTCAAGCAGAGAGTACAAACAAATTTTTTTATACTATCTTGACAAAAACCTTGGAAGCAAGTCGAACAGACTGGGAACATAAGTTGATAGCAGCCCTATGGGCGTATTGAACATCGTTATAAGGTAACAACGGGGTACACCTCCTTCCGTCTAGCTTATGGTATTGAACTAGTTATGCCCATGGAATACCTAGTCCCAAGCTTAAGGATTGCAGTACAAGAACGTCTGACGGAGAATGCATTAGCTAAAAGGCTAATTGACTTAGAGAAGCTTGATGAGACCAGGTTGATAGCATCACATGGACTCATGGTCAAAAAACTACACAGGAAACATTGGTTCGACACAAAATCTAAAACAAAAAGAACTAGAAACGGGGGACCTTGTCCTCATGTATGGTGTAGGAAGCACCAAGAAAAAGAAACTCAAATATCAAGGCCTGGGACCATTCCGAGTATCGGAGATCATGCCTCAGGGGTCTGTTCGAATTGAGAAAATTGACGGCATACAAATGGAGGAATTCGTCAATGGAAGTAAATTAAAAAACTATTTTGGACCTCTGACCCAAGAGATGCTCTTGCAAGAACATCTCTTAAAACAACAGAAACAGCTCGCAAAGGAAAAAATCCAGCAAGCTCAAGAAGAAGCTAAGGCCAGGGAGGCCAAAGCTAAACAATTGATACATGTCAACATGGCTTCCATGACTCTCTTGGACGAAGAGGAACTAAACATTGAGCCAGCACGACTCAATGTGGGACTTACTACAGCTAAAAGCCATGCAACGAGCATTGCATTAATTGATACGGTGTCAAGTCATAACTTGATCTCGTATGAAACCTAGGTGGCATTAGATAGACCATGCCTCGAGCCCATTGATGCGCAAGTACGTAGTGTTCACTTAATAGCTACGAAAGCAGAGGGATTTTTAAATGTTAACATTTCCATCATCAAAAATAATTCCTTGGTCGAGAAGGTGTTTGTCATGCCTGCAAGTTCCATGGAAGAGGAAATGATTGTAGGACGATCCTGGATCTATACAATAAATGCAATATCTAATAGCAAGAGAGGATAGCATTGTTAAGCCAGGCGACAAGGTCATGTCCATGCCCTTATATGGAGCTTGAAAAACAGAGGAAAACAGATCATAAATGATGAACAAACAACACCAAATACAGTGGCAACACCTCATAAAACAGAATAAGCATCATCAGCCCCACGAAGCTCACACACACAATACCCAAAATCTAAGGGTACACAGAAGTGGGTGCCCAAGATTTAACTTAAAAATCAACCTGACAAAAAGGACACCATGAATAATATGGGGACCGCAAGAAGAATCTGCAAAAAATTCAAAAGTCAGACCTTGCTAACACAAACAGATTGGCAGGACTCCAAGCATCCCAATAATAGACCTCAAGGGTCCAAAAAGACTTACTGTTGTGCGAGCACAAGGATACTACCAAGGCAATACAGCAATATGGGTACCCAAACCCCACTCAGTGGGCCAACACCACAAGCAGTTCAAGTCATAAAAAAGAGGGTAATGAGAGCATACAACATCAACTCCCAACTCAAGTAGGAACATCATCAACCCTTGTGTGTGGAGAAAAAAGACAACTCGGAAAAATGGGTTGGGAATTACCAAATCAATGACAATAGCCACTCTGCTTACAGAACTGAACAGGGAAACTTAAAGGTAGAAACAAAGAAGTTCAGCAAAAGGACACAGATAGAAGCCCTCCACCACAAGGCACAATAACAACATTGTTCAGTTGGGTGGAAGGAACAATTAAAAACTCCCACATAGAGCTAAAACAACTGCATCAACAAATGTCCAAAAGTGCCCAAGTGACCCCTTGGTTCTCGTGGTAGTAAAACAAAAGGGTGTTCGATGGTTGCACACAATGGACAATGGGTACAAGGTAAGCAGGGTATCATTCACGCATTACGTGCATGTTTGACTTCTTGAGCATGAAGAAAAAAATGAGAAAGCATCAATCTTATGCATTCATTATTCATAAAGGTTCACGCCGTGAACAAATTCAAAAAAGTTCACCCCAATTCAAAAACGTTCACGCCATGAAAAGATTCAAAAAGGTTGAACAAATTCAAAAAGGTTCACGTTGTGAACCATTTCAAAAACATTCACACCGTGAAACGATCATTTCTCACGGGCCAATTAAGCAATGCCACGTGGTTTTCTTCATTAAGGTAGCGCCCTGTCCGACGGTTGCATTATAAAATCTAATTTCTTTCCTCTTATGTCATTTTGCATCATGTGACTTTACTTTTGATTTTGCGTGTCGCTTCCGCTCTTGATCACTGTGCTTCTTCCATCCCAAATTTTGGGCTTAATCGACTGTCTCCTTTCGAGGTGGGAGCTTGATCCTTTTTTCTTTTTGTTTTTTTCTTCTTCTTGTATTTTTGTTGATCTTCATGATTGATCAAAATCTTGTCGGCACTGCTTAATGTACATACATCATAATTATTCTAAACAACTTCTTCATGGTATCATCACATGCATCTTAACAACGAAAGCAAAAACAAAAACCCTCATAACAAATGGCACCTTCACTAAGATTTACGATATTATCACCTTGTGGTTTCATGGAACCTACAGTTTCACGAAACCTAACCACTTCATGAAACCTAACCACTTCACGGAACTTCACTTTTTCACAGAACCTAACTTTTTCACGAAAACTAACTTTTTCACGGAACCTCAAAAGTTCACAGAACTTTGCTTTTTCACGGAACCTCGCTTTTTCATGGAACCTCAAAAGTTCACAGAACCTCACTTTTTCATGGAACCTCATCGGTTCACCGAACCTCACTTTTTCACGGAACGTCAAAAGTTCACGGAACTTAACTTTGTCACGGAACCTCTCTTTTTCACGAAAACTCATTGTTTCACAGAACCTAACTTCACGGCCTGTAGATTCACGAAACCACTCTAACCCTGCACCTTCACACCTGTGTATTAACACACCCTATGATTGCTCCTACACTAACACACTCCTCAATTCAACTAACCAATTACCCATTAACCAAAAAAAAAAAGAGAGAGAGAAGAAAAGATGGTATCAACCCTACCAGTCGGAAGATTGATGTGCTGTTCATGTACAGATGTCGGCCGCAAAGTCGAAAGCTCTCAAGACCCCAGCTCAAGCCAGCACCACTGGATCCCCAACAAGTCAGAGAAAGAGGCCAGTGGTGCGGGTCCCGAAGTTAAACTTTTTGGGCCCTTATGCCCAGGCCTTCCATGGGGCCATCATCAGCAAAGAAGCCCTCATGGCCCATGGAAAGGTAGCCCTACATTACCATAGTCCAGAATGCCTCCAGATTTTGGAGGAGGCCGAAGTCAAAGCAAAGTTGGACAAGGTTGGTTTGGGAAAAATGACACAGATACTCCCAAGAAGTATCGACACTGAACTCTGTGCGTCGAGTACCTCAAGACAAGGGTACCTCTGTGCGCCGAGTACCTCAAGACCTATGACAAGGGCACCAAAAGGGGAACTATCACCAAGGCTGACGACACTACCGAGAAACTCCTCATAATAGAAGAGCTCATACGGGATGCTCTGCAGCTCCTGTCCATAGTCAAGGTCCACGCCCACGCCATCGACAAAATCCCTCTGGATGCAATACTGAAGAAAAGTTCTTACAACTCAAATGGGGCCGAGTATGAAAACATCTGTGATGAGGCTACAAAAAAAGCTTGCAGGGCCATGTCCTTAATGATGCAGGTGAAGCCCGTGGACAGATATAACAAGGTGCCCTTGAAAAGAATTGCAACAGTACATGAGGAGAAAGAGGAGGACTAGGCCTACTATGTCCATAGAGAGATGGAGAACTACTTAAGGGCCCTATCCCCCCTCAAAGAATCAGCTCTAGCAGACACGCCAATAGAGACAGCGCCCGAACAAGAAGCACCAATACAAGCTGCGGAAAGACAAGGCATTGAGGTGGCCACAGCTCAAGTACGAGAAACAGAGGCCCCAAATGAAGCAAGCAAAAGTCAATGAAGTGAAGGGCCATCCAGTCCAACCAAGAAAAGGTGGTTGTTGGAAGATGAAGTAAGAATACCCCAGCTGACCTCCCTACAAAACATGGACTATCAACAGTTCTTGCAAGAGACCATGGAAGGACTAGATGAGCTGCTCAACTAACCACAGACTGGGCTCGAAGAAGAAGCAAGCACAAGTGTAATATGGGAGCAAGAAAAAAAGGATTAGCGGTGCTACCTCCTCACAACACACATGCTCCACGACCGTAACGCCGCCCTATGGAAAAAGGTTAACGATGCACGCACACAAGTGCAAACATTAAAAGACCACCTGGCAGCACTGAAGCTACCCATAAGAATGTAATCATGAAGAGCTTAAAGGCCACGGAGGAGCAAGAGAACAGGTATAAAGCCCTGGAAAGCAATAACATAGTTCTCAGCCAAACAATTGTGCAAAGAATCAAGGAAAATGTGGACCTCAATGCAAAATTAGAACAAACTAAGGAGAAGCTTCAAAAAGAGGTCACCCACACCAATGAGCTCACTACACTTCATGCTCAGCAAATACAGGAGCTCCAAACCAACGCCAAGGCCATCCATACACCTTAGCCCCATCCCCCATTCAAACTCTCATCTATTGCCTAAGTATTGTACCTAAGTATTACTCTATCATCAATAATATCATTGAGACAACATTGGTTCTTTCTCATAACTGACAACTTATAGGGGCTTATAAGGATTTCAACAACCACCTAAATCACACACTTTTGGTCATTAAAACAAAGTGTATAAACCTACTTGTTGCTGAGGTTGAGGTGGTGGCGTTTTGTCATACGACACTTATTTTTATGTGCTAACAAGGTGTGGATATCTCTTCCCTTCTTACCTCTATCTTTGACTTATTAGGATCTTCCAATAATTATTGGTATCCTGTGGTCAAGCTTTGTTAGGAGTTGACCACTAGTTTCCAGTGCACAATAGGAGGAGGTGATGGAGACCCTTGCATGTGATCATAGTCATGCCCCTTCAAATGGGATCGTGAGGAGGAGGTGATTTCCCTTTGAATATAGGCCTTGGAATCAACATTCCATGGTTTCCCAAATTTATGTGTGTGAAAAGTAAGAATAATACCACCCTTGAGTTCGTGTTATACCAATTTTATCACTTGCTTTTATAGTATTATACTATTTTGTAAAAGCATTAAATGTATTTCGAATGGGTTGATTTCACAACTATAGTTGGAAAAATGTAAAGGCCTATTTTTTATTATTGTATAAAGAGTCAAATTTGTTGAGTGCTTTCACAACACGACCAAGCTATTATATAATGCCAATAAACCAATGCTCATGAATATTGTTTTCCTTTTCATTGATGGTTTTAGCTTCATATGATACTTTTTATCTTTTCCAAGTAAAGCAAAGGAGTGTATGATAATTTTTCCTTATCCAATTCACCTTTAAGAGGAGTAAGAAAAAGAGTGTATGATAATTTTTCCTTATCCAATTCACCTTTAAGAGTAAGAAAAAGAGTGTATACAATATTAAAAGTGTAACACTTAAAAGTTTGATGGTCAACATTATAGTTTTTATGATTACCACATTTTCATATATTGATTTCAAGTGAAAGCCATGATTATGAGCAATCAAAAATAATTTCATGTATATTAGTAAAAAATAGATAAAGGAGCCACAAATGTCATGCCTTTTTGTTGTTTGTGGGTGAGAGAGAGAGAGAGAGAGAGAGAGAGAGAGAGAGAGAGAGAGAGAGAGATCATGTTATTACATCTACTAACACTATGAGACCCAAAACAACATCGACACAAGTAAAAAGCAAATAGATCTACTACATTTGATATGACCCAAAACAATATCGACACAAGTAAAAAGCAAATAGAGAGAGAGAGAGAGAGAGAGAGAGAGAGAGAGAGAGAGAGAGAGAGAGAGAGAGAGATCATGTCATTACATCTACTAACACTATGAGACCCAAAACAACATCGACACAAGTAAAAAGCAAATAGATCTACTACATTTGATACGACCTGAGAGAGAGAGAGAGAGAGAGAGAGAGAGAGAGAGAGAGAGAGAGAGAGAGAGAGAGAGAGAGAGAGAGAGACAGATCTTATTACAACATCTACTAACATTTGATATATGGCCTATGAGACCTTAAAAAACATCTAGAGATCATGTTACAACATCTACTAACATTTGGTATATGACTTATGAGACCTAAAACAACATCTACTAACATTTGATATATGGCCTATGAGACCCAAAACAACATTTGCATGCACATATAGATCATGTACAAAAAAAGGAAATAAAATAGAAGAGGATGTCAAGGGAGTGATCTCTATTTGGTGATGGAGTACCTTTATAATGAAGATGACAAAGGATAGTGCATTAAGTTCCCTGAGGGCTTCTTAGAGGGCCACCTAGAGATAAGAATTTTATTTTCTAACTATAGCTTTGAATCTTCATAAACATTATATTTTTATGCAATATTATTTAAAACAAATAGCTTTTGTGTTTTCTCAAAAAATCAAACATGTTCAAAATTGTTAACCCACCTAGCCTACCTTGGTTGATATAGCAAGTTCAAGAATATGACAATAGTGTACTTGAAATATGACAATAGTGTAAAAAGTCCAAGAATATGACAATAGTGTACTTAAAATATGGAAGGTGTTAAATAAATTAGTTGAATATATAGTAAGTCCAAAAATATGAAAATAGTGTACTTGATTTATGGAAGGTGTTAAATATATTGATATTATTGTATGTTAGTAGGTTATTCTTATAAATTATGATCAACTACGAGTGATATTAAAGGCCTTTATATTGAAGCTAAGAATAGTCATCTACTCTTCAATTTATAATCAAGATCCAAAATACCTTGGTCATTGCATGAGTTTCTTAATCAAATTTGTAACTCATATTAGTCCTCTTATTGTCTCTTTCCACATTTTGGTCATGCAAGTATTTGGATTAATTATTTATTGAATTCCATTACATCTTGCCCATTACATTTGCTATAAAGTGGTGTTGGTGGGGATAATAAGAATCACACAACTAACAAATCACTATAATTTATAGTTATAGTAAGAGTTCATTGTGCTTAAGAAGCCACGTACATCGGTAGACAACATCTCAAAAAGTTGACTGTTTAAACAAAAAATTAAGCTTAAAAAATCCTTGTATAAAAAGATTACCAATAATGTCTAGAATCAACTCACAAAATCATCAATCATGGTGGAACCAACTCAAAAAATCATCAAACATTGCATTACTATTGTGCTTTAAAAAGTTAGCCATTTATAATAATTGTGGAAAACGTCATGGTTTTATCGCACTATTTTTTCACTATTGTTTGCCCACTTTTAGCTAGGGAAATAGTAAGTGAAATTTTCAATATTTGTTTTTATAATGGCCTTGGTAGGTTTTCCCAGTATGCTCTAGGCCAAAGTGGTAACAGCTTGGCCTGCCAATGTGCACGTTTAAGGTTCAAAACTTGGTATCTATAAATTAAAAAAAAACTTACATCAATTAAATCAAGAATCAAGAAATGTAATGGACACATATATTTTAAAGTAAAACGAATGGTTATAGCTTAGAAGAAGATTATTCAACTTGAATTGCTTATTCAATGGTTCCACACTCCTCATCATAGACATTTTAGCATCCTTATATGGTTCATGAAAAGCATTCACTTTCAACTTTCATCTTCTGAAACATACTTCCCCACCATGATTGTACTATAAAAATATTCGGAGATGCATATTGGTAGCTATTAACCAATTATAATGTGTTGAAAAGGATACTAGCTTTGAAACCCCATAAATTATGATGTGTCAATATAGTTTTAAATTTTTCTTCCTCCATTTAGCATTGACCTATTGTGGCACTCACTTATGAATTTCAATTACTACACATGCTTAGCCAAGTAGAAAAACACATCTTATGCTATCATAGCTATACTTATGCAATGTATTGTCAATATTAAAGGTAAAGTTGAAAGGGCCAATAGCACACCTTGAGAAATCCAACACCTTGTTGTAGACCCATAGATGGTTGTGTACATGGTTATGTACTGTGATTGCAATTAGAGGTTATCTATAGTGATATTGTTACACAAAACTTGTTGTGTCCCCTTTTTGTATTTTTTTAATGGCCTATAATTTAGGGACGTGGTCATGTAAAATACATTAAACAAAGATGTGTTTTTTCCCCCACAAGAAGGGCTTCATTATTATAGACTTAACTTTTGAAGAAACTTTGCATACATTGGTTTTCTCAAAGATAACTTCTATTAGAGACATTGGCGTGTCATTTTCATCCAGTAAATTAACACCAAATTATGAACGTGCAATGATTGATAAAGGGGAAATTCCATTTAATCCTAGAAACTTCTTAACCTTGAAGAGAGCATTCACTTTTTAACTACTACCGACAAAACCTACATTCAATGCGACATCTTTTTCCTTTTGTAAGAATCTATTTCATGATAGAAACTCTCAACCAACACAAATAACTACTTTTGAGGGTTTAAAGAAAAAGAGAAGATTTATTTGTAACAAAAGGTGTAGCATCAAAATCTCCAGTTAGTGTCTTCATACATTGAGGAACATTTCTTGGCAGATAAACGACGATATAAATTGCTCGGGTGGATTGTGCTTCGGTGCATATTTTATGGGTGGTTTATTGTTTTAGGGTGTTTGAGGGGTGTTTGCATATGCCCTTGAAATCTAGAGCCTTCATACATTGAGGAATATAATGATGTTTGCATATGTCCTTGAAATGTGGAGCACATATAGTTCGCATTCTGCTTCTTACAAACATTCATGGATCGGAGAGGACTAATTTTTCAAATGTTCATGGATTGGAGAGGGCTAATTTTTCAAACATTCATGGATTGGAGAGAACTAATTTTTCAATCTCATGCACATTGTAAACTTCTATTTGGATTAAATAACAAGTCTTTTTGTAAATGCGAAATGTTTGGAATTCTATTGGTATTAAGATTCACTTAGAGTTCCAAACTTCATGAACTAGCATGACTATGGGGTCCTTTTATAAAGTTGGCCTTCAAAAGTTCAACTAGTATGCATTATCTCATATTCATCTTTAATTCACAAGGCCACTTATAGTAATTCAACTTGTAATTCATTACATTCAAACACTCATGGATCATTTTAAACAAGGTCCCTAGGTTGCTTTTTAAAGACTGAATCAACTAAGAAATATATATATGTCCATCCATTCATCTTTATGTGGGTCCATATTATGAGGATTGTGATGATGTTTGGATTGGTGTGAATAATGTGGAAGTTACGAAGACCAATTATGGAGTACTTGGTGACATTTCATGTCAGTTTTCTTGTCATTAGGGAAAGGGAAAGACTTGAAGCTTGGATCGCAGTAGATTGGAAGAAAGATAATAAAAGGCAATGTGCAATATCACGCAGGTGTTGAGACATTAAGGGCAATCATTCTCAAGAACTAAAAGTGGGATCATGTGATAAGACATTTATCAAGTGAAGTAAGATAAATGCACAAGTAAAGACATTAAGGGTAGTAGCCTTGTCCATTTTGATAAAGACATTAAGGGTAGTAGCCTTGTCCATTTTGAGGACTAATGGAATCATTAGGGTCTTATTGGTGATGGCCACATGCTATTGATTTGCATGTCCTCTATGGTAAGGATGTTAGACCTTCTTATGATTTGATTTTGTGAGACTTCAAATGTTTTTTTTGGTAGGACTAGAAAGTTATGGTTATTGATTGTTACACATTACAAGAGGTTTATAACGGTTGTTAAATGTTACAAAGGGGGCTTATACCACAATAATAACATGTGTTCTTTGTTGCAACATGCTATCTTTGACTCGTTCAAAAATCAAAATTTATCCATGGCTGAAACATACAAAAAGATATTATTTTTGTGTAGGCATCAAGGTGTTTTGATGATGCACTATAAACATTGCCATTTTTCAACCTTCAAAACAACTATTACTTGAAGCAATCATTTCACGTATCTCAGAACAGAGCAAGAGATATCATGTGTGTCAACACATAGGAAACATAAGAAGGAGAGTAGTACACCTTATGTTTCGAGTAAGAGCACTATTTTAGCTAATCCCTTTATTGTTTAATCTTAAGGCATTTGCAAAATGGTGTGCCTCCACGCTACGAGTGCCTACTACTGGCTCATACGAATTGGAGATCCATAACATCTTTGTTTGGCATAAGGTGTTGAAGAGGTGTGAAGGTGTAAACATGGATAAAGAAAGAATAAGCACAAGTTCATAATACGAGGGTAGAAATTGAATTTGACCTTCAAATGCCTCCTAGATCCTTTCTCAATAGCTAAGAGCTCTTGTGGCATCTTCTATGCCACAATAGCTAAGAGCTCTTGTGGCATCTTCTATGCCTTCATAAAGACCAATGCAAAGAGTATGAAACATGGTGCTTGTTGAAGGACTCTTTGACAAACACATTGGCAAATACTGTGTGTGATAAAATGCATCTCCACCGCCCATGGGAACATTTCTCAACAATCATGTTCATCCATATTAAATGCTGTCCATTATAGTACTAAGTGTGTTAAGGTCTTATGATTCAAATAAAATAGAGTATATAATAGACAAACCATCATGTGAGGAGTGGGTGGTTCCGAGCATGTGATATGATGCATCTCCACCGCCCACCAAAAACATTTCCCAAGAGATGTGTTCATCTGTGTCCATGTGTTTTGGTGTCCATTGCTGCACAACTAGTGTGCATAAGTCCACCATGTGTTTCGGTTGCGGCACAACTAGTGTGCATAAGTCCACCGTGTGTTTCGGTGTCCATTGCTGCAAGACGAGTGTGCAGAGGTCCACATGCTTCAAGAAGAAGTTAGATTATTCAAGGCCTGCACAACTAGCGTGCAAAGGTCCACACGATCAACTAGCGTGCAAAGGTCTCAAGAAGAAGAAATATTATTCAAGGCTACATAGAAGAAGTCATCACTTGGTCGTCGAGACGGGCGTGTAGTTCAGTTGGTAGAACTGTTGGGTTCCACGATGAGGACCTGTGTTCGATACTTAGGGGCTACATGACGGATGGCAGCACATACGGCATGTACAAATGCACCCTCAAAAAAAAAAAAGGTCATCACTTGGGGTGGTTTGAGAGACTCCTTTTGACAAAATGAGGGGACTCCTCTCTTTAACATTTAATGGAGAAAGACAGTGGTAGACTGTAGCCACTGAGCATTTAAGGGTGGGAAGAAAAGCATGAATTGTTGTCGCTGCATGTAAGCTCTTCTCAGAGGTCCGTTTTTGGCCCTTCAAGCTTCTGTGCACTGATGGCTCCCTTGTGCCTCGCCCTCCTCCCATTGCTCGCCCTCGGCTTCATAGCGCGCTTGGCCGCACGATTGCGCACCTGGGTCGTCTTCATCCTGACCGACTAGCAAGCAAAACCCAAGGTATGCCCTGTTTTTCCCGCATTTCTGCAGCATATTATGACAGTAATGAAACCCTCGTCAGTCACGAAACCTTAAACCCTGATATGGCCTGGAATGCTAATCAGCAATCTAATCTACCGTGAAACCCTAAGCTGCCATTGAGCTGTAATCAGAAAGTACTTTGGAACCCCAACTAGCCATGCAAACCCTAACCTTTTTATGATACTACAGTGGAGCCCTTATCTGCCATAGAACCCTAATTCTACCCTTTGTTGTTGAATCTCGGGGTCTGATCTGCATTCATTGAAAGCATAGAAGGCATCCTTTCGACATTAGGGTTTCTCTGTACATTACGTGGTGCTTTTCCTTCTTGGCATGGAAACATTTCCTGTGCTTCTGTGCCTTCATGCAGGTTCACATCAGGGTTTTGCTTCCCTTACCTGCGCTGATGCTGTAGCTCTGATAACGTTAGGGTCCTTCTTATGTGCTGTTTTCTGCTCCGATCTATTAGCTTCTTTTAGGGTTTTAGGGTTTCTGTGCACCTATCAGTTTTTTTCCTGTGTATTCTATTCCTCTATGTGGGCGTTTTTTTGGCTTTTTTCTTTTGTCTCCGTAACTGCAGTTCATCTGTCCTGAGGTGTCATTTTCTTTCCCAGATTTGTAGGGACAGCTGAAGTTTCAGGACAAGTAGCATTGTAGGGCTTCTCCATCAGGTGCTGCAGTTGAAGAGCTCTCAGGGTAGACCTGTTTGTGATGTGATGGCTTTTCACCGCAACTTATCACCGTTGCGCATAACGGCGGGAAAATTGAGCTTGATTACGCCTCCATCTTCCCCAACATCTTACCCATCCTCTCCCCTTTTGACACCATCTTCCTCTGCAGTCGATTTGGCTTCATCACCCTCCTGCTCATCCTGCCCATCCACACCTTTCAGTTGCATTGCATCCACACCTGCCACAGATGCCACCCAGCTAGGCTTCCATGAACCCTTGATTCCGGGTCTCCCTGATGACCTTGCCTTGGCCTGTCTATTGAGGCTCCCTTATGCCAGCCAGGCTGTGGCTAGAATGGTCTGTCACAGGTGGAAATCTTTCCTCTGCAGTGATGAGTATATTCATGGCCGGCGCAGCAGTGGGCACGCCCAACCTTGGCTTCTGGTGTTGGCCTTTCACAGAGTGAGTGGAAAAATTCAATGGCAAGCTTGGGATGCAGTTCATAGGTCTTGGCACATTGTGGCAGCAATGCCTTGCAAAGAACGCATTTGTCCTCCTGGATTTGGTTGCGTGGCAAACCCTGATGAGGGTGCATTGTTTGTATGTGGGGGGATGTGTTCTGACATGGATTGCCCCATGGATGCAGTTCTCAAGTATGATCTTTTTAAGAACCAATGGACTGTGATGGGGTCAATGTCTACACCAAGGTCATTCTTTGCAAGTGGAGTAATTGACGGGAAAATTTATGCAGCTGGGGGCAACAGCACAGCCTCGCACGAGCTCAGCTCTGCAGAAGTATACGACCCTACTGAAGACCAATGGCGCCCTATTGCAAGTATGGGAACCAACATGGCCCGGTATGATTCAGCGATTTTGAATGGAAAGCTTTATGTGACAGAGGGCTGGTCATGGCCATTTCTTGCATCACCTAGGGGTCAGATTTACGACCCAAAGGTAGACATGTGGGAAAGCATGACGGTGGGTATGAGAGAGGGGTGGACAGGGCTCAGTGTAGTTTTGAACAATCATCTCTACATCATATCCGAACATGACAGTTCCAAGTTGAAAGCCTTTGATAAAGAGAGTGACTCATGGAAGAATGTAGGGGGTGCACCAATGCCATCTCATATGGCCCTCCCGTTTTCTGTGAATACTGTTAATGGTAAGCTTGTTGTTGTTGCTAGGAGCTTGCACATGGCCATTGGCACCATCTCCAACTGCGAAGACGAGGGAAAGCCTAACAATTCAGTTGAGTGGCAGTGTATCCATGCCCCAGACACGTTTTCAGATTTTGTCCCTTCCCACTCAGTTGTTCTTTTTGTTTAGTTTTCAAACACATTCTGGTTAGCTTGAGATGCTCTTTATGAAGGACATGACTTCATGTCATATGAAGCTACAGTACACCACATCAGTTTGATACTACATCCATACACCAGATTTTTACTTTGCGAGGGCAAGGCCCAACAAGGTTGCAGTTATTTATTGTTTGTTTTACACGACAGTGACACAATTCGTACAACTGGGGGTTTAGCATGTGGTTTTATTTCTGGGATATTGAATCATGTTATGTGTGGATGCCTGAAGGACACTTTCTTCTTGTTGGTTGAGAACAATAACATAAGGTTGCATCACAACATATGTCTGCCCACACCTCGTAGTTAAGAGGTGGCCGCATCCAGTGGCTGTTGATGGAGGCCTTTCCCTAGAGGAAAGTGGGAAGGTGGCGCTCGCCAGTGACCCATTTTCCTAGGAAAAGGCCAGCCCATGGCCTTTCCCGACCATCATGGTCTTGGGGAGTGGGACAAGTTTTTTAAATTCTCTTTGTTGATGTGGCAAATTTTTATTAGCTCTATTTTTTTTAAAACATTCCATTTGTTTCATTGGCCTTTTATTTTTTAACATTGTCACTGCTTAGGTGTCATCAATTCATTGCTTTCATTTGAGTAAAATTCCGACTGCTGATGTGTCAATATCCTATGATGCATTCTTTTGAAACAAAGCTTGCTGATTTGATGGCTGGGATTTATTTGAAGTAGAATGTAAAGCATGCAAGTATGTGTGCATGAGTGGGCGCCCACTCATACACCACACACACACACGCATTAAGCCATTTCATGTAACTCTAGCACTGTTACTTGGTGATTCAATCACCTCAATCTTATACTCTGCACCAGCGATGCTTTTCTAATGTTTAGCGCAATCGCCCTAAGAATATCACCGCAGCTCCTTTATTGGATAAAAGCAAATAAATGTTTTGGTTTCTCTGCTACATAGCTGTCCAATTTCTGTATTAACTCTTTCAATTTCCCATATTGTCCATGTCTTCTGTCATTGCAGGTACAATTAGTTGCTGTAGCATGTGTTGTTTCCACTCCTCCATAATTCTGTTTCATTCACCTTGGTTGTTGGTGGCCCTCAGTTGGAGCTATATGGAAGTGTAGAGATTGAATTTAGAGTTTGTACGAGGCTGAACTCCATATTCCAAATCCTATTGAAAGTCTATATAGACATTTAATTTTTGTTGACGCAATTTAAAGGTAAATAATATTTATCTTTTGCAAAATGTCCACTTGATTGTACGTATATCGTAACACTAGTTGAGTTCCCTTGTTTCTTTCGTGGGAAACCATCCGAAGGGACATGGTGCCTTGAGGGTGTGCTAGCCCGCCCCGAATATCATGCCTCTATATGGGGAGGAGGTGCAAGGAGAGGCAAAGCACGGGCCCATGGTAGGTGCCTTAGGAACGCACTCACGCACCGGGTAGGTGCGTTATAACGTGCTTACCTGATGCGTGAGTGCGTTCCTAACGTGCCTCTACCATGGGTTCGTGCTTTGCCTCTCCTTGCACCATCTCCCCATATAGAGGCATGATATTCGGGGCGGGCTAGCACACCCTCAAGGCACCATGTCCCTTCGGATGGTTTCCCACGTCACAGTTTCTAATGGTCTAAAGCTGGGGCATTCAAACAAGTCTCTTTTCTTATTTTTATTATGCATCAACATTTCTCCTTTAAGTTTCTCTTATATAATGGACAATACTACCATTCACATCACCTGGTTTGCTTGCATCCATGGTTGGAAAAGGAAGAGGAATGTGTGCCAATACATGACCAATATCATCTATTCTCACGAGTCCCTTTTCTTGTTTTTGATTATGCATCAACTTTTTTCTTCTTTAAGTAGTTGTTCTATAATGGACAATACTACCAACTACATCACCTAGTTTGGATGATACTGCCAACTACATCCCTTAGTTTGCTTGCATCCAAAGTTGGAAAAGGGATACCTTTGTATTGCAAAAAGAAAGGATTTGAGATTTCATATCCAATCGAGGAAGGTGATCTTACACAAGGATTGGAAATTGGTTGAAGGTCAAACAAAATACAAATTGCATATATATATATATATATATATGTATGTATATATATATATATATGTGTATGTATGTATGTATGTATGTATGTATGCGTGTGTCTTAACATTAATATTTTATTGGTCTGCTTATAGTTGCAGATATTTTTAGTATTTTCTTGAGTTCTCTTAGCATGCACGTACTGTTCAAGGTGCACTTTTCTTCTTCTTTAGATGGTCGCATTGTGTGTTATGAAATGGCTTACAAGGATATTTAAATTGCAATTCCCTCATCTATTCTATTATGGACCAATTTCACGAGATTGCCACGCGGTAGTTCCCTCTAGAAATTGATGCAAAATCTTTTAGAGGTTCGGGCATGCCTTTTGGAGGTTTGGGGAGGACACGAATTTGGAATGCAAAAAAGAAACAAATGGAAGAGAGGGCAATAGTGCAATGCATAGTGTGTCATTGGGAATTGAGCAAACGTCCTTACACATCTTGGGGAGTGAACTAGCGAATATAACAATCCACTTATAGTGAAGATGACTTATGTTTTTTTGAAAAAAATTAATCTCTCTCTCTCTCTCTCTCTCTCTCTTTTCATTGCTTCTCCTCCCTTTCTATCCTTCTCTCTCTCTCTCTCTCTCTCTCTCTCTCTCTCCTCTTTTTTGGGTTATTGTGTTCGTGTGTGTGAGTGCTTCCATGCCACTCGTGGAGGTCGAGGGGGGGTCAAACCTGATTTCTATCCGGCAAGATGAGAGTCCTCACCAAATTGCACACACACACACACACACACACACACACACACAAACACACACATTATAAATATTAATATAATGTGTAGGACGAGAGTCCTCACCAACTTGCATATATATATATTTATATATAGAAACACATACACATATTATAAATATTAAAATAGATCAATATAAAAAATAAATAATAATAGTATATCATTTAATGCTTAATATATAGATTTGATATTAAATATTCAATGTTAGTTTAAATATTTAATTTTAGTAATTAAAACTAATATTCATAATAATTATATTAAATATTAATGTTAAATATAAATATGAATATATATTTTATATTTTTATATTTTTATTTGTAAATATATATCACACTGTAATAAAAGTGAATTTAAAAATTTATGTTAAATACATGTTATGCGTGCATGGGCACGCGCACACACACGCACACACACACACACACACACACACAAATATAGACATGTTGCTCTTTTTTTATAAACTTACTAAAAAATGGACACTTTTCTCCCACACACACACACACACACACACACACACACACACACACACACACACAAACACTCTCACTTGCACATTTTTATTTTTATTTCATCCCTTATTAGTGGTTTTAATCCCTAGAGGGTTGATGCACACAAATTACTTGGTAATTTGAAAAAGTTGTAGCTAGGAGCCTGTCACTACACCTAGACTTTTTCACATCTAGGATAAATCTCTTGTTACTGGTATAAATGGAAAGGTTTTGGTTTCACACAAACACCTAAGAGTAGGGTAGGACTCACACATGCCACCTACCTCACTCATTTCTCTACACTCTGCATGTGGCGTCGTCCACTTGACATCTCATTTACTCTAAACATTAGCTGACCATGGCTAATTGTTGATTAACATTTTGTGCAATGGAACTGTGCTTGACATGAGCTTCACTCTGGGCTCAAATCAGCTATGGTGTATGGTTGTGATTAATACAATGAGGAGTGGACGACCAGATACAGAGCTTTCATGGCAGTAATCGACGACATCAGCTCGACTCCACTTATAAATAGTAGCGAATGGTGAGTGCTTTGACACTCACTTAGCCTATGTAATTGTGTTCTTACGCCATGTCTATTGTGTTTGCAACAATTGGGAGTTCTTCTTCCTCTTAGGTAAATCATAGCGACTCGCTATTTCCTACGATAGCTTTCACCATATTATGTGATTCTAATTCTGCATACGATTATGGGTTAAGGACTTGATGGAAACCCATAATATGCTTTGACTGTATTATTCATGTTATCAATCTTTGATAGTTGAGATGATATACATCTCTCGGGGCATCCTATCTGGGATTAATAGTAGGATGATTACAATATTTTCTCTAGTTTCCTTTCAGTTCTTCATGTGGTACTCTACATATGAGTATAGGCTTAGGTCTTGATGGGAACTCATAGTATGATATGTTTGTAATTTTCATGTATCTATCTTTGAAGGTTGATATGATTCACACCTCTCGGGGTATCCTATATGGGATTCGTATTTGGATGATGACTATATGTTCTCTGGTCCCTTTTATTTCAATTCTGCATGCGGCACTCTTACTGTTATGCTTGATTAACATTACACCTATTATGTTAATATGGGCATACCCTAATTTTATTCTATGGATGCCCTAAACCCCCTTATACATGGAATGTTGGATTAGTTAGGATAGGGGACTATGCCTAACTAGAATAGTATACGATGCTTTGACTATGTTTTGTATAAATAAGTCTCCTTTACCCTTGGTCGTCATACATAACTATGGACTTTGGATAGTGAGTCATCTGGCTTGTTCTGCTGAGATGATCTTTGCGTTATACTGGCTATACTAATGGTGGCCGAATAACTGACGACTATTATGAGATTAAAAACTCTTTGACCCTTGTCGATGGGCGGAATTGGGAACCTAATCGTAATATACACATGTTATATGATTACTGTTGCGTGACGAGTGAAGATCAATGCAAGGATGCAACAAAAAAGACACTTAGGGCTCTTGTAAAGAGTTCCAAGTTGTAGATGAGTGTGGGAGTGGGTTTGACAATAATCGCACATGGGAACTTTTGGGAGTTTTAGAGTTTTTGTATAAAAAGTGGCTCATTTGAGAGCTTAGGGACACATTGGGCAAACTCATGTTTGAGCTCTCTTGAGACTAGCTCTCCCTCTTTTTCCCATAGAGGTGCAAGCTCTTCTCTCTCCCCATCTACATTGTTGTAAGTTCTATTCTTTTGTTAATTCAATGCAATGAGTTGATATTTGTCTCTCTTCTCATGTCAATTCTCTAGTGTGCATGTTTCTTATTGATAGCTTCAAGGTTTGTGAGCATGCTAGGGAAATGAGTATTTGAGAATGAAGAATGCTTTGATCTTGTGTATGCAATAGCTAAGCTTTCTTCTTGTTTGGATGTATGGATGAGTGGAATGTGGAGTTGAGTGAGCAATAGCAAGATTGAGCTTGAGTATGTGTTAAGTCTATGTCAATAGTAGTAGTATTCCTAGCATTCTCTCCATCAAATGGATAAGCTTTTGTGCACCGGTACGGGTTGAATCCCTAGCTCCGAAAGGGATGCAAATCCCATTGGATTGAGCTAAGTGTGGATCATACTACTCTTGCTACAAGTGAGAGAGTTTTCCGTCTCTCCATTGGCACCGCTGCCGGGGAGAAGACTCAAATCCGGTTGAGAGTGTGTGGAAACCACCACTATTTCCTCTTTTGGTTGCAAAACCATTGAGTGATTAGGTTAAGTTCGGGTGTGCGATCCCGGTGTGAGTGGATAAGGTTAGGATAAGAAAAAAACCATTGAGCGGTTGAGGTTTCTCTCGCATTGTTTTTTATGTTTTATTGCTTTTATTTCTTTTCAAGTACCGTCATTATGCTTACATTCATTGTTTTTTTGCCATTTCATGCTTTCATGCTTTTCGCTAACATGTGATTAGTAAAAAAAAAAAGAAAAGAAAAAAAAGAAAAGAGGTGTGTTGCTAAGCTCTTCCATAGCTTATGCAAGCTCCATAGACTCCCAAGCGTGAAGCCCGCTTAAGGAAGAGAGGAGAAAGGGAAAGAGAAGGGAGAAAAGAAAAGAAAAAAAAACGTGGAGAGAGTTGCTAAGCGATGGGCATTCAGTCTTTCCTTGACACGTAGGCACCGACCTTTGCATTTTAAATGTGCGTAATAAATTAAGGTTGCTAGGCTTGTGTTCATGGTCTTATATAGTATATAGAGGTCTTAAAAAAATAAAAATAAAAACAAAAACAAAAATGAATACGCTGAAGGGCAAGGGGCAGTGAGGCGCAGCAAAGAAGAAAAAAAGAAGAAGAAGAAAAGATAGTGAAGGCGTCAGGCTCAAGGCGGTTGAAAGAATAAATAAATAAATAAATAAATAAATATATATATATATACGCTGCAGCCTGTAGAAGGCGTTGGTGAACGGCGAGGTCGGCTGGCCGCGTGTGGTGGCGTAGGGCGAGGAAGCGGAGGTGGAAGCCTGCAGTGTGGAGTGAGAGGCCGTAGGCGAAGCTCCTGTGGGAGGTGTGTAGGCGGAGGCGCAGTAGCAGTTGGAGGCGGCGGGCAAGAACGAGGCCAGGTGGCCAAGCGAAGGCAGGCCGGCAGAGGAGGCTCCACGCTACGTGGAGTTGAGAAGGAGAGGCCATGTGGAGAGCAAGGCCGTGGAGAGCAAGGCAGCGCGGACGGCAGCAGTGCGTGGAAGACAGGCGAAGAGGAGGTCGAAGTGCAGGTTGCGTGGAGGCGGCTGTGAATGTGTTGCTGTAGGCGGGCTGTGGAGGTGGTGAACGAAGAAGATCGACGAGAGAAAGGTGGAAGGAGGTGGCGAAGGCGGAAGGCAGCAACAACAGGCGACTCGGCTGGCGAAGGTTGCGTGGAAAGGGCACCGTTGCCGTGGCCAACGCAGGCAGCAGTGTGTGGAGGGTTGAAGAAGAAAGGCAGTGAGAGGCCGTTGTTGCAGATGAACGTGGAGGGTCCGGCGTTGCAGGTGACCCGCGTGGAAGCATTAAAGTCGAACGTGTGAAGGCCAGCGAGACGGTGGCAGATAAGGTTAGTTTCTTTTTTTTTCTTTTTTTATTTTTTTTATTTTTTTAATTAATTTTTCATGTTTTTGTATTTTTTAAAAAAATATAGTAATAAAAAAAAACAACAAAACAATAAAAAATATATTTTTTTTAAAAAGAGAGAAAAAATTAAAAAAATATATAAAAAAATAAGAAAACAATTATTGTGTTCGTATTTTGAGTCCATTTTTCATTTCTTAATTTTCTGTAAAATTTTGCATAAGTAAAGTAACTTGCATTTTTTTTAGAATTTTTGTAATTTTGTGCATAATTAGTATTTTTTTAGCGTAATTCATATTTTTTGTAATTAGAAAAAGAGAAAAAAAAAGTAAAAAAATAAAATCATTTAAAAAAAAGGATAGGTATTTATACACATATTCATTTTAGTTGCATTTAGTGGTTAGGTAGGGTAATACATATACACATATATATATATATATATATATATATATATATATATATATATATAAAACACAAAAACAAAAACAAAACCAAAAAAATATATATAAAAACCAAAAAAAAATTTGACCTTATGCACTTGCAGTTGGGACGTCTTATAGATTCTGCCATAGGGCCTAGGGCACCTTCTAGAGTACCTACGCAGGAAAGTGGGACCCAATCAGTAGGAAATTTGGCAGATATTGCTGAAACCTTTTCTGAATCCCAATCTGAGACCCTTTCCAGAACAACTAGCTCATTGTCCATGGACAATCTAGGGCCGTCAAATAGTCATCCCTTAGCCCCAAATAGAACACCCACAAGATCTTTTAATCCATTTGAAGTCGACACCATGGGGTTAACACTCAATGTGAGACTCCAATATGTCTACACGAATGCTCAAGGAGCTGAGATCTTTAGGGATCCACAACAACGATATCTTGTTAAGATCGTAGACATTTTCTCAGAACTTGATAGAGCACCTCTAGTCAATGACCAGGGTAACATGTACATGGGTGGAGATGGTGTTCGCTATGAAGTCACCTACCATCCAGAGAATGTAGACAAATTAGGGGAGCTCTCTAAAACCGAGTTCTTAGACTTATCAAAGCTTTCCAGAGCAAGGGAGCCTAGAGATGATTGGCTCATTGAGCCGGACATGCCTGGACCCTCCAATGCCCCGTCCTCAAAGCCATCCATAGATGATTTACTTCTTGTAGATCTAAATTTGGAAAGGGATAGGAAAGGCAAGAGCAAAATGGATCAGGGGGCTGAGAACCAATGGGAGTTTGTATGACAAATTCCAGTGACAAAGGTCTTACAGGATGACCCACTTCAAGAGGTCTATAAGGACTCTTTAGAGGGATATTATGCCACAACTAGAATGCCAGAGCTAGATCTTCCTCTAGCACTGGTGGTGGTAGTTGAGAAGCTTGCAGGACACATGAACCCAATAGTTGATAAATGGGCCAATGAATACCGAACCTTAGATTGGAAGGAGATTCGAGAGCTCACGTGGAAAGGACAACCATTATTCATGGAAGTGTTCTCAACAAATACAGCTAAACCAGGAGAGACAGCCTTTCTTGGAGAAACTGTTGCTCCTCCCCTACGAGAGTTCACTAGAGAGGGACCCTCAACATCAAAATGGACCACTGCAAGTAGCCCAACTCTAGCACCAAGATATTGTCCTACACCAAAAGTGCGACCACAGGTCACACCACAACAACATTTTTCTCACTATAACAATCGGAGGAGGGTAGGGGAGCCAACTCGGCCTCCCATAAATGCACCTCCTGAAATGCGGGTGACAAGATCTTTGGAGGGGTTTGGTGAGGCTGGTAATAGGGGACCCACACCAATTTGGGATGCATGTGGACCATCTTACCAAAGAGAGGAACAATTCCCACTGATAGTGAGAGGCCGTAGGCCCTATGATGAGTATTCAAGACAAGTAAGGCCATCAACTCTTCAGAAACTGGTAAAGAAGTATGAAGGGTCGGGAGATCCATATGACCATGTAGCAGCATTTAGGCAAGCAGTTCGAGCTGAGCAAGTGGCTGACAAGCATACTCAAATTGAAGGATTTGGGCTCACTCTTGAGGGAAAGGCCCTTGCTTGGTTTCAGGCACTAGAGGCTTTAGACAAATCCTCTTTACGAGTTTTGGAAGAGAGATTCATTGCTGCTTTTTCCTTAATGGGGATTCAACATGACACGGTAGCAAACATCTACTCTTTCAAGCAAGGTGAGAATGAGAGTGTTAGAGACTGTGTAAATAGAATGAAGCAGTACATTAATCGTTTCCCAGAAGATGAGAAGCCCGCCCCCAAAGTCGATTAATTTCTCTCTTCTTAAAAGGACTCAAAAATTCAACACTGCATACACATCTCTATGCAAAGAAGCATACAAATTTCAATGAGTGTTGCCATGATGCTATGGATTTCATCGATAACTTCAAATTCCAAGATGGTTCTAGCCCTGAGGTGAGACCTAGAGATCAGTGGGGTGATGACCAAAGTTTAGGGTCTAGCGCGCTAGTAAATCCAGACCAGATAGCTAACCTAGTACTAAGTAGATTGGGACAAACCTATCGCCCACCCATGCAGCCACAACAACAGCAGCAACAACGAATGAGGAGTGTACTACCTACAGGTCCTCATCTTTGTGGAGCATGTGGCGGTAACCATAAAACTGAAGTATGTAATACCTTTTCTCCTCTAGTCACAAACCAACCCACAAAAAAGTGGTGCCAAGCCTGTGCTTGGAACTTTACCCACACCACACAGGAATGTACTCGCATTGCAAGAATGAGATAGGAACGTGAGCAGCCAAGGGGTGGAGTGGCTCCACAAATGTATCAACAGTATACTAATTTTGAACGTAAGCCATCGATGGCACAAGAGCAAGCACGACCTGTTCTTGGTACTCAACCTCCTGCCCCTGGGACTGCTCCTGTGAGGGTTGTGGACTACGACAATTCAAATATGTGTAGAGACTTGGTAAACCCAGGCTATGTGGAGGAGGAATATGCATCATATTCATCCAAGGAAAATCTCTTTGAAAGTCCCGCATACCCAAGCCAAGCACTGGAGGCTCAACCAGGGGAACAAAATTCTTTGATGTTGCTAGGCGGCTACCAACCTAGGACTCTAGGCCCCTCAAGTCAATGGCAGCAAAGGAAAGTAGAAGCCGAACTAATGGGCCCCTGTTATGAGTGCAGAGAACCCCATTGGGCTCGTGATTGTCCACATCGCTCAAGGCAAACAGCTCGATCCAATACAACAGTACCACAGTTTCCACCAATTGAAAGATATTGTCTAGGGTGTTGTGTAGAACACTTCCCAAAGGATTGTTTGCTGAAACCACATGAGGAAGGCACCTCTCAACCAAAGGTCTCACTCAACCTTGTAGGGGTAGTTCCATCACCACCTTCATCTGAGAATGAGGATGTTGTGCCACTTAGAGTCATGACTAGATCACAGACACGAAATGCCGAAATACAGACTGATGAGACACCTCGAACTAGGGATGCAAAGGCAAATCTAGTGGACAAGACCCTACATTCCAATAGAAAAAAGACCACTAGGAGAAAAAAGAACCGAAACAAGCGAACTAAAAGTGCATCCACTAGTTCTCAAGAAGCCTGTAAACATAACATGAAGGATCAAACTTTTACATCCCAAGAAGTGCATGAGGAGCATAAACATCAACGTGGACCTAGTGCTAAACAAGATGAGGCTAGTACGACTGAGGATATTTCTGGGGGTTCTATTTTTGTGGATAAAGTGAATGAGAATCTAGATGCCATCATTGATGCTCATAGAAGTCGCATTGCAGCTTTATCTGAGCTAATTCAAGAATACCCAAACCCTCGTGAGGAGAAGATCAATCTAGCTGTACATCAGCAACTCATTAGGGAATACTTGAGGGACCACCACCACCTATTCCTCAGGGCCCAACCTCTCTTAAGCCAACATTAGAAACCATACCAGAAGTGTCATCAAGTCGCGAAATGAGAAGTGAGCTCATCTCACAAGCTCATAGCGAGAGGTCTGCACCAATTGACACCCCATTGAAAGAAGGAATTCTGCCACAACCTAGCCTTGCCTTCCCATGCAATGATGAAGTTATTGATGCTAACGAGGACATGGCAAATGAGATGTGGGCAGCAGTTCATGAGAAAGTTAATGAGAATATGTCCTCTATTAGTTCACCTCCATTCTCTGAGGTGGATTTTACCAGGGGCACAGAAAACAATTCTAGACGCCCAAGCATCCAGGAGGAAGTTCAAACAATTGTTTCTCCTAGAAGTAAGCATACAATGAAAACCTTACCATCATATTTGGGAGAATATGAGAACTGTTCTCAAACCTTGAGGATACCCTCCATGCATAAAAGGTTGACAAAGGAGATGGATATGGGTATCGTGCAAGCTATTTTGTCAGCACCAGTGCCTTGTACCTTACCTTTGCTTGATTTGATAAAGCTTCGACCTGAGTTGTGGAATGATATTGCCACTTGTTTGTCAGAGCAGGTATTGCTACAAAAGGGTCACCATGAGTGTACTATACACCCTGAGACAAAGCATGTTTTGCCAGTTCCTATCAACAAAGTAAGAAAATTTTGTGAGGACGATCAGGGCAATGCTACCCTCCCATTAGAAGTGCGAAAAGTAGCTTCAACTGCAATACTTGATAGTGGTGCAGGAGTGGGCATTGTGACAAGGTCCATTTGGGAAAAGTGGGCAAACCAGCTATTAGGAGTACCAGGATGCGCTTGCAGCTAGCAGATGCAAGCTTAGAACATCCCCTTGGGCTGCTTGAGAACATATTGGTCACCACATGTGGGATTGAATATGAGCACACCTTTGCAGTAGTGGATTTTGGAAAACATCCAAACCATGAAGTGATATTGGGTAGACCATTCATGCGACAATTTCAAATGATTCAAGATTGGGGATACAATTATTTGTACCTCCGACATGATTCTGTCATCACAAGGGTCAACCTAAAGAATCACTCATATCGCGATGTAACAAGGTCTCCAATAGATGAGTTTGATTCTGCTTCATCTGAGGGCTCAAGAGTTACATTGTCAGATGGGCGAGAAGATCTGTGGATGTGTGGAGCCTCATGTAGGGATTTCAACACTGAGAGACTTAAGGGTAATCGAAGTGTATCAGACGAGGCATACATTCCACAACCCTTCCCTGAGCATTTAATTGATCCACTAGAATGGAGTCATGTCCTTGCAACATTATCGACCTGTGCTTTACCTAAGCCAATTCAATTTTGTGACTCAGATGGATATGACATTATTCCTATACGAATGGTACAACCACGTAACCTTCTAGATGATTTGTACTATAGGGATGCATCCACAACAGCACTGCATGTAGAGAAAGTCTCTGCTACTCCACGACCTTTATCATGTCAAAAGGGTGGTGTTTCTACCTTACACAACCCACTTTCAAAATCTCTTCCATATATACGACGAGAGCTCTTGGCATTGAAGATGACATGGTATCCTCGCATCAACTTTTCCTCTCTTGAGAGCCTTGTAAATACACCCGTATAAATTTCATGTCCAGCCAATATATGCCTATGGTATCACCTTTGTAAAAAACATCTCGCTCCTTCTCTCTAGCTTCTTCTTCAACCCTTAGCTCTATCATATGGGCTCTGGGGGTGGGGGCACTTGTACTCATCCTAAAGTCTACTTTTATGGTGCCCTCCATAACCCCCCCAACCATGGGTAGGAGCTCACAACCCAAGCCTTAACACATGGCTCCATAGAATTATAAATACGCCCCCTCTTTTTCCTCTTAAGGACACACCCTATATCCCATAATCTCAACAAAATCCCCCCATAGGCACACCTCAAAGTAGCCCTTAAGCACCAAATCCCACTCCCAATACCACCCCCATCATCTGAACCCCAAATCACATCCCTCTTACCCAATACAATTCCTAGCATGCCCCAAGTACCCACTACTCTTTTGCACTTTTCACATCATGGAGCATCCATCAACTATGTAATTATCAAATGATTTAGTAGGATGTAAGTAATGACACCATGGAAGTCTTGCACTTAGCACGAATGTTTTTTTTATCATTCCTTGCTTTCACACCCTTACTCTCTTCCATTCTCTTTTCCCATGATAACCTTTGTACATGAGAACTCTTTTTTTAGTAAGATCAGTCCTCTCCTCTTCATGGCTCTCATGTGTTCTTAACATTTTTTTCTTTGGGAGAGTTTTGAGTTATGTTTTAGAGTTGATGTCATTTGGGGTGATGTCCCATCTTATTGCTCACTTGTTCTCGTTAATGAATAATCACATCCTTGTGTAGGTGTCCTAGCCCACCTTTATTTGGCTAGGTGGTGCCCCCTTCTCCTTGGTTGCTAGGGAAGCTCTTCCCCTAGTAGCCCTTAGTGAGTCATGGAGGTGGCTATGGTGTAGAGGCTACGGTTGGCAAAAATCAATGCATTGCCTGCGCCTTTTATTTTTTCCCTTCTCAATTATGAGCTCACATTTGATGTGTTTCTATTATCTTAATGTCCTAAAATTATTTTTTCTTTCACATCTTGCTTCTTGTCCTTCTACATCCTTCCAAAAAATCTACATCAATGGCTAACCCCTTTCCAACTTTCCATGGGAAACCTAATGAAGATGCATTAGAATTCTTGGACAATTTGGAGATGGCCCATCTCATTTCCGGGAGAGACACCGAGGACATCAAGGTTAGGGATTTTCCCCTTGTTCTAAAAGAGGAAGCTAGAGCCTAGTATGGCACCCTTCCACAAGCTACCAAGGATGGATGGGAGATCCTCTGCCATGCATTCTTACAAAAATATGGAAGAGGAGATACTCCGGAAGGATTATGGTAGTAGTTTCTCCTACATCAACAAGAGAGTCCAAGATTTTCTAAGGTATGAGACTAAATTTCAAGATTTGTGGACAAGGTGGAGTGCCTCTCTTCCACCGGAAGAAGTAACACCAAACTTTTTGTTATGGCTCACCCTAACCCTCCTTGAAACACATCCAAAAAGAGATTACCTGTGGTGAACTGCAACTGTCGTGATCTTTCCAAAATGGCCGAGCTCGTAGCCCTTGAGGTTTCCAAGCCTACACCTCCTTGAAAAGCAATTCCATCGTGCCTCCCGCACGAGTGTTGTCACACCGCTTGCGTTGCACTATGAGTACTCGTCCTCCTCTCACCTCACTTCACTCACACACACTCACTAGTATGCATTAGGAAGAGAGATTATAGCAAGAGGATTAGCAAGAGTGAGCAAGACTCAATTGCACAATGGGAGATTATATACATGGCCATAAGTGTTACACACTCACTTAAACTGTGGCCGGCCAAGCACTTTAGGCTCATAAGAGGCCTAATGCTATTACAATGACTACTCTCATAATACATCTATGAAGTACATCACTTAGGACTTCATCCTAACTTACTACCACACACTCTCTTGGAGTGGGAATCACCATAAATACTCCGTCACACCATTACGGGCACTCGTCCAAGCTATAGCGTTGGACTAGTTTGCTTTGTATCTTGAATGTACGACCCTTTGGTGTATCTATCGTGACTCCTTGATGTAAGATAATGGCAGTAGATCTTGTTAACCCTAGAATTGGGTTAACAACCCCCCCTTCCTGATGGCAATCGTGTTCTCGTGATTGCATTGAAGAGCTTTGTGTGGGGAGAATGAACAAGCTTTGTCAATGGCTTTGATGTTGAGTGATGTTCAATGGTCTTAGTTCCTTCGAGAAGGAATAAGAAAAGCTAGTTAGTGAATTCATAAACGGGGTGGGGGGTGGGGTTTTTTTGCGCGAATAATTGCATGTTTACATTTGTGTGAGCATTTTTTAAAAAAAAAGAAGAGTTTGTTGCTCACATTATTTTTGGCAATCATTAACAATGTTACATGTGATTTGTGTTAGTGGGGATGCTAAGAGGAGATGTTAATAATGGGAGAGGAGAGGGAAGGATCCGAAGGAATGTAGACTTAATCATCAGAACAACGAGATGGTGATTTTCAGTTCCTCATTTGGTTCATTGAAGCGACATTCATCATTTGAAGAAATTGGCCTTCGATGATGTCCCTTTGTTTTGTAGAATTCTTGTCAAATGTTGTTGAGTAGGACCTGTTCCTACTTTCTTCTGACCATGTGCTTTTTATGTTTTTATGTATATTTAAGTGCTCTTATGAAGCAAATATACATGAAGTACAAGAATTGAGTCATATAAAATCTTATTGAACTACTGCTATGTGTTGAGGTAGCCACTTGTTAGTGAGGATTGAAAGAATTACATTGACTTGCGAGGCTAATATAGATATCTTCACTAAGGATTGAAGATCATTGATTTGTGAAGATAGTAGCATCGTTTGCATTTGAAGGAAAATTCTAGGCGATGGGTTATACCATTGACCAAGCTTTAGTCCACCATGGCCCCCCCATCCCAGAGATGTACCTAGAAATTTGTTGATGGTGAGGCTTTGGTGCAAATGTTCTCCAGGAGCATGAGTATGGATATGTACTCATGGAGCAACTACTATATTAATTTAGCCTAAAGAACAGTAAGCTATAAGCTTAACTAATACATAATGGCTATTGAAGATCGTTGGAAAAGTGTTAATGCATGACATGGCTTAGTCCGTGATGTGGCTTAAATCGTGAAAGTGCAGGTTCTTAAGCTGGAGATTGTTAATTCATGAGAGACCTGAACTCGTGAGATTGTAGGTTTTTTGGGCGTGAAGGGATATTCCGTGAAATGGCCTAATCTCATGAAAGTTAATCTCGTGAAATGGTGTTTTCATGAAAGTGTAGGCTGTGAAATGGTAATTCCGTGAAATGGAATTCCATGAAGGGTAATTCTGTGAGATGGAATTCCGTGAAATGGAATTCCATGAAGGGTAATTCTGTGAGATGGAATTCCATGAAGGGTAATTCTATGAGATAAAATTCCGTGAAAGTATGGTTTTGACCCCGTGAAGTTGTAGGTTTTGATTCTGATGTTTTTTGATTGAAATGATTCTATGGGTCAGTTAGGGCATGACATGCGAGTAGAACAACTTCTTGTTGTGCACTTACGCTTCACATCCAGAGAGCGGTGACAAGAGCATTGTGAGTTTGTCTTTGATGCGCTCATAAGTCTTCGTTGTAGACATGGGAATTGCTTCTTGAATTTTTGGCTCACATGTTGTCGAGGCAGTAGATAAGACTGCTAGTTGGTGACCATTGGGGTTGTTTGAAAACACAAGCTATTGTGTAGGTGCTGAATGTACGAGAGTGGTTGAGTGCCTTGCTTTTGGTGCTGTTTGAGCCTCCATTCTTGTCGAACTTTAGGTGAAGCTGTTGGGGTTGAAGTCGGTGGTGTGGTGAGGCTTTCTTCACGTTGTTCGATTTTGGCAACCATATAATGGGATTACCATCATAGTATCCTTCTTGTTGAAGCACATGCATAGGCACCCATCTTTGAATTGGTGGCTGATGCGCTTGGTGCTGAGGTTTCCTTCTTTGTACAAGCTTAGGGGACTTTGTGATGCGTTTGGGAATCCAAGTTTTGGCATTACTTTGGTAGTACCCTTGTGCTTGCAGTAATATTTTTGGTACCCACACTTGCTGACTTGGTGGACTTCTTTGAGGAACTCGAATAGGCTTTTGTAGACGGTGATGTGGAGTACTTTTATTTTTCCTTGGCCTCTGAGTGCTGCATTGAGGAAGAGGCTTTGACTATCAAGGCACCCAAATTTGATTGGCACTTTCATAGTAGCCTTGAGCTACAAGTAGCTGCTTCTCCACCCACATCTTGAGCTACAAGTAGCTGCTTCTCCACCCACATCTTGATACTATTAAGATATCTTGATTTTAGTTGTTTGTGGAGTTTTCTTTTGGTTTGATGTGGAAGGTTTGGGGCCCTCCTTGACTTTGGTTTGGCGCGCTGAGGCTACAGGTTTGAGACTCATGGGCATTGTTGACGATGATGAGGCTAAAGTCTCTTGTGGAATGGCTGTCGACGATGATGAGGCTTTCGAGCATGCGGTTGACTCCTTTGGTGGGTTTTGTCGATGAAGAGGCATAGGCTCTGGGGCTTTTCCTTTGAGTTCCTTGTTAGAGATAGATGATTGCGCTGTGGGAACTTCATCAGGAGGAATAGCCGTTCATTGGCGAGGTATTGGCATCTAACTTCGTTTGGTGAGGATGGGGTTGAAGGAGTAGATGCTTTATAGGAGTCGGTCCGTTGATGAGCAGATGGTAGGTCATTGTGTAGAGGGGCTTTTGTGGAAGAGGCTTGTAACCTTTTACATTCAGCATCATAGAAATCCATTAAAGTTAGATCTTCTTCCTTGCAGTATGGTATTGTCAACTTTTTATCGTTGACCATCATGATGACTCTATTGCTAGCAAAGCATAGTGGTGCTTGGGCAGCAATAGTCCATTTATGTCCCAAGATCAAATTTGCTTCCAACACATTCTCAACCACAAAACTTGCAAGTAAGGGGGTTAGTTTCAATATACATTGTATGTTCAAAGTACCCCAAACATGGCATGTTTAAGTCCTGTGTAAAGGGAATTCTTTCAGGATGGACTGTGAGTGTTGGTTGACCTAACAAATCCCATAGCTCGAGGGTCATGAGATTTTGTTCTCGTGTTGGATAAAGCTATGCTTGAGCTATGGTGATTTTATTTGAAATTTCCAATCCAACTAGAATCCTAGGAATCTTTTCAGTAAGATATGTTGGAAGTTCCAGCTTCTCCTCCAAGGTCTCTTCCTCCTATAGTAGCAATTGTACATTGCCTGTGTCGGGCGTTTTTCTGAGAGATATTTTGGGCTTGTGTACATATGGATGCATGGCATGTGTGAGAGTTTTGCTCGGGAACGCCTTGGTAGTTGTACAGAGAGAATGGTTTTGCTGTAGGCTTGTTATTTACAGGTTTGTTCGAAGTGTGCTCAGCTGTAGGTGGTATCAGCTGTTTGGCAGCTCTGGAAATGTGTGCATGTCCAAGTATCCATGGGCACTCGAAGCTGTATTTGAAGAGTATGTGGAGACATGGGCAATTTAGGATGAAGGAATGTAGCTTGAGCAATGGTGTGAAAAGCATAAGGGTGATATGGCCATCTTTTAATAAGAATGACCACGTGGAAGTTAACGCTGCTGCCAGTACGAAATTCTAGAAAGTTGGCGAAGGGAAAAAGAGAGCCAAAGCAAAGGGTGCCATCGGGGACGAGTCGAGTCGCGCTGGTCATTCAGCAGAGCCGCGCAAGGGGCCTTTTGTTTGGGAAGGCTAGCACACGTACAGTGATGAAGTGGTGTGGCTGCTAGAGGCTAGACATGGGGGCCTCCCTTGTGAGGTGAAGCCGGACGTGGAAGCTACTACAGCTGCTGGCGTCAAAGGTGACGGGTAGAGAGAGACAGCGAAAAGGGGCCCGGGCTATGCAGAGATGGATGCTGGCGGCGACAAAACTGGTGGCAAGCGTGGCTGACAGCGCGTGAAGTCAAGTGAAGGCTAGCAGCCTTGCAGAGAGCAACTGGGCGTGTGCAGTGAAAGAGACAGGAGAGAGCCTTAGAAGAGGCTGTGTGAAGAGGCGCAGCCGGGAGCTACAGTGAGCGGACACGCATCGCCGTGAAAAAGGGTGGGCGCCTTGGGTAAGAAGAAGCTGCAGGTGCTGAAGCTTGGTGAAGCGGACGGGCGGGAGAGTTGAGCAAGAGGAAGTTGTCGCCCAGGTGAGTCTGCAGAGACAGACGCCAACACGTGGAAGGAGCCGCTTGTGAAGGGGGTGATTCTGGTGCTGAAAGTCGGTGGCGAGTGATCTGCAGGCTGGTGAGTCGGGGTTTCTGGAACAGTGGTGTTGCTGCCGTGTGAGAAGAGTCGCTCCTCTGGGAGTTTTTGCAGCGAGTGGAAAAGAGAAGTTGGCCACCTTGTTATGGGCCTCTTTTGTGAGAAGGAGACCAAAGAGACTGGGAGAGGTGCAGGCGAAGAGCAGCAGCAAGGTAGAGGAAGAGAAGCCGACTGTTGACTGGGGATTCTGCAGTCCACGCAAGGTGGGAGAGCGTAAAGAAAGGTGGCAGCCGCCTTGTGGAAGGCCTTGTCTGGTGATAGCTGCAGAGGACGAACAGTGGAGGCAGCTGCAAGGGCTGAGCACAGCCAGATGTGCAAGAGAAGGTTAAGAGAGGCCGCCTTTGAGACTGGATACTGACGAAGAGAGGGCTGCTGTTGGCAGTGATGACTGAAGTTGAAGGAGAGGGGTGTTTTGCTGATTAGCTACAGTTGATGTCACAGGGCAGCTCAAGGGCAAAGGTAATGTGTTTTTGAGGAAGGGTGAGAGAGGGATAGCCAAGATAATGGGGAGAGCTGGGTGAGTATACATCCTTTGTGTTGATGTGAAGGTGTCGTGTTTGTAAGGTTGTGTGAGTGAAGCTTCTGTGTCGGAAGAAGCTGTATGAAGTGTTGATTGGAAATCAAAAGATGAAAGACAGCTGGTGATGTGTCTGGTTATGTTGTTGTGTTGGTATCCTGTATGTGTTGATACACTGGTGATGTGTCTGGTTATGTTGTTGTGTTGGTATCCTGTATGTGTTGATTTGCAGGAGAAGGCGTGATTGACGTGTTTGGTGGTGTAGTCCACGGGTTACACTCTCACAGCGCACTTTGTGCCAGCCTTTGATTACCTCGTCACGCACACGGTGGAAGTGTATGTGTTGCTGGGTGTTTACTGGATTAAGGTGCCCCTGTTTTGTGCTATTCTTTCTGGTGAGGGTGGGTGGAGAACTGTGAGAAAGTGTTCCAGCCAGTGGCTGGTGGTGGTGCCCCTGTTCGTGTGTGTGTTTCCAAGTTTGGGAGGTGAAGGGCTATAGAGGCATGGTTCTTTTTTTCTTTTTTTCACCTCACATTCTTCTGGTGCCCCCACTGCTGAGGATTGCTCAGGGATTGTTCAACTGAGGAGAGTTCTGGTATATTTCTCTTACGAGGGTGTATGCCCCAGAGTGAGAGATTGAAGGAAAGTGTTTCCAGTTTTTTCTTGGGTCTGAAGGTGAAGCTTGGGGATAAAAATGATGTCGTATCCGGAGTTTTTTGGTGGTTCTAATGAAGATGTAGCAGAGTTTCTTGAGAGGTTCGAGGTTGCGTGCATTAGCAACCATATTGATAATGAAGAGCAGGTGTTGAAACTTTTGAGGATCTTTCTGAAGAGTGATGCTAGAGATTGGCTCAAAGGTTTTGAAGTAAAGGAAGCTAAGGCTGTACCACCTAGTGTTTTGACATTAGATAGGTTGACAGAGCCTCTTTTGGAGCGGTTCCAGCGAGTTGAAGACTCAAGTGTGCTATGGCAGGAACTCAATGATTTGCAACAGGGACGAGGACAAAACGTGGATGATTTTTTGCATGTGTTCACAGGGTTGTGGGATCGATGGTGCTTTTCTTTGTGGAGTGAGGCTCCCCCGATGTTTGTGAAGAAAGGATTTTTTATAAGTGGTTTGCTTCCTGTGTTGAAGCTCAAGGTCAAAGGGAAGAAACACAAAACGTTTGAGGATGCTGTGCAGATTGCAAGGGACAAGGAATGGAAGATGAAGAAGATGACAGAGCTCGGTATGCATTCAAAGGGTATGCATGAGGATCTCCTTGATGCTGGGAAGGATGCCAAATATTTTTTGTTGGAAGGAATGCCTTCAAGGTCAAAGCAGGTGAATAAATGTATGCTTGATAAGCCGTCAGGGTTCTTTTCATGGTTGAAAGGGTGTCCGAATTAGGATTCCATACAGGTTAAAAAGCTAAAGCAAAAGGAGTGCTTGACAGGTCTTGGGCGCTATACGCACGTGAACGACCTCTTAGAGAATTTTTTGAAAAAAGTGTATGCTAGTAACTTCCTAGATGGAAGAGGAGGTCCTAAAACCTATTTTCCATCACTGTCTCAAGAGGATCCCTTGTTTTGCAGCATGTTTTTGAGGGTGTTCCGAAAGGAATTTTGGAAAACTCTGTATGAGAGAGCTACAGTATTTTTGGAGCACTACAACTTTGTTTCCCTAAGTCGTCTGTGATTTTATCATTTTTAGACTCTCAAAAAGTAGCCCGAATATGGTTCATTGTTGTTTTCACGCTATTTTTTGTAATTTTTCCTGGTTTCTAGGCTGTTTTTCGTCTCAATTTCTAGGTCAAATTTTGAGGCTACTGGTCAGAGGCCAAAATGATCGATTTTGACTTTGGATAGCCCAGCCCAAAGTTAAAGAGCTCAAGTCAAATTTCTGCCCAATGAGCCCTGGAGTGCCTTCATCGGATATATGGTTTAGGAGATACTTGCCTCCAAATAGGGGTGTTTTCTAGAGTCTTTTTTTGGGCCGATGGACCCCCTTTCACGTTGTGAACTAGTAGGGTGCAGTTCACGGCGTGAAGTGGACTTCACGAATTTTATAAATTTTGATTTTTTTTCTTTTCTTTCTTGGGCGTGAACGAAGGGTTTCACGTCGTGAAGTGGACTTTACGGAAAGTTAAATACAAATTTTTTTTTTTGGCCGCATGAACGAAGAGTTGTTATAGATTTCCACACCTCCAAGAGGGAATGCTACACATTCACCTAATGGATGAGCAATAGAACACAACCTTCATGGGGTACTATCCAATGCTTCGATCTTGAGTCCCTTGAGGCCTCCAAGCTTGCTTGTTAAGCTCCAAACTCCAAGCTCCACCTCCACACTGTCATCGTGGAGTCGATCACACCATCACATAGACCAATCACACTCTCACTCTCTCATACAAGCATAGACACACAAGCATGCAAGAGGCACAATGCTAGAATGCTCTCACTCCTCACTCTCTCTCAAGTCACAAGGGGAGAGCTCTCAATAGCACAAAGGGGATTGTGTCCTTTTCATTATGAGAAAATGCCTTATGTACAATTGGCCCTTATTCACACTTGGGCGCTCAAAACTTACTAACTAGGCCTTGGGTGGCCAATATCTCATAATGTACAACCTTTATAGTGCCTTTGCATGACACTTATTAATGTCCTCAATTGAGGATCATGTTATTAATCCGAATGGGATCAACATTCCCCCCTTCCTAATGTAGGTTCTGTCCTTAGAACCTATTAAGGTCTGAAGACCTGGTCACCAAACTCATGTCCGTAGAAGTTGCGTCTGGACTGATGTTTCCGAAGAGTGCGACGTAATGCTAAGTGTGACTTCTAGAATCCAGTGTCTATCATGTCTTCAAATGTAAGATGCATATAGGCTGGAAGACATCGTAAAGCGGTGGTTGTATATACAACATCATTCCTCTGTCTAAAGGCCCTTGGTTCATGTCAAACTGCAGGTGGTGTGCTTCAAAGCCATCATAGGTTTCTTTAGGTTAATCTATTAGTATCACCAATAATTTTATAAACCTAACACTGGCCACAATGGTAGGATCAGGTATTCTACGCCATGCTCTGATCTAGGTCAGTAGTTGCTGTCTTTGTTCTTGAATATGGCCAAATGTTGCTGGTGTGAAGATGGGAAAGTTATAACAAACATGGGAGTCCCTGTTTTTGGCCTCTTGGAATTCCAACGGTGTCCACCTTCTCTTGATAGGCATGTACAATGGATCTACCTATAGTGTTGGTGGTGCGCTCTGCTGTATTCTCAAGAAGAATTGTTAGAACTCCTACCTCCATGTGGGTTGGATTCCAAAATCTGTCAGTTGTGGCTCTTCTCAAGAAGAATTGTTAGAACTCCTGTGTGGATTCCAAAATCTGTCAGTTGTGGCTCTTCCTCATTTGTGTGGATGGTGGTGTATCCACCTCTTGTGTGCACAGGATGTCGCTTTCTCCATCTTCTATAATAGTAGCTGATCATGAACGTGACAAGTCGAATTTCTAGCAAGTCAGCTAAATGAGGGTTGGCGAGCCTTGTGTGTTTTGCAACATTTTCCCACAATGTTCCTTCTCCTGCCAAAGGAGTAATTCCTCTAAGTTGGGATGTGGGGCACGGAGAGGGTATGGAACATAATGTTGCCTTGTGGGTGTGACTGTAGGGTATGCTTCTGGCATGATCTATCGTCGGGTAGGATCGAATGGAGTAATTTGCATCAAGACTTGGAACATGAGCTTTGGCTTTAAAAGTGGATTGCGTGCTTGAATAAATTCCTCGTACTCTGCAACTGTCAAAGAATCTAAGACATTTCTTTCAGTGAAAGGCATAATATTATCATGTGGAGTAAGATCATGTACCTCCTGAGGTTGCCGTGGAGGAGATGGGTTAGGTGCCAATACCTCCTCGGGGGCGAGAGTGTTAGTGGGAAAATCTAATTCTCACGGAGAGAAGGAAGAGTAGATACAGTCAGCTTGGGAAGATGTAGGTGGCGCGCTAGGATAAGGATTGAGAAGCTTACTGGTGGTGATATATTAGAATAGACAGGGTAAGTGTATTTGGAAATGGAAGAGGGACCTTCTTTTTCACCTTGACCAGTGCTAGGGGGTGGGTGGCTAGGCTTATGAGCTTTAAATAGTTCTGAATTTTAGAAATTTCTTCATTAGCAATATCCAGGTAATTTATGTGAGTGGCATCAAAATTATATCTGACATTGGGGGTGAGCATAGCCTTTAAATGCTTGTGGATATTAGTATAGATTTTAAGGATTCGGACAGGGTGATATAATGTGGACTCACAAAGATTCAAATGTTGGTGGAGTATTGTATACTTCTAGAGCCACCCATGACTAATTACCCATTGATAAGTATTTGCAACCACCTTGTAGCCGGCTGGCGTCTAGTATGCCATCTGGAACAAACAGATCGAGTTTGTCGAACACTGTTGTCTAGGATGTTGGAATTTTAGAGCACGCGGCACCAACTACAGAGGTTTAGCACTATAGGATGCAAGGGATAGAAGAAGATGTCTTGAGGGTTAGTTAATACAAGGTCCCCCCTCAAAATGCCCATGATGATTGTTGGGTCAGCATCCCTTTCAATATTTTGTTTAATTAGGGTTAATTCACCTAGGCCTATATCTTGAGCTAAGTTGATATCATACTGAAGTAATGAGAGTGTTAGTGTAGATAAGAATAAAGTAAGAGTGTGAAGAGGGGCCCGAGGAGGTACTCGCAGCTGTCGCAACTCCGAGGTGCACTCAAGGAGGATACGTAGATCATCTGTCGGTTCTGGGCGTAGACTCCTTTCTTGTGCCGCTAGGTGGCAAGCTAGATTTTGCATGCGAGCGTCGGTATTGCTGAGTTGGGTGGAGATGGTTGTTTCACGGATTATTCTTTCAGCATCCATCTCCTCAAATCTTCTTGTGCTCTCTTGGCAGTGGCTTCCCTTTGTTGTGCTTTAGTAATCTGATTGAGCCTTTGTGCTGCCACTCTTTGTGTGTCTTGTAAGTGTACTCTTAGTTGTGATATGGTCTCTTGATTCCTTTGCGCCTCTGCCTGGTTGGTGCTGATTATTTCATTAAGGACCTTGATCTTTTTTGCATGTGCTTTGTTTGCCTGTTCTCTTTCTTGTTGCATATCTTGCACTCTTTCTTGTTCTGCTTTGAGTTGGCTGCTTTGAGTTGGGCTATTAGTAGCTCTATTTGTTGTTGAAGCATATCTTCATTAGTCTTTGCAGTGTCTTGGCACTCCTTTATTTACCTGGCACGCATAGTTGTGAGGCTCTGTGTGTGGGCTATCTCTTTTTGAAGTTGCTCTTTTGCCTACACTAGCCTTGCATTTAAGTTGGCATTTTCGTTGATCTTCTGTACAATTGTTTGGCTTCAAACGAGATTATTACTTTCGAAGGCATTGTATCTATTTTCTTGTTCTTCTACAACCTTTAAGCTCTTCATGATCACTTCTTTGTGAGTTGACTCTGCTGCTGCAAAAGAATTGTTTTTACGCTTTATACTTGTGCATTGGCATCTTTCAGCTGCTTCCAGAGGTTGGCATTCCTATCATGTAACATGTGCGTTGTTAATAGGTGGCAACGCCACACCTTTTGTTCTTGTTCTTCCCAGTGTGTACTAATCTTAGCATCCTTTTCTGTAAGTGGATCGTGTAGGAGTGCCTCTAGGCCTTCCCACGGTTTCCTGGATGAAGCATTGAGAATCCATGTTTTTGAAGGATTCGAGCTGCGGCAGTTGCTCTGTATCATCCAACCTTCTCCTTTTGCTTGTACTCAAAGGATCTGGTGACCGTTGTCTCTTAATAGACTCTAGGGGAGTCTCTAGTTCTTGTGTTGTGAGTGGTACTTCTTCGACTACTTGTCCCTCCACAGCTTGGTCCTTCTGTGCTTGTTCCTCAGTTGCCTCTGTTGGTGAATCTGTTAGGTGTGAATCCTTGAGAGGAGAGAGGTCTTTGAAGATGAATTGTGCGGGGCTTGCTGGAGGGGTGAGCTCTTGTTGTTCCTGCACAGTGGGGCTAAGTAGTTTTTCCTGCAGGGCCTCTTGGTATGTTCAGATTTCAGTTGCCACTGCCTCTTCCAGTTGTCGTGATTCTGTTGTGACATCTACAAGTATCCCTCTCATCTTTTTCTTTGTTTTATTTCATCGGTCCTTTTTGATTATCTTGATGAGCTCCTGTGTTTCCATTAACACTGCCTGCCCCTCTTCTATCCTTCTAGTAGCTTCTTTAGGTTGGTCGTCAGGGATGATAGCTAGCTGCATGTTCTCCTCTGGTTCAGGCTCTTTTAAAGGCTTTTTTGCCACATGGTTAAGTACTTGAGTTAGGAGGTTAGGATTGCTAATCTGTGATTGATGGGCTTTTAGGTAATTCTCCTCTCCTTATGCATATAAAAGGCCCTGTCCTCCTCCTTCTCCTCATAAGCTTTAGCTATCCTGTTCAAGCCCACCCTGTTGTACTTGTCAACCGGCTTTATTTGCATCATAAGTGATATTGCTCTGCATGCTTTTTTCGGTGGCTTCATCTCTGATGTTTTTGTATTTTGCTCCATTTGAGTTGTAAGAATTTCTCTTTAGCATTTCGTTGATTGGCATTGTATCAATGTTGTGCCTATGGGATTTCATTGCAGCTGGGAGTTGTAAAGATTCTCTGATTAAATCTTCTATGATGAGTAGCTCTTACGTGGTGCCATCTGCCTTTGTAATCCTTCCTCTCTTTGTCTTCTTGTCGTATGTTTTTAGTTAGGTACTTAGTGCAGAGGTCGGTGTCAACTATGCGGGGTAGTACCTATGCCATTTTGCTGAGGCCGACTTTGTCGAGCTTAGCTTTGACTTCAGCATCCTCTAATAGATGGAGGCACTCTGGGCTGTGGCATTGGAGAGTCACCTTCCCATGGTGTGTGGTGGCTTCCTTTCTGATGAGGGTTCCTTGGAATGACTGGGCATAAGGGCCCAAGAAGTTGGTCTTTAATTTGCTTGCACTTTGTAGTCGGTGACTGGTTGGGGACCCCGTAGCACTGCTTGCTTGCATTGTTGATGGTTGCTCATGTGCTTTGGATTCTGAAACCAGCATCTGTACCATCATATACATTAGTAATTTAGTATTAGTATGTTAATCTGTGAGTGTATAGTATGTTAGTGATGAGTTACTAGGCGTGAAAATACTTCCAGAGTTTCTCTGGTGATGAAACCCCAGCCCTAGGCAAATACTGTATTAATATGTCCATTCAGGATCAATCTATGCATGTGACTTTTTATGTTGCTAACAAGAGCCAAGCAGTGGTGGATGTTGTTTTAGGTAGATCAAGGATTAGAACCACCAGATGCGGTATGGACTGGAACTCATGACAATACACCTTGTTGGTAAATTCTACTCACCTTACATGATCAAGTGCTTCGGCACTCCCATCTTTTCAAAAGGTGAAAACCATCACTACTGTGATAGAGACAACCTCAAAAGATCCAATGATTTGGGTGAATAATGACAATGACAATACTCAAGGATGGCATGTGCCAACATCTCTCTTATATGCAGCATAAGGCTACGGAAGGGGGGAAGCACTTAGAATTCAAATCTGGTTACCTAAAAAAGCTCGGAAGGCAAGACCCAATGCTGCCAAGGAACATCCACCAAGGAATACAAAGCTAAAGAGGAGGTTCACTAGAGCCAACAGTTTCACCTCCAACAAGACCACTCAACAACAATGGATCCCAAAGAAGGTTCTGCAAGCACAAGGCTACTACGAGGGTGCTACTACCTTGTGGCTACTAAAGAAGAATGCAGAGACTACTGCAGCAAAACATAATTATGTTCCTGAATCTACTCAAGAACAAAAGCAGTCAATACCACCTCACTTACAGAAACCAAATCAATACTGGAAACCACGCCTGAAAGAGTCCAGGTGGAAACACAAGCTGACGTGTCAATCGAACATCATTAGAAGGTCTCGAACAGGAAGGGATACTCCAAACTGACATGGGAAGAAAAAGGCAAGTGGGTACCTTTACTCACTTCTATCTCAGAGGCAACACATCAGAAGGAGGATACTGCAACCGAATCAAGTTCAGAGTCTATTCCTCAAAACACAAGCAATGTCAAAGTTTGTCTTACAAAGCCGACAACTTTCAATCAGGCTCCTACACAAGTACACTCCTTGAGGAAAGAGCGTTCTTCCTACAACTCCAACTATTTGGAATGTCGTTGGTATTCTACTCTTTCCCTAATCAAATTGCATTACCAGCCATAAGTCTACAGGCATAGGTGTTACAGTTGGGCACTCTGAAGACCCAAGAAAATTTTGAAAGCCCAATGGGATGGCAAGAACACAACTACCATATGGTTGCCAAAGCTCAGAAGTGTTCAAACATCTCCATTCACAACTCCTCCTATTTGTCCCAATGCATTTCCTATGCCTATCGCTAAAATCTCACCTCCGACTAAACTTCAATCTCTTGCACGTACTCTGAAATGGGTACCAAAAAGAGTCCAGCAAAAAGGAACCTGTGCCATACATCAACACCCCACAAACAATTTGCATAATGTTACATCCAAAAGCAAACTCATTCTTGAAAGAGCTATCATGCTACAAAAGATACTTTTTGGCAATTCATCTATCGAATCTATTAGCTCTATTTTCGTCATGCCTGTACATACTAGCATTCTTCATTCAACTTGCATTAAATAAAAAAAATCTGAACACTTCCTTATGTGTTGTGTAGAATAATCAAATGGAGACTTGGTTGGACACATGCAGTCCATCTTTGGACCTAGATAGCACTCACCCTGACCATCAAGGGGGTTACAGCATTGCACCTTTTCAGACGCACTCCTGATATTTTTATGCCTCAATGGGTGAGGATTGCTGTGGAAGACAATTTGTGGAGTTATACTACCAACAACATCATCCGTTTCCACACTGCCGCGACTGTGCTCATATGGTATTGGGGAATGCTTCCCATATATGTTGGCAGTGTCGCACATATTTTCGTCGCTATGGCACTGGTATGATGCAACAGATCATGGGGGTCACACCTCAACGACATAATCTCTGGGAAATTATGATGCCTCAACGTGGACCCAACCAACAAAGACTCCCGGAAGAGGAAAGAGCTCAAACATGGCGCGAGGACACCCTTCGTTTGCTAACCCCTCCCATTTTGCAGGTTCTTCTTCCCCATGAATCTACATGTCAGTTTTGGCTCAATGTGAGTGAGTCTTTAGAACGGTTTCAAAACCATAGGTGCCTCTTTAGCCTTCCTACTGTGCCCATACCATATGTTAGTGAAGATGCACTTCTTCCCTTGCCATCTTCTCCATGGGTAGGATTACGTTCTGGGTTATCTTTACATCTTGAAGCTATTGATGTCCACCCACCAAAAGAAAAAAAGAAAGGACCAAAAGGCACCAAGAGAAATGCTTGTCTAATCTAGGATGGTCACCGTTGTGCCTAAAATATTAAACCAAAACACTAAGCAATATCAATTAGATACAAGCACCAAACTACATCTTCCGCTTCAGTACCGCAACTGACAGTCATACAATCAAGTGTAAACAATTCTTCACCAGAAACAGGTGAACTCATGCCAATCTCTAATGTTTTCTGTATTTTTCTTGATGCTTGATTGTTTTATAAATTTCACTTTACTAAGCATGGCAATATGCATCTCCTTTGGTCTAGAGTAGGGATAGCATTCTAGTGGCTTTAGACTTGATAGTGTAAGTTTGACCGTAATTATTTTTACCCATTTAGAAATACAAAGTAATTAGTGTTTTGTGCTAAAGGTAGAGTTCCAGACCTAGGACAAAGAGACTAAATTAATCATAGGACTGTCAGTGGATATCTTGCCCTTACTAGGACATTGCTTAGGGACAATCTAATAAACCTTCCATAACAAAAATTGGCATGACAAAAATAAAAGAAAAGTGTATATGTTTGTGGCCTATTGCCTTGTTATTCATGGTAGGCGAGGGAGGTCTATACCTTTCCCAGACCAATGCCTTGTGTAGTAAGGAATAGCCATACCGTGGGTGTGCAAACATACTCTTGAAGAGAGCCCTGTCCAAAAAAAAAAAGAAAAAAAGAAAGGACAGAAAGGCACCAAGAGAAATGCTTGTCTAATCTAGGATGGTCGCCGTTGTGCTTAAAATATTAAACCAAAACACTAAGCAATATCAAGAGTCTACCACTACATAATTATGTTAGATTTATTAGTGTTGAACCGACATCTTTGACTTAGCATAGGCTCAGTATACCACTTAATAGTCCCTCGATTAATTGTTGTCTTTTGCCTTCTAGGAAAAGAACAATACATTTGGCATAAAACATTCTTTACTTTAGTTAGCTGCAGGTAGTAATTATTAAGGCTTGAACTAACCTATTCAATCTCTACACTGCTTCAATGTTTCCTTCCTCTGGCTAATTGGACGTTTATTGCCATGTCTTATTCAGTAAAATTGCTTGTTTTGTTAAATATTATCTCTGTCAGTACTTTTGCTTTCATTAGGACCTCGATGGAAGGCTTCTTGGGCCCTTTTATTTGGCAGTTTAAGGAGTCAAACCTTTTCTCTTAAGAAGAAACGTTTTCTAACTAGAAGCTTCAAAACGGCTACTTTATTCGAATTTGAATTTTGGAGGGAAAATGGAATTTAAAATCTAGCGGACAAAACCATATCATGTAACATATCTATGGAAAGCTCTTGATGCGTAGATCACGGATCTATAATCTCCGCTCAAATTGGAGCTTGTATGTAGAAGTTATGGAGATCCGAAAATTGTAAAATTGCCTCCCCCTCTTTTTTGGGGGAAAAAGTGCACCCTTTGACCACTCTTACACCTCTCTTACAAACCCAACATTTCAGTCCACATGGCAACCCCCCATTTGGCTATTCCTCAATCACCTTGATTAGGCTTGGGCAAATTAAAGGGCCCAAGAAGACCCCATTCACTTCCTAATGCCAAAAAAAAAACACACACAAACCACCTATCGCTTTGCTTGCAGGTATGCTACTCTTCCTTGGCATCTACGCGCTCGAGGACGTGCGCAAAATAGGAAGGGGGGAATGTTGCGTGACGAGTGGTGATCAATGCAAGGATGCAACACAAAGATGGAAGCAGGAAAACAAGAGACTTGACATTCTTATTTAGGGCTCTTGTAGAGAGTTCCAAGTTGTAGGTGAGTGTGGGACTGGGCTTGAGAATAATCCCACATAGGAAGTTTTGGGAGTTTTAGGAGTTTTAGTATAAATAGTGGCTCATTTGAGAGCTCACATACACATTGGGCTGAACTCATGCTTGAGCTCTCTTGAGACTAGCTCTCCCTCTTGTTCATGGAGGTGCAAGCTCTTCTCTCTCCCCATCTACACTATTGTATGAGCAATGCTCTTCTAATTCAATGCAATGAGATGATGTTTTTCTCTCTTCTCATCTCTATTCTCTAGTGTGCATGCTTCTTTGTTTATGCTTGTGGGTTCTCTATTAGGCTTTGTGTGCTAGTGGATTCAAGCTTAAGCTTCTCCATAGCTTGTAGCTTATCCATGGGCAAGGCATTGCTTGAGTAGTGAATGAGAATGCATGTTTAATTCAAGTTCCATTAAAAAGCTTCAAGGTTTGTGTGCATTCTAGGGAAGTAGGTGCTTGAGAATGAAGATTGCTTTGAGCTTGTGTGCTTATGAGTGAGATTGTGTGTGCATTAGCTTAGCTTTCTTCTTGTATTGGATGCATGAATGAGTGGGTTGATGAGTGAATGAGCTATGGCAAGATTGAGCTTGTGTGTGTAAAGTCTATGTCAAGGTAGTGGTGTTCATAGCATTATCTCCCGAAAGGGATAAGCTTCCATGCACCTAACCGGGTTGAGTCCCCTAGCAATGAAAGGAGTGTTTATCATTCCATTGGTGAGCTAGGAGCGTAGTCTACTTGCCCATATTGCATACGTAGGGAGACGACCGTCTTTCCATATAGCATTTCACTTCTTTGTTCAAGTGTGGAACTTCTGAAGTTGAATTCTAGGGGATTGCGTTCCGGGAAAAAGACCTTTCTTTCATTCTGGAACTTCCCATATCCTGAGTTTGACCTTGTTGTCTCCTATGCGATGGAAAGTTGGAATCACCTTCCAGAGTTAGAAATCTTTTGAAAGATGAAGGTGCTAGCTTCGGCGGGACCTTGACATCAAATGCCTTAGCAAAATCTTTTGCCATCTGCACTGCTTCGGCCATGGAAACTGGCTTGACATTCTTCACTAGGATATTCAAAGGTTCGTTCAGTCCCCGAATGAACCTGGCCATCAGTTGTTCTTCATCCAGTGGTGGCAAGTACTTGAAGAGGAGAGCGAACGCCTGATGATATTCTTCAATAGTTCTACTCCGTTGGGTTAACTCTAAAAATTCGTTCATCTTGGTTTCTAAAAAGCCGGGAGGACAGAATCTCTTCCTTAGGTTAATCTTGAGATCATTCCATGTCTGGGTGTTCCGATCCAGACGGTTTGTCTCGCAGTGGTTTCTCCATGCCACTCTAGTTGTTGCTACTATCTTCAGACTTGCAAGAGCCATTTTACTCTTCTCATTGTTAAAATTACAGCAATGTGATGAGCTATGGTGGATCAAATGCTAGAATCAACATCATTAACAAAGAGATTAGATGATAATTAAGATGTGATTAGTGATATTAACTGATAGCTTAATGTAGGCATGGATAATCAAAAACCAGCAAATTCTCATTAGGCCAATGCCTCAAAGCATCCAATCCCATTGATTTCTCCTTGATTCACTCCACCTCTTTTGCTTGATTCTCTCCACCTTTCCCAGAATATCTTCTCTCCACCTCTCTCTCTTTTGCTTGCTTCTCTCCACCTCTCTCCACCTCTTTTTGCTTGATTCTCTCCACCTCTCCTAGAATATCTCCACCTCTCCTAAATCTCCTCATGCTACCCTTTATTCTCTCCCAGTAGATTCTTCTCACCTTTTCACAGGCTCTCTCACATTTACAGATTCTCTTTTACAGCCTCTAGCCAAAGGCTTGTTCTCGCACACACCCTGTTCACTTGTATATTTCAACACCTCCCCTCAAGTGAATACTTCTAGCACACTTGAACCCTATACCAAGTTTCCCTCTTACTTGATAGTCTGCGACCAGTGCCTCAAGTCCCTAAACTCATAGTCCTTGACACACACACACTCTCTCTCTCTCTCTCTCTGTCCAAGGCTACTACAAGTGCCCGTGACCTTGACTAAAGTGCTCACACATACATCTACCACATGGCCTACATCATCGGTGGCTCAAAGGTGGTTTTACTCTGTTGGGGCAGGTTACATTGGGTTGTGGGGTTTCTCTCTCTCTCTCTCTCTCTCTCTCTCTCTCTCTCTCTCTCTCTCTCTCTCTCTCTTAGAAAAGATGATCTGACTCCACTTCCTTAGGAGCCTCCATGAAGTTTGCCGATGTCGTTACTTCTCCACTGGGTTTGCTGTAGCAGTCTCTTGCCATGTGTCCTGGCTTTCCACATTTGTGGCAAGTGAAGGTCCTTCCTCCTACTCTGCCTCTTCCTCGTCCTCGAGAGAATCTCTCGGGTGAAGAATGCTTTTTCTTCTACTTCTGTTGAGTCGAGCCATTTAACACCATATTCGTGAGTTTGGGAATCTCCCAAGTCCCATTTTTGTAATACTAAAAAGGTGGGACCCGATTAACATGTCTATAAGTTTCTCAAAACCCTATCATGTGACCTATCATTGGAAAGCGCTTGAAAAGAGGGATCTATTAAGCTTTAAAGCGCACAATTTGGAGTAATGGTGTTCAAGTTATGGCAAATCCAAAGTTTTGACCATGTGTCCCAAACTTATGGGAAATTCCCATATTCCCCAATATGGTGTTATTTCTTCTCTTTGCCTCTACTCTCTTGCTCTAGTAGAGCTCCTTCTATCTTGTGTAGCTTCAATTCAGGTACATTATTTAGTGTTGCTACAATATTTTCATATTCACCTTTGTCCACACTCTTCAGAAGCACTGCTAGTGCCTCATCATCTTCTACCTTTTTGCCAATAGCCGCCAGTTGTTGCTTAATGCTTTTATATCCGTTCAAGTGTGTGATTAAAGGTTTACTTTCCTTCATATCCAATTTGTAGAATTTCATTAACAGATTTATCTTTGGATTTTTAGCTTGTGTGCCAAATAATTTATTGAGTTCATCCCATGCATCTTTTGCCCACCATTGTATCCTTGTGATGTGATGAATGATTTCATCATTTAAACTGAGTGCAATAAGTCCCAATGCTTTTTCATTCTTCCTTCTCTTCCACTAATTTTTCCCTCTCACCTCTAGGCATTCATCTCTTCCCTCAACTAGCCCCCACAGATTTTTCCTCTCATGAGCAGATACATGGTTTTTGTCTGCCATGTGTGTAAAACTGCTCCCCATTAAATTTGGCTATCTCTTGTGCTGTACTCATGATGATGTGAAGGGGGTCTTACCTCTTGATCCAATTTCAAGATTCAAGGGTAGTGTCTACACTTTTACAACTCAATCTGGTGTTTAAGAGATGATTACAACAGATTTATCAGCATAAAATCACCAGAAATTACATTAAATCAAGGGTAACCAATTTGTACAGAATGGTTGGAGTATCAAACCATCTCCGAATTGCAATCTGAAGTTATAGGGATCTATATCAGATACCTAAGGGTTAATTTGAACCCTCAATTGCATCAAAAAATAGTGATTAGTACTAATTAATCATTGATTAGCAAATTAATCCTCTATTTTGTGTACAAAAAATAAAGTATGCGGAGATCTGAGGCCTTAGAGTTCAAATGAGCTCAAATCCTTTCAATTAGTCTAGTAGAGGATTAAGCCAATAAACACAAGATTTGACCAAACATTGAATGCTTAATCTCTATTTTACCAAAGTCACCTCTGCAGATTTGATGAAGAGCTTGGATCTCACTGTAGACTTGATCAAATCAAATTCTGACTTTACCAGCTTGTAGAGCACCCTTGAAAACCCCTAGGGCCAAGAGGAATCAGACCCATTGCAACTGGAGAAGAAGAGATGTCATTTTTCCTCAGAGAAAAAGGCACCTGTAAATTAGCAAAAAACGTGAGCTTCTGTAGGTGGTTTGCTGCGCTGGTTCATTTGGCTAGAGTAGCAATGAAGTAGCTATGTATACCTAGAAGGGCTTGCCCTAATGTTGCCCCTAGAAGGAGATCAAGCCCCTCCATTGGCTGGGGATACAGAGGGCTAGTTGAAAATAGCTAAAAAAGTGATTATTTCCTAATCATCTACTAATCTTAATTAGTTAGATAGTGGGCTCATAAACTTGATGGATTCTAGGCTAGGCTCTGATAGCTTAATGTAGGCATGGATAATAAAAAACTAGCAAATTCTCATTAGGCCAATGCCTCAATTTATAGAGTTTACATCCAAGCATCCAATCCCACTGATTTCTCCTTGATTCACTCCACCTCTTTTGCTTGATTCTCTCCACCTCTCCTAGAACATCTCCACACCTCCTAAATCTCCTCATGCTACCCTTTATTCTCTCCCAGTAGATTCTTCTCACCTTTTCACAGGTTCTCTCACATTTACAGATTCTCTTTTACAGCCTCTAGCCAAGGGCTTGTTCCCGCACACATCCTGTTCACTTGTATATTTCAACACTCATTGTACCCGATGTCATCGAAGTATTCTTTCATTGCTTCGATCCACTTCTCCACAACCTTGCCCAAGTTTTTCCCTTCACCCTTGAAAGGTCCACGTTGCGATCTATGAAGAGTTTTACGAACATCCGGGTCGAGCTCTTCCTCATTGAGTTGGGGATTAACATTCCTACCACGATGACCTCGATCCATGATCCTATCAATACAAAAATTCTTGTTGTTAAGTCCCTTTTTCCCAAATTAACCAAGACGCTCAGGTGAAAAGACCACTTTATTTATAATTCAAATTCAACTTTAGATCCAACTGATTCTGGGGTTCTTTAGATTGGTTAGGCTCCCACAGAATCCTGGGATAAAGATCCCTTCTACAAGAAGAACATACAGAACTCATTATCAGAGAACAATTCATTCAGAACATACAGAACATTCATATGCTTAGCACAATAATGGTCCATCAGACCAGAAATTCCATCTGAACATTCCCCATGGAAATTTCAGTTATGCAAGTTCTCAATTTGTCATTCCTTAATTAGATCCAATGGTCGTCAGATAGCAATAATCTGTCAGCACAATCCACTAATCTCATAGTGATCTACTGAAAGTTATAATCATCTTCTAGTTTACTACCATCGTCACTGGGATTCTCCCCATTCATCCTCGTTGTGGCTTTGTTTCACTTATCTTCTTTCAACCAGAATTCAGAAATCATCATCTTTCAATTAGAATCCAAATCAATTCATCAATTCTCAACCAAAATTCAAAAATCATATCAACCAGCATTCGAATTCATCCTCTGGATAGAATTTTTTCTTATAGCTTCAAGGTCTTAGATTTACTCGTATATATTGTCAGTAAAGAGCTGTAGATATACCCATGGTATATACAGTTACTCACGGTCCTTGGAGCTATAAGGTAAACACCATCATATCTAGGCCTCAAGCAACTCAGGGATTCCATACAATTGCGGTACTTCCATCTGAAGACCCAATTTCCAATTTATGAATCTTCATTTTGAATATCAATTTGTATGAATTTCATCACACAATTACAATCTTTTACTGGTACTTCATAAATTTTTAAAATTTCTGGCTTCTCGGTTGATCCACTTTAGCCAATTCGCTCTGATACCAGCTGAAAGATCCCTGCCCCCTCCGTGCAACGAATTCAGGGGTGCTAGCAGAGCAGAAGTAGCACTTTTTGCGTAGGGCAAAGCCTCTCACTTGAGGCCTTGCCCAAAGATATCCAGAGACAAGAGACTACTCCCTTGGTTTTTTCAAAACCAAACCCAGAAAAACTTCCCTCGCCCAGCAGACATAGGCAATTCCTCTAGGGTATTTTATTCTAACGTAGTCAAGGTCTTCACTAATCAAACTGATCCAAACAAACCCGTAAATCTCATGGTCAGATCAAGGAAGAGACTTGCACTTGGATCATAGAGACCAATGCTTTTTTCCTCGTCAAGAGGCACAGCCGTTGATTCTTTTTCATAGAACAAGGACTATCCGGGATTTACTTCATCTATCGTACATAACAGAATTGAGTCTCATTTTACGGATCCATCAATCCAGCCTAACCCCATCCGATCCCATGGGTTAGCCAACCGCCCAACCACTGTAGTGATTGGATCCATTTAGGAATTTGGCCCGGGTACCAGGGAAGAGAGTTCTCAGGCCCCCTAGCCAGCACTTCAAGCGAACTTCAAGATAGTCACACCACTTACACACCCAATATAAAATTGTTTGTTTCACAGATTCAGCTGCCTTTTTCTTAAAACAATCTTTTAAATGAAACCATAGTATCACTGATCATAATCCTCCAAAATATCTAGCTTGAGTTCCAATTTGCAATCATTCCTTCATCGGTGTACCTATGGCATCATTTTGGTAACCAGAATGCTCACCACCTGTTCACTCAAGGGCCTTTTCAATAGTTCCTAGCTCATGGTACCCGAAAATATAATCATATAAGAAAATTCCAGATGGACTCTCTGTTGAAGATCAGCAAGATCAACCAACAAATCCATATAAAACTTCATCCATTCAGATCCAATTACATCATATTACATCTCATCACATCTATCCACATCTACCCTCATCACATCACATCACAACATATCCACATCACTTCTCATCCATTCATATCACATCACATCCATCTACATTCATTTAGATCCACATCACATCCACATATCATCACATCACGTTCAAATCTATTTACATCACATCACATCCATTCACATCTACCCAAGTCCACATCACATCACATCTCATCTCCACATCATATCTCATCCATTCATATCTAACCAGATCCACATCACATCACATCCATTCACATCTCATTACATCACATTCACATCTCAGCACATCCACTCACATCTCATCACATCCATTCACATCCATCACACCCATTCACATCCCACATTCATTCACATCCCACATTGCATATTTATCACATCACATCTCATTCTCATCCATTTACATCACATCACATCCTTTCACATATCATCACATCTCATTCTCATCCATTGACATCACATCACATTCTCATTCTCATCCATTGACATCACATCACATCCTTTCACATATCATTACATCTTTTTCACATCTTATCACATTCACATCCACATCCATTTACATCCACATCCACATCCATTTACATCACATCGCATCTCATCCACATCTCATCACATTCACATCCACATCCATTTACATCACATCATATCTCATCACATCCACATCCACATCCATTTACATCACATCACTTCTCATCCACATCTCATCAGATCCACATCCACATCCACATCCATTTACATCACATCACATCTCATCCACATCTTATCACATCCACATCCACATCCATTTACATCACATCTCATCTCATCCACATCTCATCACATCCATTCACATCTTATCACATCACATCTTATTCACATCGCATTCACATCTTATTCACATCTTAATTACATCTTAGTACCGTTTTCTACTTTTGATACCGTTAGGACTTTTCTAGGTTTCTACCAATTGCTTGGCCTAGATAAAGGTACTTTTTCTCGATGGATATTTTCATATTCTTTCTCAAATTTCTCAAGTGAAATATATTCAATATTCTTCTTTTGAGTAAAAGATTCGTGGGATTTACAAAAATCAATTCTATCCATATTTCCCAATAAAATTCATAATGCTCAAAATTTCACTTTTGATAAATACTCATAATTTGAATTATGCCAAAAATTCCTCTTTTATCATTTAATTACTTGGATCTCAAATATCATGGGAATTCCTCTTTTTGCATAAAAATAAATTTACCAAAAATTTCTCTTTTACCATTTAATTACTTGGATCTCAAATATCATGGAAATTTCTCTTTTTTTATATAAAAATAAATTTACCAAAATTTACTCTTTTCTCATAATCAATTAATTATGCATAATTACAAAAAAAATTATTTCTCATGAATATGATGAAAATCATCCTTTTGCATAGGATGTCCAATCCTAGAATATGGTAGGAAGTCCTCTTATAGCATTATGCATAAAAATAAGATATGTTTTATTTTAAAATTTTTTTACCATAGCTTCGCTGCTATTACTGATAATTCTCAATTTTTTTGTAAAGAATAAAAGCTTGTAATGAAAATATGATAGTAGTTCCTCTTTTATGCTTAAAATCAAACTATGAATTTAAATCATAATTTTAATCATAATCAAAAACTTAATTATGATTATCCCACTAGATTAAACTAATTCCATTATTTCTCTTTTTCCAAATTGATAGGATAATCTATTTCTCATTTAGAATCAATCAAAGTAGTTTTTAACTACTTATAAATAATCTAAAAGAAATAACCATTATTTTGTTAACACAAAATCATAAAAATACCGTTTTCTTAATCTCTATCTTATCAAGCCTAGAGTTTAGCTTTGAATTAAGAGACTATCATTGAGAAGCATCCTTTTTCAAGGGATTTAGCCATAAAGATGGCTATTCTCTTAGAGAGAGAGATTTACTTAAAGAAAGCATTACAAATAAGCATAAAGATTAACTTTCTCTTAATTAAGCATTAAGACTTTAAGAGAAAGCTTGATTTGAATTAAAACAATCATTTAGAAAGCTTCTCAAGCTTGAGAGGGTTTGAGAAGAAGAAAGTTATTGAAAAATTACAAAAAAACCCATAAAATTTGATTTTACCTCCAAGTTTGGCTTGATTCTCTAATTGCAGTAGTGAAGCCCCCGACCAATCAATTGGTCCACCAAGAGAGAAGAGCAACTCCAAAAGTTGTTATAGATAGAGAGAGCTCCAAGCTCCCAAGAGAGGATAATTTAAGGGATAATAGAAAATATGATTATTTTAATATAATACTGGCATAGTATAGCTCCAATATTCAATTACAAATGACTAAGGGTCTATTTATAGATGAGGGAGGCCACTAACCAAGTCCAATTGGGTTCTAGAATTTTCCAGGTTTAGTTTGACTCAATTTGGACACGATTTGGACAGGTTTGACTCCCTCTTTGATTTGGTTTGATCCAAGAGAGAGGAGAGATAAAAATATCACAATTTTTTTGAATTAAAAACCCTTCCACACATGTGAAAGAGGTGCCTACCTCAAGAGTCCCCTTACCAAGGTGTCAAAAATGCATCATTATTCTAAAATATCTCATTTTTTCAGTAATATCTCATAATTTTTAACTAATAAACCTTGTACTCAGTCAACTCTTCATCTTATGTGAGCATTTACTTATTTTTAGGTATTTGCTTTTATTCTTTTGGATGTATCTCATCCCAACACTTGGATTAATCCAATTGGCCCATTGGAACCTTAATTGGACCATAATCCAAACATTTCTAAAAATGTAGACCCTTAGGCTAAGGTCCCTTATACCATTTTCAATTAATTCCTAATGCACATTGGAAAGTTCATTTTGAACTTCTGTTTCAGGGAAATCCATTTTAGACACTAGGAGGATTTTTATATCCAAGGATATCTCACTTTTGGATTCTCTGTTTAGACATTTTCTCTCTCTAGGCCAAAATAGGGTAAAATAAGTTCTTTCTTCTATTTTAGAGAGGGGAATAATTACAAGAACAGAAGGGGAGGTTCTTACACCTTTACACCTCAAAAGCTGGAGGGAGGAATCTTACATAGTGGGTTGTTCCCCCAAAGCGGGAGGATAGTTTAGGGTGGACCGGCGATAACTGATTGATTGGTGACAACCAAAAAAACCTCATAAGATCGGCGACAACCGATTGATTGGTAACAAGAAATCAAACAAGAAAAAATACAATCCCATCACATTCACAATAATGAAGAGAAAACAGTCTTTTCAACTTGAGATTGCTGAAGACATTCTTTATTAAAGCATTTGCCATTGTTATATGCCCTTCTTGTTCTTTTTTAGGCAAGTTTTTGTGTAGGACGTCCTAATCTTACTAGGTCGTGTAATGCAATGGTCTAAGTAAAACTTAAAGAGTGTTTCTAACCTGAACGATATTAACGGTGGTGGCAGTGCGTGCATGGCGGTGTTACTTGGTCCGATAGAGACGTTGCTTGGTTCAGCGGAGATGTTGCTTGGTCCCACAATGTTACTTGCATCCTTAACTCTGCGTAATTACAACTACTCTTTGCTAAAATTGATGTGTGTGAGGACTCCACCAATGTCTAAGCCTATGAACAAGATATATATATATATATATACATCTCTAGCTCTAGAATCACCTTGAGGCTACTTGCCTGCTTCTTACAGTTTTCGTGTGTAGAGACCCTGACAGAACAGGAAAATTGTTTCGGCCATAACTCTCTGATAAAAACTCAGAGTATAGTCATGTAGCCAGTCAAAAGAACTAGAAGGCATCTAGTCTACAAGCCTGCATGAGTAGAATAGGCACAAACATCTATATGTAGTTGCAAACGTGGCGTCTTTAGAAACACATTTCTTTTTCATATTTTTAGTGTGCATGGACTTTACATATGACCTCCCATCACCTAAATTCAAAGTTCTATTTTTGGGGATATTTATCTCTTAATAGATCTATTCTTATCTTTTTATTTCTTTTCAGATTTTTGGAACTAATATTTTTACTCTATCACTTTTTAAATGTTTCTAGCCTTATTGAAAGATCTTTGTCCCCTCTACGCAACGAATTCGGGGGTGCTAGCAGCGGAAGTAGCACTTCTTGCACGGGGCAGAGCCTCTCACTCGGGGTCTCGCCCATGGATATCCGGACAAGAGACTAATCCCTTGGTTCTTCCAAAACTAAACCCAGAAAAAACTTCCCTTGCCGAGAAAGCATGGGCGATTCCTTCAGGTATTTTTACTCTAACGTAGTCAAGAGCCTTAACTAACTGAACTAATCCGACCAAACCCGTAAGTCCCATGGTCAGATCAAGGAAAAGACTTGCACTTGGATCATAGAGACCAACGCTTTTTTCCTCATTGAGAGGCACAGGCGTTGATTCTTTTCCATAGAACAATTTCTATCCGGGATTTACTTCATCTATCGTACCATAACAGAATTGAGTCTGATTTTAGGGATCCATCAGTCCAGCCTAACCCCATCTAGTCATCCACCAATGGGTTAGCCAACTGCCCCAACCACTGTAGTGATGGGATCTAATTAGGAATTCGGTTAGTCACACCACTTACACACCCAATATGAAATTTCCTGTTTCACAGATTCAGTTGACTTTAAAACAATCTTTTAATGAAACCATAGTATCACTGATCATAATCCTTCAAAATATCCAGTTGAGTTCTCATTTCCAATCATTCCTTCATCGGTGTACCTATGGCATCATTGGTAACCAGAACGCTCACCCCTGTCCACTCAGGGGCCTTTTCGATAGTTCCTAGCTCATAGTACCCGACAATATATTCACTTATAAAAATCCAGATGGAATCTCCATTGAAGATCAGCAAGATCAACCAACAGATCCATATAAAAGAGCCACGGACTCATCCGTTGAGGACCAGCAAGGTCAATCAACCAGATCCATGCCCGAATTTAGAAAACAACTCTTACTCCTTATTCCAATGTGTGTCTTTCTCGACGCACGCGTGGGTATCTTTGGCGACCCAGAGCTCGAGCACCGTAGTGTCACTTAAAACAATCATTTAATGAAACCATAGTGTCACTGATCATAATCCTCAAAATCTTCGGTTGAATCCTTATTTGCAATCATTCCTTCATCGGTGTTTCTATGGCATCATTGGAAACCAAAACGCTCACCACCTGTCCACTTAGGGGCCTTTTCAATAGTTCCTAGCTCATAGAAACCGGCAATATTTTCACTTATAAAAATCAAGATGGAATTTCCATTGAAGATCAGCAAGATCAACCAACAGATCCATATCAAAGAGCCATGGACTCATCCATTGAGGACCAGCAAAGTCAATCAACCAGATCCATGCCCAGTTTCAGAAAACAACTCTTACTCCTTATTCCAATATCTTCCCCGACGCACATGTGGGTATCTTCGGTGCGACCTAGAGTCCGAGCACTGTATGGTCACCAGCACCCTCTAGGATCCTTTGCAGGTCACCTAGCGCTTCACTCATAGGCCGCTTCCTTGGTCCCTTATCCACTGTACTGGAAGCTCACCATTTAAATCAAACCGAGGCTGTCAAGACCTCGGCCGACCTTGCTACGCGAGGCGTCCTCCATCGACTCTCCGTTCACAGCTGTTGCAACTTTATCAGTTAGGTCTCCACGACCTCATTCACAAGACGGTCAAAATTCTTCCCGAGCATTCTTGACATAAAATAGTCATTTAAAAACAGGTCATAAATACAGTTTCTATAACAAACTCTCATCTTTCCACATCTTTCCACATTGTTCCACATTAATCCACATTACTTAATCCAAGTCCAATCATATGTATTCCCATCGTCCTTCATCCATTCTCATCCAATCACATCATTTTTCATCTCATCACATCTTTCCACATATATACTCATCACATCTCATCCACTCGCATCTATCCATATCCACATCTCATCACGTCTCATCCACTCGCATCTATCCATATCCACATCTCATCACGTCACATTCATTCACATCTTTGCACATATATACTCATCACATATCATCCACTCGCATCTATCCATATCCACATCTCATCACGTCACATTCATTCACATCTCATCCATTCATATCTACCCCGATCCACATCACATCACATCCATTTCATTACATATCTCATTCATTCACATCTATCCCAATTCACATAACATCACATCCATTCACATCTATCCCAATTTACATCATATCACATTACATCCATTTCATTACATATCTCATTCATTCACATCTATCCCAATTCACATCCATTTCACATCCATTTCACATCACATCTCACCCATTCACACTTATCCCGACTCACATCACATCACATCCATTCACATTCATCACATTCATTGTATCCCTATTCTATCACATACATTCTATCCATATTACATCACCTCCACATCTATCCACATCATATCTCATTCATTCCATCCACTTTACATCACATCCACATCATATATCATTCATACACATCCATCCAATCATTCACATGCACGACTATCCACATCTATCCATACATTCACATCTATCACTTCATTCACATCATATCTCATTCATTCCATCCACTTTACATCACATCCACATCATATATCATTCATACACATCCATCCAATCATTCACATGCACGACTATCCACATCTATCCATACATTCACATCTATCACTTCATTCACATGCACGACTATCCACATCTATCCATACATTCACATCTATCACTTCATATCCACTTTACATCACATCCACATCATATATCATTCATACACATCCCATCTCATTCATCCACATCCATCCAATCATTCACATGCACGACTATCCACATCTATCCATACATTCACATCTATCACTTTACATCCACATATATTCACATCACATCACATTTCATCCACATCTCTTTTCATCACATCACATCACATCTCATCCACATCCATATCACATTCACATCCACATCTCTTTACATTACATCACATCTCATCCACATCCACATCTCATTCACATACACATCCCCTTACATCACATCACATCTCATCCACATCCACATCACATTCACATCCACGTCTCTTTTCAGTACATCACATCTCATCCACATCCACATCGCATTCACATCCACATCTCTTTACATTACATCACATCTCATCCACATGCACATCGCATTCACATCCACATCTCTTTACATTACATCACATCTCATCCACATCCACATCACATTCACATCCACATCTCTTTTTAGCACATCACATCTCATCCACATCCACTTATATCATATTCTTTCACATACACATCCACATCCATTTACATCACATTCTTTCACATACACATCCACATCCATTTACTTCCCATCTCACCCTTTCACATATCCTCTCCTCTCATTCTCATCTCATCATTCACATCCACATCCATTTACTTCACATCTCATCCACATTCATTTTCATCCTATCACATCCTATTCACATCTTATCACATCCATTCACATCCTATCGCGTCCCATTTACATCTTATCACATCCGTTCACATCCTATCGCGTCCCATTTACATCTTTTCACACCCGTTCACATCCTATCGCGTCCCATTTACATCTTATCACATCCATTCACATCCTATCACATCCCATTTACATCTTGTCACATCCATTCACATCCTATCTCATCCCATTTACATCTTATCACATCCCACTCACATCTTATTATATCCATTCACATCCTATCACATCCCATTTACATCTTATCACATCCATTCACATCCTATCACATCTCATGTACATCTTATCACATCCATTCACATCCTATCACATCCCATTTACATCTTATCACATCCATTCACATCCTATCACATTCCATTCACATCTTATTCCCATTTAGTAGATTTTTCTACTTCGATACCGATAATGGGACTTTTTCTAAAGTTCTACCAATTACTTGGCCTAGATAAAGGTTCTTTTTCTCGACGACTATTTCCATGTTCTTTCTCAATTTCTCAAATGAATTATATTCAATGTTCCTCTTTTGAATAAAATAATTCATGGGATTTACAAAAATCAATTCTACCCATATTTCCACTTTTGATAAATATGCATAAATTGAATTATACTAAAAATTTCTCTTTTTTCCATTTAATTTCTTGGATCTTAAATATCATGGGAATTCCTCTTTTTGTATTTAATTAATTATATTCCAAATGTCATGGAAATTTTTCTTTTATCATAAAATAAATTTATCTAAATTTACTCTTTTATCCATTAATTACAATATACCAAGAATTCCACTTTTTCCATTTAAATGATTGAATTCCAATGTCATGGGAATTTCTCTTTTATCATTTAAATATTTCTCATACAGAAAATAAATTTATCTAAAATTCATCTTTTAAATTTAGATAAAATATCCATTAATTCCAATATACCAAGAATTCCTCTTTTCCCATTTAAATGATTGAATTCCAATGTCATGTAAATTTCTCTTTTATCATTTAAATAAAATTACCATAATTTTCTCTTTTCTTAATTATTTAATTATACATAAACCTTAAAAATTAGTTTTCCATTGAATGTGATGAAAATCATTCTTTTAGCCTAGGATATTCAATCCTAGAATAGTAGGAATTCCTCTTTTCATGTTATGCATAAGAATGAATTATGTATTAATTTCTTAAAAGTTTTGCCATAGCTCCAGTGCTATTTACTGACAAATTTTAATATTTTTGAGAAGAATAAGACATAGTAATGTAATTATGATAGTATAACTATCTTTTAACCTTAAATCTAATTTATGGATTTATCTCATAATATTACCATAATTTACAAGCATATAAGTATAAAAAACCATTTTCTTAACCTCTAGCTTCACAAGCCTAGAGTTTGATTTGTGAATTAAGAATTTCTCCATGAGAAGCATCAATTGAATAGAGAATTGGTCATAGGAATGACCATTCTTTGGGAGAGAGAGAGATAAACATAAAAGCATTTTAATTTAAGCATAAATGTAAAATTTTCTTAATTATTCATTACAACACTTAAGAAAAGCTTGATTTGCATTATAAACACTTAATTAAGAAACTTTTCAAGCTTGAGAGGGGTTGAGAAGTGAAAACATTAAGAATAGTAGAGAAAAACCATAAAATTACTCTTTACCTCTTGTTTTTGCTTGCTTCTCTATCATAGAAGAAGCTCCCAACCAATCAATTGGTTTGTGTGTTGAAAGGAAAGCTCCATGGATGGTTGAAGAGAGAGAGAGACTCCACTCTCTCCAAAAGTAGAGGATTTTTAAGGGATAATAAACAATATCATCATTTTAGTATAATACTGGCATGGTATAGTTCACAGACTTTTTTACAAAAGACTAAGGATCTATTTATAGGTGAGGGAGGCCTCTAACCAAGTCCAACTAGGTTCTAAAATTTTTCAGGTTCAGTTTGGCTGAATTTGGACAAGATTTGGACCTATTTTGGCTCCCTTTTGATTTGGTCTAATGCAGGAGAGAGGAGAGATAAACATATCATAATTTTTTTGAGTTAAAAACTCCACCACATGTGTGAAATAGGCACCTCCTTGAAGTACCCCCTTTTCCTTACAAAGGTGTTAAAAATGTATCATTATACCAAAATATCTCATTTTTCTAGTAATATCTCCTAGTTTTTAACTAATAAACCTTGTACTAAGTCAACTCTTCATCTTATGTGGGCATTTACTCATTTTTGGGTATTTCCTTTTATTCATTGGATTTATCTCCTCCCCACATTTGGATTGATCCTATTGGCCCATAGGAACCTTAATTGGACCATAATCTAATTTTTTTTGAAAATCTAGACCCTTAGGCTAAGGTCCTTCATACTCATTTTCAATTAATTCCAATTGCACATTGGAAAGTTCTTTTTGAATTTGTGTTTCAGGGGAAACCATTTTAGACACTAGGAGGATTTTTATATCCAAAAATATCTCAATTTTGGATTACCTCCCTCTAGACATTTTCTCTCTCCAAGCCAAAACAGGGTAAAACAGGATCTTTCTTCTATTTCAAAGAGGGAAATAATTACAAGATTAGAAGGGGAGGTTCTTACTCCTTTACACCTCAAAAGCTAGAGGGAGGAATCTTACACTTATAGTCTCTCTCGAAGTGCACTCTCTTTCTTCATGAAACCTATATTAAAATAGAATCGTTACATGGCGTAGGAGGGATATTACAATTACATATGAAATCTATATGCCATGTAGCTTGTTCTCTACAACAAGCAGTTTGTCTGTTAATAAGAGCATGGGGTGAGTACATAAAGCAATGCACTGAGGGGGCAACCTTGTCGCACTAATTTTCCTAGAGATATATATGAAAGACCCTTGTGTAATATACATCAAAAGAAGTGCCTCCTTCATAAAGCCAGTAAAAAATATTTCTCATCTTAGGCTTGAACCCCATATTTTCAATGACACTGGCAATAAACTGCCATTGTATTATATCAAATACTTCTTCTATGTCTATCTGCATTAAGAGTATATCCTACTTAGTATATTTCACATATTCAATGCCAATGTAAGCATTGGAAATGTTATCCATTATTTTCCTTGTGGGCACAAAACCATATTGTGCAGGGTATAGACCCTCATATAAGATGTTCTTCAAATCGTTAACTAGCATTTTTGCAAAACCAGTTTGTAATTTGATAGCTTTTCACAAAGATGTTTTTTGGAAAATAAACAAACCAATTCGTCTTTCTAGAAAGAAGGGAGTACCCGCAAATGTCAACAACAATTAATCATAAAAATCAGCTCAAGTTCAAGCATATTCCAAGATGTCAAAAAATCTACTGTCGGGCCATCCCAGCTTGGGAATTTTCATTCTCCCAAGTTGTGTACTGCGGGTGCGTCTAGGGAGCAAGCACAAGTGAGAGAGGAGTGACCATAATTTTATTTTGGATGTGGTATGTGGGGAGAAGAAAGATACTTACTGGGTGGTTGATGATAGGAAGGTTCAAAAATCCACAAATATGCCCAAGATTTTACCAAAACTGAGAGATCCCTAACCCCAATGCGCAACGAATTTTGGGGTGCTAGGCAACGGAAGTAGCACTTCTTGCGCGGGGCAGGGTCCCTCACTTGAGGCATTGCCCATGTATATCCGGACAAGAGACTTATCCCTCGATTCTTCCAAAACCGAACTCGGAAAAACTTCCCTCGCTTGCAAAACAGAGGCGATCCCTCCAGGATATTTTTACTCTAATAAAGTCAAAAGCCTTAACTAATTGAATTGATCTGACCAAACCCATAAATCCCATAGTCAGATCAAGGAAAAGGTTGCACTTGGATCATAGAGACCAACGCTTTTTTCCTCATCGAGAGGCACAGCTATTGATTCTTTTCCATAGAAAAATTTTTATCCGAGATTTACTTCATCTATCGTACCATACCAGAATTGAGTTTCATTTTAGGGATCCATCAGTCTAGCCTAACCCCATCCAGTCCCGTAGGTTAGCCAACCATCCACCAACCACTGTAGTGATGGGATCCATTTAAGAATTTGGCTAGGTTTTGTCCCGGGTACCAGGGAAAAGAGTTCCCAGGTCCCCTAGCCGGATATTCATGCAAACTTAAAACTAGTCACACCACTTACACACCCAATATGAAATTGCCTTTTTCACAGAATCAGTTGTCTTTAAAACAATCATTTAATGAAACCATAGTATCACTGATCATATTCCTCCAAAATATCCACTTGAATCCTAATTTCTAATTTTTCCTTCATCATTGTATCTATGGCATCATTGGCAACCAGAACGCTCACCACCTTCCACTCAGGGGCCTTTTCAATAGTTCCTAGCTCATAGTAACTGGCAATATATTCACTTATAAAAATCAAAATGGAATCTCTGTTGAAGATGAGCAAGATCAACCAACAGATCCATATAAAAGAGCCATGGACTCATCTGTTCCTCATTTATTTCGTATGTATTCCCATTCACATCACATCATTTTCCATCTCATCACATCTTTTCTCATTTATCCGCATCAGTTCTCATCACTTGCATCTACCCATATCCACATCTCATCACATCATATTCATTCACATCACATATCACATCTATCCCAATTTACATCACATCTCATTCACTCACATCCCGATTCACATGACATCACATCTCATTCATTCACACCTCATTCACTCATATCTCATTCATTCACATCTCTTTCACTCACATCTCATTCACTCAGCATCCCGATTCACATGACATCACATCTCATTCATTCACATCCCGATTCACATCACATCACATCACATCTATTCACATCCATCACATTCATTTACATCTATTCACATCACATCTATTCACATCCATCACATTCATTTACATCTATTCACATCACATCACATCTATTCACATCCATCACATTCATTTACATCACATCCATTTACATCCATCACATCACATTCATTCATAGTCATCATATTCATTCATTCATATCCACCACATTCATTATCATATCCATCCCATTACATACATTCTATCCACATTATATCACATCACTTCTATCCACATCATATCTCATTCATACACATCTCATCTCATTCATCCACATCCATCCAATCGTCAATCACATCCATCCATTCATTCACATCTATCTTATTCACATCACATCTCATTACATCTATTCACCTCACATCCATCACATCTATTCACATCACATCCATCCATTCATTCACATCTATCTGATTCACATCACATCTCATTACATCTATTCACCTCATATCTCATCTCATCACATCCCATCCATCCATTCATTCACATTTATCTGATTCACATCACATCTCATCACATCCCATCCATCCATCCATTCACATTTATCTGATTCACATCACATCTCATACATCTATTCACCTCACATCTCATCACCTCTATTCACATCACATCCATCCATTCATTCACATCTATCTGATTCACATCACATCTCATTACATCTATTCACCTCACATCTCATCACATCTATTCACATCACATCCATCCATCCATTCATTCACATCTATCTGATTCACCTCACATCACATCGCATCTATTCTTCACAGAATTTAAACATAGAATTTAAGAGAATTCTAATTTTGATATAAAAATTCTTTATGCATCTTTCTATGCATAAAAATCAAATTTAATGAGAATAACACTTTTGAAATAAAAATAAATCCTTTATGCATCTATCTATGCATAAAAATCAATTTTAATGAGAATAACACTTTTGAAATAAAAATAAATCCTTTATGCATCTTTCTATGCATAAAAATCAATTTTAATGAGAATAACACTTTTGAAATAAAAATAAATCCTTTATGTATCTTTCTATTCATAAAAATCAATTTTAATGAGAATAACACTTTTGAAATAAAAATAAATTCTTTGTGCATCTTTCTATGCATAAAAATCCATTTTAATGAGAATAACACTTTTGAAACATAAAAATAAATCCTTTATGCATCTTTCTAAATCAATTTAATAATTAATATCAGTGATATCCATGCATATTTATAGGTGAATATGTACATGGAGTAATTAGAATATTTCTTTTAGATGCAAAAATGGTGGGAATTACTCTTTTGGAATAACATAAAAACAAACTTTCTTTTCCAAAAAATTCTAGAAAATTTTGCCATAATCTCCTTTGTATGGCTGACCATTTCTCATTTTTATCATTCTATTTTTAACTTAAATTAACCCAAATTAGATTCATAGAACTCTAATCTACACAATTTTCTAAAATTCAAGAGAATAAACAGTAAGAAGAGTTTAATTAATCTCTTAATTAATCTTTCTAAGATTAAGAAAGGCTGGAATGTAAAGAAGAGAAGGGGGTGGCCTTTTCCTCAAAGGCATAGCATTTGAATTTAATTCGATCAACTGTAAAACATGAAAATCAAGAAAACCATAGATTTAAAATTAAACAAGTAAGAAAATTAACTTACATAGAGCTTGTAAGCTCTCCTTTGGCTTGAGGGATTGAGGGTTCTACTCTTGTTTGAAGCAAGAGTGGCCACCAATTCACTTTGGAGAGGATTAGGACAAAAATAATTGAATTATTAAAAAATTCAATGTAGATGGCTCAGGACAGGAGTAGAGTAACAGTGCATAAACACCATTAAGCTTTTACAAAGAGGAAGGCTTCTATTTATAGGAAAAAGTGAGCCTCTAACCAAGCAAATTGATTCTAGAATTTCCAGATCAGTTTGGTCAATTTTTGACCATTTTTGGGTTAGTTTAGCTTACTTTTTGGATCTAGTTGAAACAGGAGAGAGAAGAGATGAAAATATGTCATTATTTTTGAGTTTAAAACTCCTCCACACATGTGAAATAGGTGCCTCCTTCATAAGGAGAGATTCCCACACTGAGGTGTCGAAAAAGCATCATTTCATCTAAATATCTCTTAATTTTTAACTAATAAACCTTGTACTTAGTCAACTCTTCATCTTATGTGAGCATTTACTCAATTTTGGGGGTTTTTCTTTTGTTCTTCAATTTATCTCCTCCCTACATTTGGATTAATCTTATTGGTCCATAGAAACCTTAATTGGATCATAATCCAAATTTTTTTAAAAATCAGGACCCTTAGGCTAAGGTCCTTTATACCTATTTTCAATTAATTCCAATTGCACATTGGAAAGTTTTTTTTGAATTTTTGTTTCAATGGAAACCATTTTAGACACTAGGAGGATTTTTATATACAAAAATATCTCAATTTTGGATTACCTCCCTCTAGACATTTTCTCTCTCTAGGCCAAAACAGGGTAAAACAGGATCTTTCTTTTATTTCAGAGAGGGGAATAATTATAAGATCAGAAGGGGAGGTTCTTATACCTGCACACCTCAAAAGTTGGAGGGAGGAATCTTTCAAAAACCATCAAATTAAAAAGGGTGTAGATAATGTGAAACATAATTGGACAAAAGTTGTGTACAATGTGAAACATAACCTGACAAAGTTGTGTACAATGTGAAACATAACTTGACAAAGCTGTGTACGATGTGAAACATAACTTGACAAAGATTTTATACAACATGGAGACAAAAGTCAAAGTCACTATGTATTGGGTTTTGCTAATTGACAGACCGCACAGCCTTCGTAAGCATATCTTTCAAGATATGTTGAGCTATTCTAGGCTAGTGGATGTGCATGCTATTGTTCACATCTTGCCCAAGAACCATTAAAAACACATCATATATATGCTTGCATGGTAGATACTTCTTCTTATTACTTGTTCTTTTCACAAACTCCGGGCAAGAACATGATGGTTGTCCTTGGAAGAATACATTAAAAGGTGGACCCTGTTTCTCCTCATCTACCAGATAGAAGAGTTCTTTAGCACCTTCTTTGTACACATGTTGGCACGAAACTCTTGCCTTTAACTTTAGTGCTACTTGAATTTTTTTATATGTTGCCCATGAAATACCCCTACGAGACGATAAGGTTATTTCCTACCAGTAGCCTCTTCAAAATTAGTCAGTGTGGCATCTAAGTGTATCTCGCTTTTGTCTAGTCTCTTTCACTCTTCCGAATTCATGCCAATGTCAAAGCCCGCCTTCACTAGACCTATTGCTTCCCTAGAGCAGATAAAGTGTTACCTAGCGCTATCGGCCATATTGGAGGGACATCCCCTATTGGTTTATATAATATCTTCTTGCATGGATTGTATGTGTGACGCACATCGGTGTTGCAAAAAAAAAAACACATGTCTCTCCTCCACTGCCCTACCTGGCAATCACTTGAGAAACACGGGACCACATCTCTAGCTTTTAAAGGAGCATCACACTTCCTTCTTCCACACAACCAATGCCGGCATTTTACTCTACTTCTTTTAAAGGAGCATCACACTTCCTTCTTCCACACAACCAATGCCGGCATTTTACTCTACTACCCACTGGTACTCATCTTATAGCCCATTTGGTGTCATGGATCGTCCTATCCCCTTGTTTCTCACTGCGGAACCCTTTTCTTTTGAGGCCTGACCTCCACTTTTCACTACCCTCGGCCCTGCTAGAACCACCACGCGCACTACAGCGCTTGATGTCATCGAATATTTGTGCATATTGAATTGCCTCTGCTAAGTCTTTAGGCTGTAGGGGTTCTACGTACTCAAGGTAATCATCTTTGAGGCCTCTCTTAAAGCCTCGCAATGTCTGGAATGCATCGATTCCCTTTAGCTTGAGTACTATCTCCCTGTAGTTTGAGATGTACTGAGTTAGGGATTTGTTCTCCATCGAGCACTTGTCCCATAACTCCCAGCTTCTCTCTGCCTCATTAACAGGCAAAAATTCTTTTCGAAACATTGTTTCAAATTCCGTCCAAGTGGCAGGGCGAGTTGTCAAACTCATCCACCACTTGTACGCTTTGCCGGTTAATGAGAGGCTAGCCTACGGGCTGTATACGGCTAGGCTGCTGTCGCAGCGCGTGCAAATCTGACCACTTCGCTAGAAACATATTGACTGAGTCCTTGTTTCTCTCTTTTTCCTCGCCACCAAAACTAGGCGGCTTTAAGTCTTTTAACAACGACGAAGCTGTCGCTAACGGACGGCCCCGCAGGCGCATCGGCCTGTATTCCTGCAACCACTGGCGAGGCTACGCTCACCCGTGCCGCAGGAGCTCGGCTACCACGAGGAGTCGGAGTATTAGCCGAAGCGGCTGTTAGTGCATCTAACCGTGTGGAGATGCTCTGTAGCATCGTGACTAAATCATCCTGGACTTTACCCATAGTGTTCAATTTGGCATTAAGATATTTAAACAGTCCACTAGAGAGCTCCATCTCTGTCGTGACATTAGCAGGGTCCAGTAGGTCATAGTCATCGTCGTCATAATCCAAGAGGTCTTCCTCAGTCCCCTCGGCGACATCAGTATTCATGTCCTCTGGCTCATCGGCCAGAAAGGGGTCATCAGCCAATGCGGCCGCTGCGGGCTCGCTGGGTCCTAAGGTAGGGTTAATAGACGAGGAGGGCGCTGGCGGATCACGAGTGATCAATAAAGCACGCTCCGGACCGAACAACGGTCGGGCGTGTACGGCCTGACAATTCGGTCGGGGTCAAACCCGCGACCGAGGACAAGAGACTGGAAAAACCTAGAGAAGTAGAAGGCGGTGGGGACACACTATGCCTAGCAGACATTTTTAATTCTTGTAAAAAAATAATGCGAGAACTCGGAAATTACTAAAAAAACGCTAATAAAAATGAGCAATGGTGGAGAGAGAATAATAGTCACCCCCCTTTACGGTCGCCTGTCGAATTGTTGTGCATTGCGGGCCTCTACCAGGATGCCGGGATGCTCCGATCCATGAGAAAAATGCCTGCAACTCATAACAAGAATTTAAATGATCGAGAGGTGCCTTGCCGGGATTATTTCTTGCGGGGATGATTCTTCTCCCCAGCCGAGAGAGAGCGTTTGTTTGAATTTTTTATTTTTAATTTTTTCTAAATTGGATAATGAAAAAAAAAATATATATATATAAAAACTAATGGTTTTTTTTTCTTTTTTCTTTTCCTCTGGTTGTCTCTGGCCGCTGGTGTATGAGTATGATAGCCATGGGACCACTCATGATGAGGAGGAGAATGAAGGGCAAGAGTTGGAGGATGATGTGGAGAGGGAGGAGAGTCTTGAAAGGGAAGAAATAGATGAGACATAGAGAAGCCAAAGGTAGGACACAAAGGACACCTCCAAATAGGTCAAAAAAATAGATATTATGATTTTGTTGCACATGTTGAAGATCATCCTACGGACATATCTTGACATTGCTCTATGAAATGTGAGTTTTTCCGTTTCAACAAAGGTGATGTCGAGGAGTTGCTATTCTGACAAGACTGAATAAGTAAGAATGTGTGCTTGTCCATGATATTTGTAATTTTTTTTTCTTTGTTGATTGATTTATACATGCTGACTATTCCATATGAATATTCACTTTAGTGGTGATTCGACAAGACCATGAGACCACTATTGAGGTATGTTGTGAACCTATCACACAAGCAAGTGTTTGTTTCTAAAGGTGTTGGCTTTACTTTTAATTATTTCTCTTTTATTCTTGCAGAACCAACCTTGCACCTCGCATGCGTAGACCAACCACTCAAGTAGTACATTTGTCACACCACCTATGAACCTAAGTAGGGATCTAGTTCAAAAGGTACTAGAGGCAGCTAAGCAAGCCCATTCTACACAAAGGGGGGTCAGTAGAGCAGCTCCATTGCTGGTTGTGGTAAAGACATAGTAGATACAACACTCAAGACCCACCTAGTACCTTCCGGTAAGATCCTAGAGAGACATTGACTTTGATTCCTAAATAGACTACATCGCTGGTTGATTGTATGCTGTTGTGCACAGGCACAGTGCTGGCATATTGTATGAATGTTGTTGACCTCGCTCATGACATATAGAGCCTTGAGGTGCCATAGGATATGATGAAAAATGTTTTGGAAGGATTGAATATCATATTTACTAGGGGGAAGGTAAGAGGAAAGATGGTAGACTACTGTGTGGACATGGTGTTTGTTCTTCAAACACTGTGGTGAAGGGCTGCTCTCAAACAAAGGTGCTGAAGGGCTGCTCTCAAACACTGTGGTGACGGGATACTCTCAAACAAAGGTGCCCAAGTGAAATTGGGTTGATCTGGACTTGCATGAAATAGCATTCAATTTAGCGAACTTTTTCATGCTTGATATTGGATTCTGTGTGCTTGTACACAATGGAAGAGGCACATAAGGTTGAGTCTTGTGCTGGACAAAAGGGATTCATGCTCTTCCATTAGCAGGTGGTCTAGTGTACACCTGCCATTGGACGAAAGAAAGGAAAAATGGCAACAAAGTTAATTAATGTATGTGATGTCTCTCCTTTTCTCACCATGAACAAACAATAGACCTCAAAATCTTGGTATGTTGATTGGGGCAGGTGACATGTCTCTTCTGAACTGCATTTGTACGTTCTTCTGCTCCTAAGAGAGACCTTGAGCTTCATTCTGATCAAGTGAGAGAAATGGAACTCAGGGATGAGTTTGAATTTGAGCTTGATCTCATTCATACAAGTGAGTATATTGGTAATCTCATGAAGAATATGAACATTAAACCTTCATCACTAGTAACATGTGTATGTTGATTGTTGTGTGTGTAGTGTGCCATCTCAGGATTAGGCTAAAAGAAGAGATCATCCATGGAGGGGGGCTGTCACACAAAGAGGTCAAAAGCTTTGCAAGTACATTGTGTCCCTCTTCATCCGTGCTGGTGAGACCATCATTGATATGTTTACTGATACCGGCACACTAGGGCTAGCTGCTGCATACATGGATCAATATGTGATCTTGAAAGAGAATGATGAAGCAATCTATGAGCACCTTCTACATCCATATGGGGCAGAGGTATATATTGTCCTTGATGTATCCTGGTTTTTAGCATTGTGTATGGAAACAAAATTCACTTGTATGGATGTTGTCCTTGCAGATTTGATACCATTATGTGTTGCAGTGCACCGGGTTCCTTTTTCCTCCTATGAACCTAAATGGATTCGCATCCTTTATGTCCAGTCCATTATATTTACATTTTTTATCCACATAGAGAGCCTTGTGTGGTGTAGTTCACAGCTTGGTTACTCTTTTTTTTTGCCTACCTTTAGGAGTTCAATTTCTTGGAAAGAAGATTGTACTTCCCATTTGCTTGGTCTATTTTGGACAGTCTTTAGGATGCCTTAGTGATTGATTTGGCTTTTGAACTTTTTAAGAAAAAGAGAAATGAGAATTTCATTTATAGTTAACTTGTAAAGAAGATTGTTTCTCTAAAGGTTCATTGAAGTTCACATTGAAGTATATCATAATTCTCTTCTCATGTATTCCTTTGTGTCATGATTGCATTCTTTTGTTACATTCATAATGGATTCCCTCCCTCCCCCTCCCTCCCTCCCTCCCTCCCTCTCTCCTCTCTCTCTCTCTCTCTCTCTCTCTCTCTCTCTCTCTCTCTCTCTCTCTCTCTCTCTCTCTCTCTCTCTTGCTTGCTCGCTTGTTGCTAGTTTGCTTGCAATGTACCACAAAAAAACTAGCACGTGCTCTCTATTTGCATCTCTCAGGGAAAAGATAGATTATATGACCTCTCCCCCTGCTCCCTTGTTTGTGCTCACTCTAAAACCACTCCCTATAGTGCATGTTGTAGTTCATCCATGGTGAAAACAACCTCCAAATCAAATGCTTGCTTCTATTTACATTCCTCCGAAGAAACAAGCATCATGCATCAATATTTCTCTAAGTAGGTTCATTGGGGGGCTACAAAAATGTCACTAAAGTAGTCATAAACTTCCCTTTCTAGTTGTTTCCTACTATCAATCCACCAACGATCATCCTGATTCTTAACTCTATGCATTGCAAAGTCTTGGAAGCATGTAAGCCCTTGAAAAATCCTTTAGGTTTTTGTCTTCACTTGATTTGCCACTTTTGCAACTTTCTTTTATCATTTCTCTTAAGACAAATGCTTGCTTACATCAATGCCTCTTGATCTGAACCAACAAGACTTCTTTGATGATGACAACATTCAGTGAGTTGTTGAGCCACAAGTTTTGCATCCTTCACTCTACCTCTTTCTTCTCCAAAGAACCATTTACCATAATAAAAAATAATAGCCTGCATGCGAGTGGTGAATCTACGCCAAGCCATGTCAATGTCAACAAACATATGCATCTTTAAGGGATGCATTGCATGAGCCACCAAAATAATAGCCTGCATGCGAGTGGTGAATCTACGCCAAGCCATATCAATGTCAACAAACATATGCATCTTTAAGGGATGCATTGCATGAGCCACCAAATCAACAAAAAGTTGATGTTTTAGATAGATATTGTTGATCAACAATGCGAGTGGTACATCCATTGTTGACATGCCAAAATAAAATATCATCCATTGTCCCACTCTTGATAGTGGGAGTGGTACATCCATTGTTGACATGCCAAAATACAACATCATCCACAATGGGTAATGATCTAAAAGACACATTGAGTAGTCTATGGACATTTTGCATGTGAAAGTATCATATTGATTTGCATTCAGCATGTACCATCTGTCCAGACAAGCCCAATAGTTAGTAATAGCATTGTGATGAAAAGGATACCCTTGTGTGGTAGGCATCAAGTGTTTCTAGAAATCACATGCTCCCATATATAGCATGCCACTGATGTATTTAGAAACCAACCATATGTGATTTGTGGTTACTATTATCATCGTATTCAAGAGAATTAATAAAGTCTCCACACAAAAACGTAATTGAAAGCCAAGGGTAAGCTCTCAATTTTTCTCACATTTGAGTTCTCATTGAAGAAGTTTGTGATGCATATACCGCACCAAATTCAAATATCTCTCCATGGCATGGCATTGAGGAACTATCCATCTTCTCAATGGATAATTATATGCAACACATGGCTGAAATTCATGGTGAATCAATATGACCACTCGTGAAAAGTATTGAGTGCCAGCATAAAAGATGTCATACCTTGCAACAAAGGAGCCTTCCCTGTCAACAAAAGCATGTTGGTTATGTTCTTGTAAACAAACCATATGAGGCTGATTTTTATTTATGTAATCCCATAAAAGCCTCCATTTGTCTAACCTATAGAGGCCTTGGATATCATTTGTAAAGCATTTGAGAGGTATGCACAAATTTACAATGACTGGGTTGTGATGTAAGGGCATCAAGAATCCATTTACATGTTAGAGATCTGTGTTGACTCCTTGCATGCCCCCTCCACCATCTAGAAATTGAGAAACATCATTGTCAAAATGTTCATCTATATTTGCTGCAAAAGGCTCAAAGATTACATCAGTTTTCTCTTGAAGCTAGACCATTCATAAAACCACATTCCACATTTTACCCACTCTTGAGATATTGTGTATGAGACGAGGACCATACAAGGATGAACCATCTCCTCTGTCCAATTTCAAACTACCAGAGTTCTTGGTTTTACCATTTTTTTAGGTGTCTACCAAGATCTCAAATCTTGCTTTTCTTTGTCTATTTGATGCAAGGGATCAATTGTTACTTTGGCTTTACCCTTATTGGGTAAAGCACTCTATTATTGCACTATAGTTTCCCCTTGTTTTGTTGTGCATTCACAGTTGGTTGAGGTGATTGCGAAGGCATAGCAGCCTTAGGGGTTTGGTATAAAACTAAAGGACACTCAAGTTACGTATGTCCAAATTTACCACATGCAAAACATGAATCAGCAAACTTGCCCATTTAAGCTGGAAAAACCCCTTTTGGGCTGGCATCCCTTCCATATGAATATCCAAAGCTACACATTATGGAGTAGGTCTATCTATGTCCCATAAAATTTAGAATTCATGGACATTGCCATATGAGCAGGGCAGACATACTACTTTACCAAGTGAACTGAGCCAAGTAAGGTAATGTTGATTGACAATACAAAAGAATATCTTTGACTTCAATGTAGACATAACATTTATGCCTTATGAGGCCTTAGTAGTCATTAGTTGGTGACCATGGACAAGTTGTTGACCATAAAACAACGGAGATTTTCAAATAACATTTTCTTGTATTTGGGATCAGTGAAAATGACCTCATAAAAACCACAATCCACTATGTAACAAACATGCACAAAACATCCTCCCAACAGTGCTTTCAGCCATGGTCCAACATCTAGCACAACAGTCATGCAACCAGGGAAGAAAAGAACTACTCCTTTATGAGTAAGATCTTTCACAGGTGCATAGAAAGCCTGAGCTGGAACTGACACACGAAATTCTGGAGGTGGTACATCCCCACAAGAATTTTTAATGGCTAAAAAACCTTCATGCAAAATATTTATGAAAGTTTGAAGCGTGGGATTTTCATATACAGAAGGGTCCGCCTTTGATGAGCTAAGAACTTGGGGCGTTTGAAGATATTATCTTTTCTTCTGTGATATGCAATGGGTCCTAGAGAAGCAACTTCAGAATACAAATGTTTGGAGGCCATCTCGAATAGAAGACACACACACACACACAATACACCAACAAAGGGCAAGCTACATGAAGACTTCCACCTAATCTATTACATATTAACCATGGACAACCAAGGCACAAGGAGAGGAGAGAAAAATCTAATCCTAGATTTCTAAAAAATAAGAGGAAAAAATCCATTCGATTGACCCTTTGTATTCTTATTGATCCTTTGTATTTGATTGACCCTTTGTATTCCGGCTTCCATTCCTGCATTTTTCTTCTTATTGTCTTTTACATGTCACAACAATGTGTGGGTTGAGTACTAGTAAAGAGCAAAGGAAACGTTGAGCAGGGCAAATGGCGACTTGTCACGTTGCACTACACTAATGCACAAGTGATACTGCAAGCAGTTTGCTGACGAGGATCAGTATCGTATTTCTAATAAACGGCATGTTGCCTGATGGCAGCTATCTATATGTTTTTGCACACACAAAAACACAAACACAAGCACAAGCACACAAAGGAGAAGAAAGGCGAGTTGTACAATAGGTGGTGAACCCTAGAACTCTATAGGACATAAACCCTAAAAAGGGGCTCTGCAGTAGGGTCACGAGCCCTAAACCGGAGCTCTACCGCAGTTTGCAAACTCTAAAATGGAGCTCTGCAGCATTCATGTGCATGTATCAGTGCTTGCACACACTCTCTCTCTTCCTCGCCAATATTCACCCGATCACTACCATACTCCGTCTCTCACACAAACAAAGACACATACCTTACATGTATGTGCATGTGCCCCACTATGTTGCATAGACACATACCTTACATGTATGTGCATGTGCCCCACTATGTTGCATACATGCACGTGTGATTGTGTCAAGCTTGTGTGTGCACATATGTGTGTGTCAATTGTGCATGCGAGCAAAATGTATGCACGTGCATCTATGCATGTGTGTCTGTGTGTGTGCACGTGTGAGTTTGTGTGTGAATCTTTGCGCCTATGTGTGTGTGTGTATATGTACATGTAACTGTGTGTGCATGTGCATATTTATGTGTGCATGTCTACATGCGCGTGTGTGCCTCTACATGTGTGTGGTGTGCGAGTGTGTATATGCATGTGTGCAAGTCTACATGTGGGTGGTGTATGAGTGTGTGTATACGTGTGTGTTCATGCATGTGTGCATTTGTGTGTGTGCATGCTCAAGCATGTGTGTGTATGTATGTGTGCATATTTATGTATGTGTATGCATGTGTGCGTGTGAGTGTGTGTGCGCATACTTGTGTGTGTGTGTGTGTGTGTGTCTTTGTGTGTGCATGTCATGTACTTGCATGTGTGATTGTGTGTTTATTAACATATATATAAATATACTTATATATACATATATACATACATATACATATGCATATGCATATGCATATATATACGTATATATGCATATACATACATACATATATACATACATACATACATATATATACGTATATATGCATATACATACATACATACATACATATACATACATATACATACATACATGCATGCATATACATACACACACACACATATATATACATGCATACATACATATACATAAACACACACATATATATACATATACATAAACATATACACATGCATACATACCTACTTATATATATATATACGTATTGTGATACATATATATGTTTATTATCTATGCACACAAACACCCCCCTCTCTCTCTCTTCTCACACACATATGCATGCACTTTCTCTCTCTCCCTCTCCCTCACGTACACAAAGAAATTCTCTATCTCTCACACACAAGAACAAGTGAGCAATATGATGGGACATCACCCCAAATGACATCAACTCTAAAACATAACTCAAAACTCTCCAATAGAAGAAAATGTTAAGAACACATGAGAGTCATGAAGAGGAGAGGACTAATCTTACTAAAAAAAGAGTCCTCATGTACAAAGGTTATGATGGGGAAAGAGAATGGGAGAGAGTCAGGGTGAGAAAGCAAGGAATGATAAAAAATATTGGTATTGCTAAGTGCAAGACTTCCATGGTGTCATTATTCACATCCTACCAAATCATTTGATGAATACATAGTTGATGGATGCTCCACGATGTGCAAAGTGCAAAAGAGTAGTGGTGGGTACTTGGGCATACGAGGGATTGTATTGGGTAAGAGGGATGTGATTTGGGGTTGACATGGGGGTGGTATTGGGAGTGGGATTTGGTGCTTAAGGGCTACTTTGGGGTGTGCCTATGGGGGGATTTTGTTGAGATTATGGGATATCGGGTGTGTCTTTGAGAGGGGAAAGAGGGGGGGTATTTATAGTTCCATGGAGCCATGGGCTAGGGGTTGGGTTGAGCTCCTAACCATGGTCAAGGAGGTTATGGAGGGGACCATAGAAGTTGACTTTAGGATGAATACAAGTGTCCCCACCCAAAGCCCTCATGATAGAGGTAAGGGTGGTGAAGAAGAAGCTAGACAAAAGGAGTGAAGTGTTTTTTACAAAAGTGATACCATTATATAATTGTACCATGGAGCCATGGGTTAGCGATTGGGTTGAGCTCCTAACCATGGTTATGGAATGAATACAAGTGCCCCTATCCAAAGCCCTCATGATAGAGATAAGGGTGATGAAGAAGCTAGATAGAAGGAGTGAAGTGTTTTTTACAAAGGTGATGCCATAGGTATATAATTGCTAGACACTTACAAGGCTCTCAAGAGGGGAAAAGTCGATGTGAGGATACCATGCCATCTTTAATGCCAAGAGCTCTAGTATGGAAGAGACTTTTAGTTTGTCCTTGGGATGCTGCTTCGCTTGCTCTTGTTATACTAGAGAGTATTCATTCACCATGATCTTACCGTGCACTAGAGCGCATCATCATTTCATGCATGGGTGGATGAATGCCTCAAATGCTTAGGAGTAATATACATCATAGCTCATATATATACAACTATGGATTGCATATGAGAACAATGTTATTCTTAGCATAGTTAACACTTATCATCATATGCACATGCTATAGAATTGGTGGGCATGCAAACATGGATGTTCATCTTGCTAACATCCCTCAATACTTCTTATCAATACTTCTTATCCATAATATATGATGATGACTTCTTCATATATATATATATATATATATATATATATATATATATATGCGCATTCATGTAAAATATATATACATATACGTATTTCTTTTGGTGCGTGTTTGCTTCACGGCGGCCATGGGAGAGAAGATTTACAATCGCCGAGAGGGACAGTGATGGTAGAGAGGGGAGAGGGGGGACAGGTTGCGTGGCGGCCCACTCTCCATGCACAAAAGCCAAGCCACGAGGTGGCCTGCGCATAGAAGGGGGGGACCACAAGGTTGACAAGGCGGGGGGTGATTGTTGACGCCAAGAGGAGGGTGATGGGAGGAGTTCGCCGCCGCGCAACCGTTGAGAGGGGAGTGGCGGAGAGGCACCTCAAAGGTGTGATGAGAGGAGGTGGGAGTCACGCTATGAGAGGAGGTCGCCCGCAAAGTGGGGGGTGAGGAAAGGCGCCTCAGAGGTGTGATGAGAGAAGGGGTGATGGAGGGTGGTCGCTTGCTGCCGAGAGGAGAGTGGAGAGAAGGAGGGGATGTGAGCTGGGCAGGAGTAGAAGGTGATTAGGGGAATGCGATCGTTGTGATGTGTGCAGCTGAGAGGGCAGCGTTGGGGAGTTGAGGTGATGGCGGGGAGAGAGGGTGGCGGACCCCTCACCTCTCGCATCAGCTGGAGCGTGTCCCTTCACACAGCCCATGAAGGAGGGGGAGGGGCCATAGATAGGAGGTGATATGGCGACGCAAGAGGCCACCACCCATTGAAACAAATTCTTTGTCTTTTTTAATTTTGTTTATATATGAGCCACCACCCCCTCACAAGAGGGTGGTCCCATGTGGAGAAAACAAACGATTCCAAGAGGGGTCAAGGCATCCAAAACATATATATATGAAGTGTAATGTGCCCAAGAGGTAGCAGTCAAAGAGCCCTTAAGTGGGGGGGCCCTTCAGCTTTGGAAGAGCACTAAAAAAACAACTCACCCTATATACCTATATGTATACATGTTCGTATATATAAAAATAGTAGGAATCTCTAGCATATTTACAGAGTCAGCAGGCCGTCTAGTAAAAGGGGAAAGAAAAGATATGCTCCTAGCCATAGCAGGCCGTCTAGTAAAAGGGGAAAGAAAAGATATGCTCCTAGCCATTTATTTACTGCTTATAGGGAAAGTATTTAGAGAACATAAATACTCGGCTACCCCAATAAGGCAATGAGCGAGATAATGTATTGAAACCCAAACAACCCATTCCCACGAGGTTTGCAAATAAGATTAGGGCATACAAGTATGGTAATACAAAGAGAAAAGAGAGGACACAAGCTACCATGTACAAGCATATGCCAGGGTTCCGGCTGGGATTAGATGCCCAAGTGGTGGATGTGAAACCCCCACATCATTTGCCCTCCCCCTAAGCTAGAGACTGTCATGGTCGAGGAAGAACTCTCTCCCTCATATAATGCTTCTTTGACAATGAGTCCATTTAGTCCTCTCACGAAGTCAACCCTTTGGAAGTACAACTTTAACCTCCAGCCATTGACCCTAGTTTTGTGCACTTTGCCAGACAAATCGTCGTACAATCTATAACTACCATTTAAGAACTTTTGCTGGATAATGAAAGGGCCTTTCCACCTTTGAAAAAATTTGACATCTATTATCCAACCTACTCTCTTACCTCAAAACAAGCATACCTTCCTTCAAACCTCTTTCCTTGAGGATCTCATTGAATTTGTCTCTCTTTTTGGTGGCCTGCTCCATGTAAAAGTTAATTGCTTGATCACGCGCTCCTTAAACTTCTCCTACTGTTCCACTTGGCTCCTTTTCGAGATTCTGAGGCTTGGAATCTCCACTTCTAGAGGCTGTAAGGCCTCTTTGCCATACACTAGATGAGAAGGTGTAAATGGCATGGCTACTTTGAATGAAGTTCTATAAGCCCATAAGACTATTGTTAAGTGTTTGTCCCAATGCTTTAGTCTGTTCTCCATCTGCTTGGTAATTATCTTGCACAAAACCCCAATAATTTCCTCCACCAAACCATTGCATTGAGGATAATGGCGGGTGGATTACATGTGTTTGATCTGCAGTCTATCTGAAGAGCATCTGCCCTAAATCTTGGACCATGATCTAATATACTAACTCCAAGGGTGTTCCAAACATATTATCAAACACAAACTTACCAACATCTTTAGCTGTTATTCTCCTAGTGCTAGCTGCTTCTACCCATCTGGTCATGTAATCAACAGCCAAATAATGTAAACTTTTCTTGACTTGGTTCTTGGGAGGGGACCAATGGCATCAATTTCCCATTTCTCAAATGGACCAAAAGAGAAAATGGGATTTCATGGCTCATAAGTGAGCCTCTTATCCCCTGCAAAGTTGGTAAGCTTTACAAGCCCTGCACTAATGCTGAACATCCCTGTGTAGGCTAGGCCAAGGGTAACTTGCCATTAAAATATTCATGCTTGTGATTTCCTATGCAAAATGGTCACCACATACTCCATCATGGTAGGATTGGAGAATGTGACAAATTTCATCGGATAATGGAACCCTTTCTCATTCACTAAATCTTTCCCTTTATGATACAAGTCTTCTCCAATCAACTGATAAGACAGTTTTTTGAACTAACAAGTGTTTTGCACCTTAGGGAGATTTCCTAGAGGTTCTTGTGAAAGCAAGAAGTGCGTGACATCTTGTAACTGTTCCCGGATTTGAAACTTGAGTTCTTGGAATTTTGTTGCTCTCCAATCATGACATCTAGTGCCAATTTGCCAATGCATCTGCACCCCTATTTTTTCTTCTAGATCATTTCAAATTCTTGCATTAGGCTTTTGATTTGCCTCAACCAACTCAAGAGGTTAGAATTCTTACATGCCCAAACACCCTGGATATTTTTTACTAGCAGCATGGCACTCCTTTCACAACCAACCTTGTAATTTTTTGTCCAAAATAAGATTCCAATCCCATCTTAAGAGTGGCATACTCTGCTTCATTATTTGAATGGACATTAGATAAATTTTACCTTCCTGCAGGACCACCTCTTTCTCAGGCTTAGAATGATGAACCTTACTCCCACAGAGTCGGTCTCCCTCCTGTAAGCTCCATCAAAATATAGTGTGAATGCATTAGTAAGAGTTTCCTCTACCCTCGGATCTTCTATCTCCTTCCTTGCTTTTGGGGCCACCTTCTTCTCATGATAGCAGTATGTTAACACATCTGCTAAGCTTTCTTGGGTACTATCCTCCACCAAAAAGGTGTAAAACTCTTGCAATTCCAAGATCCACTTTGCAATCTTTGGTGAAATATTCATGTGTTGGAGACATAAGGAAATATGTTTTCAATTGTTAAAACAACAAAGGGTTTAGGCAAAAGGTAAGACTTGAACTTCCTAACTACAAACATGAGAGCCAACATCATTTTCTCAACATCTAGAGAATTTCTCATCACCTTTCTTGCAAAATACAGTGGACGCATAAAAGCTGTCTTGGATCCTTTTGCATATTAGCACTGCACCAATTGCATAAGACCCAACACTTGGACAACCATAGAAAGCCAAATTCCATTGTGGTAGCATGATGACTGGTAAAGAACTAAGCATGATATTTACTTCATTCATTGTAATTATCCCATGTAAAAGTACTCTCTTCAGTGAGTCTTTACAGTGGTGAAACTATTTGTGCAAGCAAGTGAATAAATATGGCAAGGTACCTGACCTTTTGAAGAAATGTGACCAACTGCCTTGCATTAGATGGAGAAAGAGATCTTACACTTTTCATGGATCAGCCTCAATACCTTGTGAAGAAACCAAGTAACCCAAGAGCCTTACCTTAGCCTAGGAAATGTGGCATGTCTTTGGATTTAGCTGTAACCGAGTTGGAACAATCTTTTTAAGCCTTCTTCCACCTTTTAGCAATGTAAAGTCTTGCTACTATATATGCAAAAATCATCTATAAAAATTCTTATGGATGACCCAAATAATGGTTGGAATACATAATTCATGAACTACCTCATCTAAAATTGGGACAAAATCTTTGTGGGGATTGGATTTGATTAAATTGATAGGCCTAACCTGCTTTTTCCTAGGGATCCTAGTGCTAGATAGCTTTGCCCATTGCTTCCTCAAAAGGGGTGATAACTCCAAGAGTTGTGGATAAGTAATATTAGGCTTTTGTGAGCTTAAATCAACAGGAAAATTATAAGATTTGAGACTCTTACCCAAAGAAAAGTCTTCCATAGTAATCTTTCCCTTAGTCTTCTTGGCTTTCTTGACTCTCTTGATGCTCTAGCCTTCCTCCTTGGCTTGGCATTTCTTCTCTCTCATGGTCTCTTTTGAATCTTCTACTTTGTCTTCCATATGTTGAGCTCTCATCCTCTTAATTACAGGCATGGCCTCTAGCTCTTCCATGGATTCTTCTTCAAGCGTGTCAAGGCCTAACACATTGACCACTCGATTTTATGCTACCGCCGATGGTGGTTGTGGTGCCAGTGGTACTAGTGGAGGAATGTAAGATTCCTCTCCCCCAGCTTTTTATATGTACAGGTGTAAGAACCTTCCCTTCAGTCTCTTGTAATCATCCCCCCTTAGAAATGGAAAAAGATCTTGTTTTACCCTGTTTTGGCCTTGAGAGAGAAAATATCTAGAGAGAGGTAATTCAAAATTGAGATATTTTTGGATACAAAAATTATCCTAATAATTCCTTTGAAATAGAAGTTCAAAATGAACTTTTCAATGTGCATTAGGAAATAATTGAATGTGTATAAGAGACCTTAGCCTAAGGGTCCACATTTTCAAAAAAAATTGGATTAAGGGTCCAAATAAGGTTCCAAAGGGCCCCAATAGGATTAGTCCAAGTGTTGGGATGACAAAAATGCAAAGAATAAAATAAAATACCCTAAAAATGAGTAAACGCTCACATAAGATGAAGAGTTGACTGAGTACATGGTTTATTAGCTAAAAATTAAGGTATATTAGTAAAAAATGGGATATTTTGGTAAATGGTGCATTTTTGACACCTTAGTAATAAGGAGGGAAAGCCACTTGAGGTAGGCACCTTTTTTTATCATCATTTCTCGGCTTTTTAAATTTAAACAAATCAAGATATTTCATCTCTCCTCTCTCTTTGTGTGCAAACTGGATCAAAAGGGAGCCAAACTGATCCAAATCTTGTCCGAATTGGGTTAAACTGAAATTGGAGGGCTGTTAGTGGCCTCCCTCACCTATAAATAGACCCCCATTCCTTTGTATTTTCATATGGAGTAACTTTATGCTAGTGTAAATTTCAATTTAGTATATTTCTTTTATCTCTCTACCTTGCCTCTCCATTGTGAAGCTTGGGGCTTCACTAAACCTCTTCTTCTTGAAGATTACCCTTTCCCCTTGGTGGCCAAGCCTCTTCCATGAGGGCTATACCATTTTTGCAAAGGTAAAGAATCAAGCAAACCAAGGGTAAGCCTAAACAATGTTGTTTATGCTCTCTGTTTAATGTTATTCTTCTTCTTAACCTCCCTCATGCTTAAGAAGCATTTTATTTTGTGGTTTTTCTCTTAAAACCATGCTTTTCTTAATTATGATGAATTAATGTTTATGTTTAAGCTTAGGTTTATACATAAACTAATTCTTAGGTTAAAAGTGTGATTTTAACCATTCTCAATTCATAGAAATTATGGGGAAGTTATGGCAAAATTTTCTTATTAGAAATTGAAGGTTTATACATAAATAATTTTACTCTAAAAAGAGGAACTTTGAGTATTATCATTTTATAGAAAATGTGGGGAAGCTATAGCAAAATTTATAGCCTTAGAAAACGAATTTATGCATAATAATTTTTATGCTAAAAATGGTATTTTAATCATTATCATTTCATAGAAAATGCGGGAAAGTTATGGTAAATTTTATATCATTAGAGAATGAATTTATGCAAAATAAATTTTACGTTAAAATAGGAGTTTTGAACATTATTCAATAGTCAAAAAAATAAAGAAGGTTATGACAAATTCTATAGAATCATTGAATGAATGAGAATGTATATGAGTGGATGTAAGAATGATGTGAATGGATGTGGGAATGATGTGATTGGATGTGAGTTGATGTGAAAATAATGTGATTGGATGTGAGTTGATGTGGGAATGATGTGATGTGATATGGATTGATGTAGAAAAATGTGGGAAGATAAGAAATGATGAGGACTAATGTGAAAGGATGTGGAATGATGAGAGAAGATGAGGAATAATGTGAAAGGATGTGGAGTGATGAGGAAAGATGGGAATTTTTTTTGGAACTGTATTTTTATGTGAAACCTATTTTTTAAAGATTTTCTTATGTCAAGAATGCTGGGGAAGCATTTTGACCAACTTGTGAATGAGGTCGTGGGTAGGGACCTAAGTGAAAAAGTTGCAATAGCTGACGGAGAGTCAATGAAGGACATCTCATGTGGTAAGGTCGGCCAAGGTCTTGACCAGCCTCGGTTCAAATAAAATGGTGACCTTCTGGTATGATGGATGAGGAACCAAGGAAGCGGCCTATGATTGAAGCGCTAGGTTTGCAAAGGAACCTAGAGGGTGTCGACCATACGGTGCTCGGGCTTTGGGTCGCCTAAGATATCGACATGTGCGTCGAGGAAGAAAATGAGTAGTTGTTTTGTGAGCACTAGCATGGATCTAGTTGATTGACCTTGCTGGTCTTTAACAACGGATGAGTTCATGGCTCTTTTACATGGATATTATTGGTTGATCTTGCTGATCTTCAAAACTGAGAGTTATATTCTTACTATGGGCTAGGAACTATTGAAAAGGCCCCTGAGTGAGCAGGTGGGGGTGTCTGATTGCCAACAATGATGCCATAGGTACGCTGAGGAAGGGATGAATGGAATACTTGATTATATTCCTGGGTACTATGGGCTAGGAACTATCAAAAAGTCCCTTGAGTGAGCAGAGGGTGAGCGTTCTGGTTGGCCAATGATGCCATAGGTACACCAAGGAAGGAATGACTGAAATTAGATTTTTTGATTGGAAATTGGAAAAGTTAAAAATTGGATCTGGATATTTTGGAGGATTATGATCAGCAATACTATGGTTTCATTTCAAGTTTGCTTTAAAGATAGCTGAATCTGTAAAAGGCAATTTCATATTGGGTACATAAGTGGTATGTCTAAATTGTATTTTGTATGAGTGTTGGATAGGGAGCCTGGGAACTCTTTTTCATGGTACTCGAGACAAAACATAACCAAATTTCTAAATGGATCCTATCAATTTAGTGGTTGGTAACCCATGGGACTGGATGGGGTTAGGTTGGACTAATGGATCCCTATAATTAAAATTCAATTATGTTCAAGTTACGATAGTTGAAGTAAATCACGACTAATCCTTGTTCTCTGAAAAAGAATCAACAGCTGTGCCTCTTTGACGAGGAAAAACGTGTTGATCTCTATGATCCAAGTGCAAGTTCCTCCCTTGATCCGGCCATATAATCCATGGTTTTGGTCAGAATGAAAAAGGGAAGTTAAGGCCTTTGACTACGTTAGAATAATTCTCCTGGAGAAATCGTCTATGCTTTCTGGGTGAGGGGAAGTTTTTTCCGGGTTCGGTTTTGGAAGAACCGAGGGATTAGTCTCTTGTCCGGATTTGTTGGGCGAGACCCTGAGTGGGAAACTCTGCCCCTGCACACAAGGTTGCTACTTCCGCTCTGCTATCTCCCCGGATTCCGGTGCCTGGCGCGGGCAGGGGTCTCACAGCTGGTATCAGTGCTTTGTTGAAAGCTTAAGAAGGAAAAAAATGAATTTTATCAAAAATTTATAAACTCAGAAAGAGTATTTACATGTATTCTCATTCCTTAAGCTTCATTAATGAAGACTTTTAATCGATGAATTGGGTTTTTAGATGGAAGTACCGCAATTGTTTGGAATCCCTGACTTACTTCTTGAGGCCTAGATATGATGGTATTTACCTTATAGTTTCAAGGACCATGACCACCCGTATATACCTTGGGTATACTGCAACTCTTTATTGACAATATATACGAGTGCATCTAAGACCTTGAAGTTATAAGCAAAATGCTATCCTAGATGATGAATTCGAATGCTGGTTGATATGATTTTAGAATTCTTGTTGCGAATTGATGAATTGATTTGGATTCTGATTGAAAGATGATGATTTCTAAATTCTAGTTGAAAGAAGATAAGTTGAATAAAGCCACAATGAGGATGAATGAAGAGAATCCTAGTAATGATGTTAGTAACTGGAAGACAATTGAGGAATGACAAATTGAGAACCTAAGTAACTGAAATTTCTTGGGAAGTGTTTAGATGAAATTACTGGTCTCATGGACCTTTTTTGTGTTAAGGATATGAATGAACTATTTTCTGATGATGAATTCTGTATGCTTCTTCTTATAGAAGGGATCTTTATCCCAAGATTTTGTGAGGGTTGACCAAACTTTAAGGAACCTCAGAATCAGTTGGATCTAAAGATGGATTTGAATTATAAATAAAGTGGTCTTTTCTCCTAAGATTCCTTGAGAGTTTGTTAAGTTGGAAAAATGGACTTGATTAAGAACAGAAAGAGTCCCGCCCTAGGAGTAAGAAGATGATTCTTACCCAGATTATCCTCTAGCTCTGCGAGATGAGGACATCTCACGTTTTTCAAGTGGGGTAGGATGTAAGATTCCTCTCCCCCAGTTTTTGAGATGTGCAGGTGTAAGAAACTTCCCTTCAGTCTCTTGTAATCATCCCCCCCAAAAAATGGAAAAAGATCTTGTTTTACCCTGTTTTGGCCTTGAGAGAGAAAATGTCTAGAGAGAGGTAATTCAAAATTGAGATATTTTTTTATATAAAAATTTTTCTGATATCTAAAATGAATTCCCCTGAAATAGAAGTTCAAAATTAACTTTCCAATGTGCATTAGGAATTAATTGAATATGTGTATAAGAGATCTTAGCCTAAGGGTCCACATTTTCAGAAATTTTTGGATTAAGGTCCAAATAAGGTTCCAAAGGGCCAATATGATTAATCCAAGTTTTGGAATGACAAAAATGCAAAGAATAAAAGAAAATACCCTAAAAATGAGTAAATGCTCACATAAGATGAAGAGTTGACTGAGAACAAGGTTTATTAGCTAAAAATTAAGGTATATTAGTAAAAAAAATGAGATATTTTGGTAAAACGATGCATTTTTGACACCTTAGTAAGGAGGGAAAGCCACTTGAGGTAGGCACCTTTTTTAATCATATTTTCTTGGCTTTTTTAATTCAAAAAAGTTAAGATATTTCATCTCTCCTCTCTCTTGGTGTAAACTGGATCAAAAAGGGAACCAAACTGATCCAAATCTTGTCGGAATTGGGTCAAACTGAAGCTAGAAGGCTCTAGAATCCAGTTGGACTTGGTTAGTAGACTCCCTCACCTATAAATAGACCCCCATTCCTTTGTATTTTCATACGGAGTAACTTTATGCTAGTGTAATTTTCAGTTTAGTATATTTCTATTATCTCTCTACCTTGCCTCTCCATTGTGAAGCTTGGGGCTTCACTAAACCTCTTCTTCTTGAAGATTACCCTTTCCCCTTGGTGGCCAAGCCTCTTCCATGAGGGCTACACCATTTTTTCAAGGTAAATAATCAAGAAAACCAAGGGTAAGCCTAAACAATGTTGTTTATGCTCTCTTTTTAATGTTATTCTTCTTCCCAACCCCCCTCATGCTTGGGAAGCATTTTATTTTGTGGTTTTTCTCTTAAAACCATGCTTTTTTTGTTTATGATGAATTAATGTTTATGTTTAAGCTTAGGTTTATACATAAACTAATTCTTAGGTTAAAAGTGTGATTTTAACCATTCTCAATTCATTAGAAATTGCGGGGAAGTTATGGCAAAATTTTCTCATTAGAAATTGAAGGTTTATACATAAATAATTTTATTCTAAAAAGAGGAAATTTGAGTATTATCAATTCATAGAAAATGTGGGGAAGCTATGGTAGAATTTATAGCCTTAGAAAATGAATTTATGCATAATAAATTTTATGCTAAAAATTGAATTTTAATCATTATCATTTCATAGAAAATGCAGGGAAGTTATGGTAAATTTTATATCATTAGAGAACAAATTTATACAAAATAAATTTTATGTTAAAAGAAGAGTTTTGAACATTATTCAATAGTCAGAAAAATAAAGAAGGTTATGCATAAATTTTATAGAATCATTGAATGAATGAGAATGGATGTGAGTGGATGTAAGAATGATGTGAATGGATATGAATTGATGTGGAAATGATGTGATTGGAAGTGAGTTGATGTGGAAATAATGTGATTGGATGTGAGTTGATATGGGAATGATGTAGAAAAATGTGGGAAGATGAGAAATGATGAGGAATAATGTGAAAGGATGTGGAATGATGAGAAAAGATGAGGAATAATGTGAAAGGATGTGGAGTGATGGAAAGATGGGAATTTTGTTTGGAACTATATTTTTATGTGAAACCTATTTTTTAAAGATTGTTTTATGTCAAGAATGCTGGGAAGCATTTTGACCAACTTACGAATGAGGTCGTGGGTGGGGACCTAAGTGAAAAAGTTGCAACAGCTGATGGAGAGTCAATGAAGGACGTCTCGGGTGGCTAGGTCTCGGCCGAGGTCTTGACCAGCCTTGGTTCGATTAAAATGGTGACCTTCCGGTACAGTGGATGAGGAACCAAGGAAGCATCCTATGAGTGAAGCGATCGGTCTGCGACGAAGGAACCTAGAGGGTGTTGACCATACGGTGCTCAGTCTCGGTCGCCTAGGATTCCCACGCGTGCGTCGAGGAAGAAAATGAGTTGGAGTTGTTTTCTGAACACGAGCATGGATCTGGTTGATTAACCTTGCTGGTCTTAAAAAAGGATGAGTTCATGGCTCTTTTACATGGATCTTGTTGGTTGATCTTGCTGATCTAATTGAGAGTCCATATAATTTTTATGTGATTATATTCCTAGATACTATGGGCTAGGAACTATTGATGAAAAGGCCCCTGAGTGAGCAGGTGGCGAGCGTTCTGGTGGCCAATGATGCCATAGGTACGTTGAGGAAGGGATGAATAGAATACTTAATTATATTCCTGGGTACTATGGGCTAGGAACTATCGAAAAGGCTCGTGAGTGAGCAGAGGGTAAGCGCCAATGATGCCATAGGTACGCAGAGGAAGGAATGATTGAAATTGAATTTTTTGATTGGAAAGTGGAAAAGTTAGAAATTGGATCTGGATATTTTGGAGGATTATGATCACTAATCCTATGGTTTCATTTTAAGTTTGTTTAAAGACAACTGAATCTGTAAAAGGTAATTTTATATTGGTGGGTGTGTAAGTGGTGTGTCTAAATTATGTTTTGCATGAGTGCCGGCTAGGGGGCCTGGAAACTCTTTTCCCTGGTACCCGGGACAAAACATAACCAAATTTCTAAATGGATCCTATCAATACAATGGTTGGGTGGTTGGCTAACCCATGGGATTGGATGGGGTTAGGCTAGACTGATGGATCCCTATAAGTAAAATTCAATTCTGTTCAAGTTATGATAGTTGAAGTAAATCACCACTAATCCTTGTTCTATGGAAAAGAATCAACAATTGTGCCTCTTTAACAAGGAAAAAAGCATTGATCTCTATGATCCAAGTGCAAGTTCCTCTCCCTTGATTCGGCCATGTGATCCGTGGGTTCAGTCGGAATGAAAAAGGGAAGTTAAGGCCTTTGACTACGTTAGAATAATTCTCCTGGAGGAATCCCTTATGCTTTTTGGGCGAGGGGAAGTTTTTCCATTTTCAATTTTGGAAGAACCGAGGGATTAGTCTCTTGTCCAGACATTCGTCAGGGAGGCCATGAGTGGGAAACTCTTCCCTGCGTCGCCGCAAGGTTGCTACTTCAGCTCTGCTAGCTCCCTGAATTCCAGTGCGCAGAGGGGACAAAGGTCTCACTGCTATTATGGTGGAGAGACATCTATCAAAAGTAGTTGAGGGGGTCGACGAACTAGATACATACCTCCTTAAGGTCTTCTTCGATATGGGTAGTTATACATCCCATGCACTAGCTCATTACAATTGTAGCAAAATGAGCTCTTTTGCTTGCCTTCTTCATCCTCTTCTAGCCTCTAGTGGTGCTTATGCGTAGGGTTTTACATCAAGTTAAGATTCATGCTTTCCAACTGTTGGGTTAATTATGGAGAAGCTCATGTTGTGAGGTTTCTACACGTGGTGGTGGTGGTGCTCCTAAGGCCACTAATGCTCTTTGTGCCAAGTTAAGTGTTAGATCCTCAGAAATGTCTCCCTCCCTCCCTCCTTTCCATATCCAAATCCAGTCTAGGCCTATGTGCCTGATATCTCAACTTTCTATCTTTTTCCCTAGCCATCCTAAGTGCCTCTTCAAAGTTCATAGGAAATTTAGATTCTACCTTCCCCCTTAGAGGTGGCAATAAGCCGGTAACAAATCTATTTCTCTTTAAAAAGTGTTAACCCAATTCTAGGGTTAACAAGATCTACCGCCATTATCTTACATCAAGGAGTCACCATAGGTACACCAAAGGGTCATACATTCATGATATGAAGAAATAGTGACCAAAGCTAAAACTTGGGGATGGGTGTTCGTAATGGTATTACAGAGTATTTATGGCAATTCCCACTTCAAGAGCGTGTGGTATAGCAAGGATGTACTTCATGGTGGATATATTATGAGAGTAGTCATTGTAATAGCATTAGGCCTCTAATGAGCCTAAAGTGCCCGACCAGCACAGTTTAAGTGAGTGTGAACACTTATGGCCATGTTTTTAAGTGAATATCTCTCATAATACAACATACTCTCTCATTGTGCAATTGAGTCTTGCTCTTGCTAATCTCTCTTCCTAATGCATACTAGTGAGTATGTGTGAGTGAAGTGAGGTGAGAGGAGGGATGAGTACTGGTAGTGCAATGTGATGGTTTGACAACGCTCGTGGGAGGCGCTGTCGTGCTATGGCACGTCCATGTAGTGAAAGAAGCTCACAGACCATCCCATATGAACTCAGATGCATGGGCAGAAAAAGGTAAAAAGGGTTAAGGCTGCCTTTGCTTTGGTGTGAAAGGAACATGGTGGTCTTTTTCTTCAAAATAAATAAAATAAAATAAAAAAAAGGATAAATCTGGCCAGCCACGTGGACCTTCAGGCAGCTGCCAGCGCGTCTTCTGGACGATGCGAGAGAGTGCATGGAATTGGCGCAGCTGACGTAGAAGCGGGGAGCGCAAGTGGTAGTGGGGTCTTTTTGAAAAAGCGCAGCCAAGGAGGGAGGGGGCAGCTAGGCGGAGAGCCGCGTTGGTTGCAGCAGAGAGGGGCTCTGAAGGCAACTGGGGTGGGCGTAGAGAACCAGGTGAAAGGGAGGCTCGCCTACTCGAAGTGGAAGCCCCGCCCCGGCAAGCAGGTGCAGCTCTCAGAGAATGAGATCCGGCAGCTCTGCTCTACCTCCAAGACCATCTTCATGCAGCAGCCCAACCTGCTGGAGCTCGAAGCCCCGATCAAGATTTGAGGTGACGTTCATGGACAATACTCTGATCTGTTGAGGCTTTTTGAATATGGTGATTTTCCGCCACAGGCCAATTATCTATTTTTAGAAGATTATGTTGATCGAGGCAAGCAAAGCCTTGAAACAATATGCCTCCTCCTTGCTTATAAAATCAAGTACCCAGAGAACTTCTTCCTGCTGAGGGGTAACCATGAATGTGCTTCAATCAACCGAATCTATGGTTTCTATGATGAATACAAGAGGCGATTCAATGTAAGGCTGCGGAAGGCATTCACTGAATGTTTTAACTGCCTACCCGTGGCAGCTCTCATTGATGAGAAGATACTGTGCATGCATGGTGGGCTTTCTCCTGATTTGAGTAGTTTGGATTAAATAAAGAGTATTCCACGTCCCACAGATGTTCCGGATCAGGGATTGTTGTGCGATTTACTATGGTCTGACCCAGACAAAGACATCTCAGGTTGGGGTGAGAATAACAGAGGGGTTTCTTACACTTTTGGGACTGATAGAGTAAATGAGTTCCTGCAGAAGCATGACCTGGATCTCATTTACCGGGCACATCAGGTTGTAGAGGAAGGCTATGAGTTCTTTGCAGAGAGGCATCTGGTGACCATCTCTTCTGCACCAAATTATTGCAGCGAGTTTGACAATGCTGGGGCCATGATGAGCGTGGATGAATCCCTTATGTGCATTCCGTTACTAGCAGCAGCTTTCCACTTAAATCTGCAGGTGGAGTAGTCCAGGGAGCTGGAAGTAATCATGGACAAATTTTGTGGCCTGTTGGCTATGGTTTAAGGTGTTTATGGGATTAAGAGCTCTCTTTGCTCATGGTTTTTATTGTGATGATGTTTATATAAATGTGGTGCCCCTTGAAGTTCAACCACTACTTTCACAGCCAGACACCCAGTGTGTTCCCGGCTAGACCGCACACGTCACGACATCTTTGGTGAACCCGACGTGAAACAGCTGGGGTGAGAGTAGAAAGGGAATCATGGGTGATCAACAGGAGCAGCAAGGATTTCGTCCGGACGTCAACACCATGCAGATGTTTCAGGCGTTTGTGCTCTACATGCAACAGCAACAGGCAGTCGAAAGAAGGCTGGGTGAAGTGGGAAAACAAAGGTAATGTTATCTGATTTGAATGCTGGATGAAAAATGATATGATATCTGGAATGTATGGATACATGCAAGATGACATACAAATCAAGATGATGCTTGAGGAAAATTAGAGCAAATAGATACACAATCAGGGCTTTCAGAAAGGCAGGTACAAAAATGAAGGAAATATACTATAATGATGCTATATCTTAGCTGCTTGGAGAACTTCTAAAGCATGACAAGGATGCAAAGGAGGTAAAAATAATGGCAGACAAAGTAAAGAAGGCTATAGGGGCCTATGACACTGATGCATTTCTCGAAAAGAGAGAGCCAGGAGCTTATAGGACTTGTAGTCTTCCATAATAAAACTATTAGGGAAGAAGAAGGATTACAAGGGCTTATGACACTTGTTCACCTCAGGAAAAGGGGGTGGCAAGGAGCTTGTATAGACTTGTAGTTCTCTCTTAGAACTGTAGATGGCAACAAGGGCTTGTGACACTCATCCTTCTCGACAGCTGAGGAAGGAGAGGAGCTTGCAATGACTTGATCCATTCTTGCCACTTCAAGGGCTTACGACACTCGACCTTTCTGATAGCTGAGGAAGGTGAGGAGCTTGTATTGACTTGAGGTCTTCCCTACAAGTTGCAAAACAGATAGAATGCTCAAGAACTCATGAATGCCGGAAAGGTGGACACTTCTTTGTACTCTGATTGTCAGGATATCTGAAAGAAACTCTTTGAAAAACAGGGCTAAATGTATGCAATGATAATCTGAATGAGTGGTTCGACATAGAGAAAGCCCAAAACATCAGAAGGATAAAAGGAATGCCAATGCAGAATGCTGAAGAATTGAGAGTATGAACATGGAGATTAAAGCTCTACTCATTGTTCAGGGAATGATGGCATTATATGTACACATGGAATGCTCATTTGTAATACACGAATAGACTATGTGCCAGTTAATGGCTGCAACCAGTTAGAGTCTTTGAAAAGAAGCTCATGGTGATTTGAAGCAGTACAGGGCATCGGTGGAAGGGGAGGCAAACTGATAAAAAGCTACAGGAAGAAATTCCATCAGCCCCAGGACAAATCTCTGCAGGAGTGACACCATATCTTGCAGTTCATGGTTTTGGTCAGAGCCCCTACATTAAACCCATCGAATCTCAAGCTATTCCGGTGGAAGAGAGTAAAAAAGCAGAGGGCAAGGACTTACTTGTCACACCAGGATCATCTGGTTATGAGGGTGCTATGGCAATGGATTATGATAAGCCATCATCTGATGAAACTGATAATGTTCAAAAAAACTACAGACAATGCAGCAGCTTGGTACACACCAACTCCATCAGAAAATGTTTCTGAAACTGAGCAGGCCCAGCAGAAGTCATTGAAAGAGAGCGCCTCTGAAGGGATGGCTGCCATCAAAGACACTGCTGTCACTGGTGCAGCAGCAGCAGGTGGTGGTGCTATGGGTGTAAAATCTGTCTCAGGTGAATGTGAGAACAGAGACATGAGTGGGGGCAAGAAGAGCATGCTAGAGAAAGCTAAGGAGAGAATATTTGGCTCCTCTAAATCAATGAATGAAGGGTCTGAACAATTTTCAGCAGCAGAAGATGAGCAGTTGAAGGCTTGTGAAAGCAAGCCAACGGTCGCTGGCAGAGCTGTTGACATCAGTACGCAATGACATCAGTGAATATAAGGTGCACTTGCAGGCATCTGGGAGTTCATCACCTGGACCAAGTTTACTTAGAGAGAGGGTAGCTATTCATGGTAACGTTAATCAGATAGAAGAGGTGATCATTCAGGCACAGTCGACAAGGGGAGCTTTATCGACCCAGCGCAGCATGTTCATGGAAATCCAGGGGAAAGTCAAGCATCTCAGTGATCGCTTTCCTGTTATTCGCAGTGTATTGGGAGCCATAAGGAGAAAACGCTCAAGAGACACAATGATACTATCAGCTGTTATTGGGGGCTGCACCCTATTTCTTCTCATTTATTGGTTATCCAAGTAGTCTGCTCAAAGCAAAGCATCTGGTCCAATCACGGCATCGCACACATGCTGCCAACTGTTCTTTTGGTCTGGTAGTTCTTTCCATTGTATTTCACTGTTGCAGACAGAGCACACAATGCCACGTTTGTAATTTTTGACTGGCAGTATCTTCGAGGAGAGAGTCATGTTGAGTTGGGCATGTAGAGGAAGCCTTTCAGTTATATCAACAAATGCTTGCTGAAGGGATATATTCAGATAAGCGCACCTGCAGTACAATTCTTGCTGCATGTTCCTCTCCAGCAGCTCTAGAAGATGGCAAAAGGATCCATGCTAGAATGGTTGATAGTGGGTTTGAGCATGATGTAGAATTACAGACTTCCCTTATCAGTATGTATGGCAAGTGTGAGAGTATCAAGGCCGCAGTGAAGGTCTTTGACAAGAAGCATGTACAAAATGTGGGCTTATGGAACACCATGTTGGCTGCTTATATCCAGCATGGGGATGCAAAAGAGGCCATGCAACTTAATCGACGCATGCAAAAGAAGGATCTTGAACCAGATAAGGTGACATTTAGTACCATTCTTAGTGCATGCTCTGTTCTGGCAGATCTACCCAAGGGCAAGGAGATCCATGCAAGCATCAGAAATGCAGGATTGCAGTCAGATGTCATTATAGGGATTGCCCTTATCAATATGTATACGAAATGTGGGGTCTGGAGAGTGCAGCCAGGGTGTTCAAAACTTGGCATATCAAAGATAAGAGAAAGTAGGCTTCTTATGAGCAGGATGATCAATACAGGAAATTCAACCCGTCAGGAAAGCCTTGATGAGAATGTGGGTTCAGAGGATGAAAAAGCTGAAGATAACGTGCCAAAATTTGATAAAGATGAAGGCAAATCAGTATAAATTTGAATGAAGATTAGCCTATATAGCAACTTGGTGGCACATACCGGAGGATGTGCAGGTTTAGAGGGGGTCGGTGTCGTGCTATGGCACGTCCATGTAGTGAAAGAAGCTCACAGACCATCCCATATGAACTCAGATGCATGGGCAGAAAAAGGTAAAAAGGGTTAAGGCTGCCTTTGCTTTGGTGTGAAAGGAACATGGTGGCCTTTTTCTTCAAAATAAATAAAATAAAATAAAAAAAAGGATAAATCTGGCCAGCCACGTGGACCTTCAGGCAGCTGCCAGCGCGTCTTCTGGACGATGCAAGAGAGTGCATGGAATTGGCGCAGCTGACGTAGAAGCGGGGAGCGCAAGTGGTAGTGGGGTCTTTTTGAAAAAGCGCAGCCAAGGAGGGAGGGGGCAGCTAGGCGGAGAGCCGCGTTGGTTGCAGCAGAGAGGGGCTCTGAAGGCAACTGGGGTGGGCGTAGAGAACCAGGTGAAAGGGAGGCTCGCCTACTCGAAGTGGAAGCCCCGCCCCGGCAAGCAGGTGCAGCTCTCAGAGAATGAGATCCGGCAGCTCTGCTCTACCTCCAAGACCATCTTCATGCAGCAGCCCAACCTGCTGGAGCTCGAAGCCCCGATCAAGATTTGAGGTGACGTTCATGGACAATACTCTGATCTGTTGAGGCTTTTTGAATATGGTGATTTTCCGCCACAGGCCAATTATCTATTTTTAGAAGATTATGTTGATCGAGGCAAGCAAAGCCTTGAAACAATATGCCTCCTCCTTGCTTATAAAATCAAGTACCCAGAGAACTTCTTCCTGCTGAGGGGTAACCATGAATGTGCTTCAATCAACCGAATCTATGGTTTCTATGATGAATACAAGAGGCGATTCAATGTAAGGCTGCGGAAGGCATTCACTGAATGTTTTAACTGCCTACCCGTGGCAGCTCTCATTGATGAGAAGATACTGTGCATGCATGGTGGGCTTTCTCCTGATTTGAGTAGTTTGGATTAAATAAAGAGTATTCCACGTCCCACAGATGTTCCGGATCAGGGATTGTTGTGCGATTTACTATGGTCTGACCCAGACAAAGACATCTCAGGTTGGGGTGAGAATAACAGAGGGGTTTCTTACACTTTTGGGACTGATAGAGTAAATGAGTTCCTGCAGAAGCATGACCTGGATCTCATTTACCGGGCACATCAGGTTGTAGAGGAAGGCTATGAGTTCTTTGCAGAGAGGCATCTGGTGACCATCTCTTCTGCACCAAATTATTGCAGCGAGTTTGACAATGCTGGGGCCATGATGAGCGTGGATGAATCCCTTATGTGCATTCCGTTACTAGCAGCAGCTTTCCACTTAAATCTGCAGGTGGAGTAGTCCAGGGAGCTGGAAGTAATCATGGACAAATTTTGTGGCCTGTTGGCTATGGTTTAAGGTGTTTATGGGATTAAGAGCTCTCTTTGCTCATGGTTTTTATTGTGATGATGTTTATATAAATGTGGTGCCCCTTGAAGTTCAACCACTACTCTCACAGCCAGACACCCAGTGTGTTCCCGGCTAGACCGCACACGTCACGACAGCGCGATGGAATTGCTTCTCAAGGAGTTGTAGAGCTTGGACACCTCAAGGGTTACATGCTCGGCCATTGGAAATATCCTCACAACAGTTGAGGTTCACCAGTTAATCTCTTTTTGGATGTGTTTCAAGGAGGGTTAGGGTGAGCCATAACATTTTTTGGCGTCGCCTGTCGGGCGGCCATCCCTTGGCTTTTCCATCTTTTTTCCTCTAATCTACGCATTACCCATTGCCCATTATCTTGATTAATGGTTTCCCATAAAAAAGATGTGGATTTGATGGTGATTTGGTGTAGAATAGCTCTCTTTTTTATTTTTAAAATGAATTCTTTTTGCTTAATTTTTTGCTTAGTTTGTTGTTTTTGTTATTGTTATTATGGTTTTTAATGTTCTTAGGGCTTGCGCATAGTTTGTATTAGGCTTAGTTTGCATCCATTGCATCAAACAATGTAATAGAATGCAATTTTTTAGTGAATGTTAGCTCTCTTTAGTGTAAAACATAGAACTAAGATCATTAATTTTAGTTTAATTGTGTTTTTTGTTGAAATTATTTGCATTAGAGTGTTAGCAAGCATTAGGAGTATCTTAATCTTTCAAAAAAGTTCTTAAAACCATCAAACACCCTTGAATTCGACTAGTTTCTCTTAATGGACCGGTTTGTGTCATTAAGGGTGATTAATCTTATTTAAGAGAGAAAATTTTTAGAAAATGTGTTAATTAGGGTCTAAATTAATCATATGATTAGTCAAAATTAGTGTTTTGAGAGTATCTAGATGCATCAAAACACCTAATTATATCAATTTCTTCATCAATTGGAGGAATTTGTCTCTCTTTAATGATGTGCTCAATTATGTGAATTAACTAAGGATTAGTGGTTAACTAGAGTCCTTGATTAGTGTAAAAGAGGGAAAGATAAGTGAAAGGATTAATCTTTAATTAATTCTTAATCACTTTTTTACATAACTCATTAAGGCTAATGAGCATTCAATGAGTAGATGCTCATGAGTTGTCAAATTGTCCATTTTGGGAGTTCATTAATGAAGGATGTAAGGGGTGTCATAAAAAGGTTGACTTTTGTGGTTCTCACTTACCTTTTTGGAAAAATGCCAATATCTCCTTAAATTTAAATTCAAAAAATATCCCCCCCAAAAAAGGAAATTTGTATTTCTCACTAGACTCCAAAAAAAATTCAAAAAATGGTTCACGCCGTGAATCATTTCTGCAACTTCACGGCCTAAGGTTTCACGTCCTAGGAGATTGCGCCGCCAGAAAAGAAAATAAAAAAATGGTTCACGCCGTGAACCATTTTTGTAACTTCACGGCCTAAGGTTTCACTCCCTAAGAGTGCACGCCGAAAAATAAATTTCAAAAAATGATTCACGCGGTGAACCATTTCTACAACTTCATGGCCTAAGGTTTCACGCCCTAGGAGTCCGCACTGAAAAACAAAATCCATGAGACACTAAGGGGTCACGGCGTGAAACCCTTCGTTCATGCGACCAAAAGAAAATAATTCAACATTTTCGTGAAGCGATTCACAACGTGAAATGCTAAGGGTTCACGGCGTGAAACCCTTGTTAATCCCCTTCGGATTAACAACATGATCCTCAATTGAGGACATTAATAAGGGTCATGCAAAGGCACTATAAAGGTTGTACATTATGAGATATTGGCCACCCAAGGTCTAGTTAGTAACTTTTTGGCGCCCAAGTGTGAATAAGGGCCAATTGTACATAAGGCATTTTCTCATAATGAAAACGACACAATCCCCTTTGTGCTATTGAGAGCTCTCCCCTTGTGACTTGAGAGAGAGTGAGGAGTAAGAGCATTCTAGCATTGTGCCTTTTTCATGCTTGTGTGTCTATGCTTGTATGAGAGAGTGAGATGGAGTGTGATTGGTCTATGTGATGGTGTGAACGACTCCACGGTGACATTGTGGAGGTGGAGCTTGGATTTGGAGCTTGACAAGCGAGCTTGGAGGCCTCAAGGGACTTGAGATTGAAGCATTGGTAAGCACCCCACGACGGTTGTGTTCTATTTCTCATCCATTAGGTGAACGTGTACAATTCCCTCTTGGAGGTGTGGAAGTCCATAACATTTTTGGCGCCCACTGTCTAGGAAACACCTTTGTTTCTTCCATACTCTTTGAGTTTCAGCGTCCATTGCATAGTATTCATTATTGCCTTTGCATTCTGGTGGTGCATTGTGTGGAAAATGAAGGGATAAGGTGTGTGTGGTTGAGAAAAAAGTTATAGTTTTGAAGATATGAATGTTGTGGAGAGTAGTTTAGGAAAGGATTCATTGGTTACTCTTGATAATTTTGAAGTTAGCGTCACAAAAACACGAACGTGAAGAGGCAGGTTGGGTGTGTTTTCTTCTTTTTTCAAAAAAACTCATAAAAATCAAAAACATAAGGGGCCATTGATTGATCCAGGAACTTGCATTTCATTCCTTAGCATTGGCACAATCTAATTTTCATCATTTGGATAAGTATTATGCATCCAAAACCACAAATTACCGACGGCAAAAAATTCCACGTGAAAGTGCAGGAAAGTTGTTCACAACGTGAACCATTTCCCTGCAATTTCACGTCGCGAATCGCCCACAAAATTAGTGTCGGGATTTTCGCTGTTAGAAATCACGGGATTACATTCCCAAAATAGAAACCCTTATCTTGACACCTCTGACACGGTGCAACCTGCCAAAATTTGGAGCACATGAAAGTGCAAGAAAACCATTCACGACGTGAACCATTTCTGAAGCCGTTCACGGCATAAAACACTTACTGTTTCATGACGTGAAACCAACTGGGATGCTACTATGAAAGTGATGGCACGAACGCTACCATTCCGATTCATCATAATTGATACCAGGAATTGGCTATCCTGGATGGTGGGGCTGGGGTTAGCATCATTACCAAACATTGCTGGTGGGAAGAAAACAGGGGAAAACCTGATCTAAAAATAACAGATCTAATTGTCAAAATGGTTGATGGAACATCTTCAAGACCCATTGGGCTCTTGGAGAATGTTAAATTTAGACTTTTTACGTTTCGCTATTGTCATACATTCGTGGTCATGGACTTCCTATGCCAACTTGATACATATGAAATAATATTGGGACGACCTTTCATGAGAGAGTCCAAATTGGTGCATGATTGGGCTTTGGATCATGTGTATGTACGAAGGGACTCACAAATCTTGAAGATTGATCTAAGAGCATGGAAAGCACACTCCATGGAAGGGCAATTGTTTAGTAATGATTCGGTCACAACAACGGAGCAAACCACATCCATACAGATATGCCAACCTACAGAGGGGGAAACCAAGGATGAGGAGGAAACGAGAATGTATGCATCACTACCTCCCTCAAACTTCAGTGAAAATTGGATGCATGTGTTGGCTACCATTGGTGTAATGCAACCAAAGGGAACCTAGTATTTGGAATCTGGGACCGCCCATGACTTCTATTTGCATGGTTAATTGGCAAACCATGGATGAGGAATCAGGGGGGGAAACATCAAGTAAAAAAGGTACTATGGCACGAAGCGTACCATTGCTCAATGCCTCAAACGATGGCGGAGATAGAAACGGTACCTAGCCCGACGAAACGCCCTGCTGCTATATGGACCTACGGATGCCCAATGGTTGAGATACCTTGAGGCTACAAAGGTACATGATGAATTCTCAAAGGACTAGGGCGAGGAGTTGAGCAAAATATCATTGGAAGAAGGGAGGTACCCAGAGAAAATCACCTTTTAAGAAACCGATACACCCAAGCTTACAAAATCTGGACACCAAAAACACAACAAGGCCTTAGTAGCAGAGGCAGAGCGTGAGGCCAAGAAGATCATGGCAAAAGACAAAAAGGACAATGAGGACAAAGCAGACTTGCTTTCAGTACCCGACCATTTCAAGAACTATATGGTAGATGATCGGAGAATGGTTTGGCTAACAGCTACAAGGGTAAAAGAGGAGGGGCTGTCGTCGACATCATACGATGGCCCGACATAAGTCAAGGAAGTGGATATTGTGGGACCAGGGGAAGAAGCATGGCCCTATACATTGCTAAAGACTTGACTTCTACAGAGGAAGAAGAACTCATTACTCTCCTCAAGGAATATAAGGATTGTTTCGCCTAGAAATTACAAGGAAATGAAAGGGGTACCACCAAAGGTGGTACAACATACGATTCCAATCATGAAAGGCTCAAGACCAGCCAGGCAGAAACCATACCATATGAATCCAAAGTATGCAGCAATTGTAAAGGAGGAAATTGATAAGCTCATCGTGCTGCTTGCAGACTTTATCTATGAGATCGAACATACAGATTGGTTGTCACCTATTGTGATAGTGCCCAAAAAGAATGGGAAACTGAGAGTATGTGTTGATCTTAAAAAAGTAAATGCATTGACTCTCGAAAGGACCATTACCCATTACCTTATACTGAACATGTCTTGGAAAAAGTGGCTGGGGGGAGAGAAGCGTACAGCTTCTTGGATGGGTTTTTCGGGTACAATCAGGTGTCCATAGCACCAGAAGACCAACATAAGACAGCCTTTAACACAACGTGGGGGACATTTTCTTACAAGGTTATGTCATTCGTCTCACAAATGCCCCGGCAACCTTTCAACGCGATTAATGTGCACAACTTATAAGGACTACTTGTGCAAAAGTGGTTGGGAAGTGTTTATTGATGATCTATGTGCACATTCTCGATGGGAAGATCATTTCATCTACTTAAGGAAGGTGTTTGAACGTTGCCAGTTATATCGGATATCATTAAACCCCTTGAAGTGCCAGTTTTGGGTCAAGCATGGTGTGATACTGGGACACATAGTCTTAAAAAATGGTATATCCCACTGATGATAGCAAGGTCAAACTGATCTTGGAGCTACCACCGCCCACCAACTACAAAGAAGTGCAAAGGTTTATGGGTCATGTGGGGTATAATCGACGCTTCATCATATTTTATGCTGAGATAGCCAGACCCTTGTACAAACTTTTCATTGTCTTTGAGTGGACCAAGGAGTGTCGAGAGGCTTATGATCGTCTGAAGCAAGCCTTGGCAAGCACACCTATTTTGCGACCCCCCATTTGGGATCTCATATTTCACGTACACATTAATGCGTCAAATTTTGATATTGGTTGCGTGCTAGCCAACCTGGTGAGTTCAAATTGGACTATCCAGTTTGCTTTGCTAGTCGTCAGTTGAATGATGCAGAGGTGAACTACACCACTACACAGAGAGAAGGATTGACCATGGTCTATGCAATCAAGAAATATTGACATTATCTCTTGGCAACAAATTCATATTTTTTGTGTACCATCAAGCCTTGCTATATTTAGTAAATAAACCTTGCACTACGGGAAGAATCACATGTTGGCTGCTATTGTTGTTGGAATTTGACTTTACTGTCACGGTAAGGAAGGGAACACAACATGTGTTGGCCGACCACCTGTCCAGAATTCCGAATGGAGAACCAACAATTGTTGTTGATGATGACCTAGTTGGATATGGTACCTGAGTGGAGCGAAGAGATCTTGGAGTATCTAGCTTATGGTTTTCCGCAGGACATACCCTTGAACAAGGATAAGATGCGGCGGCTTATCAAGCTTGCAACACTATATCAATTGATTGCTGGAGAACTATATAGGCTAGGCAAAGACAATGTTCTCAAATGGTGTGTAAGAGAGGATGAATTCGTGACCATACTGGAAGAATCTCATTCAAGGATAGCAGGCGGGCATTTTGCTGGAGAAATTACAGCTCAGAAAGTGCTTCAAGTTGGACTCTGGTGGCCTACGTTATTCGGGGATGCCATAGAGTTCGTCAAAAGATGCAAGGAATGCCAACATTTTGCTGTTCCACAACAAAGAGACAAGATGCCACTAACCCTCATCATCGTAAGGCAACCATTTGAGAAATGGGGAATAGATTTTGTGGGGCCGATTAGTCCAGCGGCACATCCATGCCAAGCTCGCTACATAATTGTGGCCATAGACTATTTCATGAAGTGGGCAGAAGCCAGAGCTTCAAAGAAAGCTAATGTGCGAACAACTATAAAATTTGTATATGAGAAAATCATATCAAGGTTCGGCTGCCCATTAGAATTAGTGAGTGATCGTGGCTCACTATTCATCATGAGGTGATTAATCATTTGCTTGCAGGATTCTTAGTGATCCATCGAAAATCATCACCTTACTACCCACAAGCCAATGGTCAAGCAGAAAGTACCAACAAGATTTTGTGTACCATCTTGACAAAAAAATTAGAAGCAAAATAAACGGATTGGGAGCATAAGCTGATAGCAGCTCTCTGGGCCTACCGCACATCATATAAGGTAGCAACATGATATACTCCTTTTCGTCTAGCTTATGGTGTTGAAGCGATTATGCCCACGAAATACCTAGTCCCAAGCTTAAGGATTGTTATACAAGAGCATCTAACTGAGAATGCATTAGCCTGAAAGACTAATTGACTTGGAAAAACTGGATGAGACTCGATTGATAGCATCACATGGGATCATGGTCAAAAAGTTACGCAAGACACACTGGTTTGATAGAAATCTCAAGCAAAAAGAACTAAAAATGAGGGACCTTGTCCTCTGTATGGTGTGGGAAATGCCAAGAAAAAGAAACTGAAATATCGAGGCCTGGGACCATTCCAAGTATCGAAAATCAAACCTCAAGGGCCTGTCCGAATAGAAATAATTGACGGCATCCAAATGGAGGGCTATGTCAATGGGAGTAAACTGAAAAAATATTTTAGACCATTGACCCAAGAGATGCTCTTGCAAGAACACCTCTTAAAACAACAGAAATAGCTACAAAAGAAAAAATCATGCAAGCGCAAGAGGAAGCTAAGGCTAGGCAAGTCAAGGCTAAAATGCAGAAAGGCCTGATTCATGTCAACATGGCGTCCGTAACCCTTGTGGGGACAAAGATCTAAACATTGAGCCAGCACAACTCAAGTTGGGAATCACAACAGCTAAGGGTGTTGCAACAAGTATTGCATTAATAGATATAGGGTCCAGCCACTTGGGTAGCCTTAGAAAAACCACACCTTTGAACCCACAGATGCGCAAGTTCGTAGTGTGCACAACCACAAAGGCCGAGATGTATTTAAATGTTAATATTTATATCAGTAGTAATTCCTTGGTCAAAAAGGTGTTTGTGATGCTTGCACAAGTACAATGGAAGAAGAGATGATCCTAGGACGATCCTGGATCTATGCCAACAAGTGCAATATCCAATGGGAAGAAAGAACAGCATCGGTGAGCATCGGTGAGAAGGTCATGTCCATACCATTATATGGAACTCGGCAAATCAAGGGAAAACAAATGTGAGACCCCCGCCCCCTCCGAGGTCGCTGGCACGACGAAAGCAGTGTCAGCCTCTCACGTGGGGCAGGGATCCACACTCAGGGCCTCGCCCACGGATATACAGACAAGAGACTAGCCCGGCAGTTCCTCCAAAATCGAGCTCGAAAACTTCCCTTGCCCGAAAGGCACGGGCGATTCCGCCCCAGGAAAATCATCTAACGGGAGATTTAATCTAACGAGTCAAAGTCTTAACTATTCAAACTGATCCAACCTAACCTGAAGTCACATGGTCAGATCAAAGAAGAGACTTGCACTTGGTCCATAGAGTCATCGCTTTTTTCCTCCTTTAACGAGGCATAACCGTCGCTGATTCCTTCCCACCACAGAACAAGGGTCTTCCTAGGACTAAATCTAACTAATGTAACTAATCGTAACTTATTTATATCACAATAATCCCCCAATCTAGCCTAACCGGCCCATGGGTTAGCCAACCACCCGACCACTATATTGGTGGGATTCCTTTATAAAGATTTGGTTATGTTTTGCTCAGGTACCGAGGAAAAGAGTTCCCAGGCCCCCTAGCTGGCGTTCCATGCAAAAATTAAGGTAGGCATACCACGTATGCATCCAATATGAAATTGCCATTATAACATAATCGGTTGTCTTTAAAACAATCCTTCAATGAAAATCATAGTATTACTGATCATAATCCTCCAAAATATTAAGTCCATTATACTACAAAATATGTCATCTGGACTCTCCGTTGAAGACCAGTTAGCCAACCAACGAGATCTAATATCAAAATTTTATTCACAAAAGTCATTCTTTTTAGTCCATCCGAATCTTCCTCGATGCACACATGGGTGTCCTAGCAACTGCGAGCCCATGCATTACGTGGTCAGAACCCTCTAGGATCCTACTTAAGTGTCCTAGCACTTCACTCAGGGACCGCTTCATCGGTCCTCGCCCATCGTACTGGAAGCGCACCATTTTAACCGTACCGAGATTGGTCAAGACCTCGGCAGGCTTTGCCACCGTGAACGACGTCCCTCGACAACTCCCCATTGCAACAATGAGCCTCTTCTTAGTTTAAACACATACCAAATGCTTCTTCTAGTATTCTAGCGTAAAATAGTCCTTTAAAAGAAAATAGAGCTTCTATGCAAGTAAAATTCTCGGTTTGAGATTGGTTCCACAAAACCCTTTTTCCTTAATCCATATTTTCATAAATGAGAATCATTGATCTCTCATCACGGTAATCTATCCATTTGACTGACTATCCAACTAGATTCTTGGTGATTTCGATCAAGGGAAAACTAGGTTAATTCAATGGTAGTCTATTCTTTGTATTAGGAACTAGAATTGGTTCACGAAGTTTTTGCTTGATTCAGATCTAGAGATGGACAAGTAGTTTACTGATCGTCCCTCTCATAGTCGTGGTCTAACCAAAATCATTCGGTTTAGTTCTAATAAGGATTTTCTTCAGATAAACATCTATTGAACTTCTAACCTTAAAAAAATTCCAACTTTATGAATTTCATTCCTTCTTAACCATAATAGGTTAAGAAATGGTTTTATATGAGAATATCGGATTTTTATGAAAATACTCTTCTTCCATTTAATCTAATTTTGAGAAATATCAATTTGGTAAAATATTCACATAAATATCTAAAGATATTCTTTCTACCACTTTAATTTATCAACTCTAATTCTCTAGGTGGAATTTTGGTGAAAATTCCTCTTTTGTCACCAAAAATTAATTCAAATCTTTCTCTACTTAAATACCATAAAAATTCTTCTTTTAACTAAATACCAATATCTATTTTTTTTAAATAATCTTAAAATTCTTATTTTCTCATTTAATTATTGGATTCCAATTGTCATGGGAATTCCTCTTTTATCATAAAATAAAATTATCTAAAATTCCTCTTTAAACTAAAATAAAAATATCCATTAATTCAATTATGCCAAGAATTCCACTTTTACCATTTAAATGATTGAATTCCAAATGTCATGGGAATTCATCTTTTGTCATTTAAATTTTCTCATGTATAAAATAAATTTATCTAAAATTTCTCTTTAAATTTAAATAAAAATATTTATTATTTTAATATATCAAATTTTCTCTTTTTCCATTTAATTACATGGATCGCCATTATCATGGAAATTCCTCTTTTTGCATAAAAATAAAAATACCAAAAATTTCTCTTTGCTCTAATTAATTATTTACACATAAATACTAAAAATTAGTTTTCCATGAATGTGATGAAAATCATTCTTTTAGCATAGGATGACCAATCCTAGAATATGGTAGGAAGTCCTCTTTTCACATTATGCATAAAAATGAGTTATGTATTAATCTCTAAAATTTTTGCCATAGCTTAGCTATGCTATTATTTTACTGATAATTTTTAATATTTCTAGAAAGAATAAGACTTTGTAATACAATTGTGACTTTGTAATACAATTATGATAGAATAACTATCTTGAGACTTAAATCCAATTTATGGAATTAAATCATAAGTTTACCATAATTTTATTAGCATAAAAGCATAAAAAAGCCATTTTCTTAACCTCTAGCTTAACTAGCATAGAGTTTGATTTTTAAATTGAGAATTTATCAGTGAGAAGCATCCATTTGAGTAAAGAATTAGTCATAGGAATGACTATTCTTTTGGGAGAGAGAGAGATATACATAAAAAGCATCCTAATTAAGCATAAAAATAACGTTTTTGTGATTAATCATTAGAATTCTTATAGAAAGCTTGATTTGCATTGAAAACGATTAATTTGAAACTTCTCAAGCTTGAGAGGGGTTGAGAAGTGAAATCATTGAGAATATTAATGAAAATCATGAATTTACTTCTTACCTCTAGATTTTGCTTGCTTCTTTATCTTAGAAGGAAGCCCCCAACCAATCAATTGGTTTAGTATGTTGAGAAGAAAGCTCCAAGGATTGTTGAAGAGAGAGAGAAGCTCCAATCTCTCCAAAAGTAGAGGATTTTAAAGGGATAATAGAAAATATGAGTATTTTAATGTAATACTGGCATGGTATAGTTCACAGATGAGAATACAAAAGAATGAGGGTCTATTTATAGGTGAGGGAGGCCACTAACTGAGTCCAGCTAAGTTCTAGAATTTTCCAGCTTCAATTTGGACTAGATTTGGACCGGTTTAGCTCCCATTTTGATGCAGTTTGATCTAGGAGAGAGAAGAGATAAAAATATCTTAATTTTTTGAATTAAAAACCCTCCCACACATGTGAAGGAGGCACCTACCTCAAAGGTCTCCCCTTCCTTTACCAAGGTGTCAAAAATTCATCGTTTCTCCAAAATATCTCTTTTTTTAGTAATATCTCTTAATTTTTAACTAATAAACCTTGTACTCAGTCACCTCTTCATATTATGTGAGCATTTACTCATTTTTGGGTATTTTATTTTATTCATTGGATTTATCTCATCCCAACACTTGGATTAATCTTATTGGCCCATAGGAACCTTAATTGGACCATAATCCAAATTTTTTTGAAAATCTCGACCCTTAAATCATTTTTAATTGATTCCTAATGCACTTTGGAGAATTTATTTTGAACTTCTGTTTCAGGGAAATATATTTTTGATATTTGTAGAATTTTTATATCCAAAAATATCTCAATATTGAATTATCTTTCTCTATAATTTTTCATCTCTCTAGGCAAAAACAAGAAAAAACAATATTTTTTGCATTCAGAAACAGGTAATGATTACAAGGGATTGAAGTAAAGCTTATTGATTATTCAAGCTAAGGAGGAATCTTACATCCTCTCGCGAGATGTCCTCATCTCCTCACAAAGTGGGGGTAATCTTTTGCCAACTCTTCTTCTTTCTCCCAGGTGGCGTCTTCTAGAGGGAAGAACTTCCACTTAACTAAAAATTCTCTAAGGACTCTGCTCTCCTAAGAATCTTCTCCCGAACATCAAGGATTTCCTCAGGTTGGAGTACTATCTGGCCTTGAGTCGGAGAAATCAATTGCTCATCATCAAGCACGTGACTCGGGCTGGGTACATATTTCTTAAGCAAACTGATGTGGAATACATTATGTACATTGGGATGTGGAAGGTAGAAGAAGTTTATAAGCTAGATTGCCCACTTTCTTTATAACAGCATATGGCCCACAGTATCTGGGAGAGAGCTTCTTGTACTTCCCTAAAGATAAGGAACTTATTTTTGGTCATACTCGAATAAAGACCATATCTAATTCTTCAAACTCTCTCTCTGATCTCTTTTTATCTATATACTGCTTTTGCCTATCTTGGGCTGCCTTTATATCTTTACAAATTGATTGCATTTGTTGATCCATGTCATCTCACAAGCATTTGTCTGGACATCTCGACTCTCATCAATGGGTCATACCAAGTCAACGCTGTAAGGCAATCTTGTCCATACAAAGCTTTGAAAGGACTCATCCCAATGCTTCGATGATAAGAAGCATTGTAAGCAAATTCAACTAGATGTAAATGGCCTAACTCCTTGCCCGTAGCATGACCGAAGGATATCTTCTATTACCTGATTCACTCTTTCAGTCTGGCCATCTGTTTCGGGGTGATAGGCTGTGCTGAGATCCAGGAAAGTTCCTACTGCTTCGAAGAATGCAGTCAAGAATTTTGATGTGCATTTGGGATCTTTGTCACTTACAATCCTCCTGGGTAAGCCATGCAATCTGAAGATCTCTTTAAGGAAAACTCTGGCAACATCCAGTGCAGTGTATGTTTCTTTCACTAAAATTAGATGGGCAACTTTGGTTAGCCTGTCAACTACCACAAAAATGGAGTTGTAACCTAATTGTACTGAAGGTAATCCAGTGACAATGTCCATATTGATACATTCCCATTTCATCTGTGGAATGTCTAGAGGTTGTAGTTTCCCTGGCATCTTGACTCTCTCTGCCTTAACTCTCTGACACATTAAGCATTTTCGCACATGATCAAGTACATCCTTTTTGAGTCTTGGCCAGAAGAAGCTTTTCTTCACAGACATATAGGTTTTTATAAACCCTGGATGTCTAGCTATCAAGCTATCATGGGCTTCTCTTAGAATCCTTTCCTATATTCCCTCATCATTGGGGATATATAGCCGATTATTATAATACATGCATCCTTCATCCAATTTATATCCAAGAATTCAACTCATTTCCTGAGGAGTCTTGCTTTCCTACATCAGAAGGGTAGCAAATATCTTAACGTTCCATCTTTCTTCTTTTGAAAGAGAACGAGCGCACCCCAAGGTGAGACATTGGGTCTAACGAATCCCTGCTCTAAAATAGTTATCGTAACTGCTCCTTAAGTTCTATGCCTTCAGGGGCTGGCATTTTGTATGCACGCTGGGCTGCTAGTGGCTGAGCTCCGGGGATTTACTCGATCTCATGATCTACTTCGCGAGATTGAGGCATCTCAATCAGCTCTTCAGGGAATACATCTGCATAATCACTTAACCACTCTGGTTCTTTAGCCTTGCATTTTATGTCTACCGAATTCATCTTAATGACATAAACAGTTTGCCTCTTTCTGAGTCCTTTTAATAATTTAGAAGCCTTGACTAATTGCAGCACTGGGGATCCGAAAATTCTAGCTCCTTGAACTTTATTCCCGTGAAGGTCAAGGAAAGAGATGGTTCCTTTATGACAATGAATATCAGCTTAATTCTTATGGACCCAATCCATTCCAAGGATTCCATCATAGACTCCTAAGGGTAGGACTCTGAACTGGCACTCTATTACGTTTCCATCTAGACTAAACTGAATAAGGTTTGTCTCAATCTTTCCACCACTGGCCAATTCCACTTGCATAGGTTTCCCTGATTTTTGATTTAGGACTAACTTACGCAGACATCCTTGGGAAATAAAAGAATGAGTACTGCCTAAATCAATAAAAAGCTTGAATTTCTTACCCTGGTACTCTACTAGAGTCTGAAGAATTGAAAATTGATAGTTCTTCCTCCACTTCCTCAGCTATAGTGACGGCTCTAGCTGCTACAGTCTGAGGTGGAACTTTCTCTCTTTTCTTTTCCCAATTCTGGGAGGGAGTTCAGATACTGCTTTGCATGGAGGCTGCGGGCTGAGCTGGCACTCTTTTGGGGGGTTGCCCTGATTTTGGCGCGGGGGACCTTGATTGGACTGATACGAAGGAATCTGTCTCTGAATTCTGGGACCCTGGATTCCTTGGCCCACAGAAGGAGATGGGAAATCCTTGAGCTGGTGCCCAAACCCCTTACATCCCGAAGCACCTGTTCTTACCTTGAAGCTCTTCCCTCTGCATTCTTGAAAGAGGGAAAGGTCTTCCTTCATTCTTGAAACTTCCCAACTCCAGATTCTGGTTGGTACCTTGGTGTCTCTTTGGAGGCGGAAGGTTGGAAGAACTTCCCGGTGTCTGGAATCTCTTGAAGGATGAGGGAGATGGCTTTGGCGGGACTTTTATGATGAAAGATTTGGTTGGCAAAGTCCTTCGCCATTCTTATAGCTTTTGCCATGGAGACTGGTTTGGCATTCTTGAACAGTGTGTCTAAGGGTTTGTTCATTCCTCGAATGAACCTGGCCATGAGTTTCTCTTCATCTAGTGGTGGTGAATATTTGAGGAGAAGAGAAAATGCCTGGTGATATTCTTCAATGGTTTTGCTCCCCTGATTTAGCTCTAAAAATTCATTCATCTTGGTTTCTAGGGGACAAAATCTCTTCCTTAGATAGGCTTTAAGATCATTCCAGGACTGGGTATTCCTATCTAGATGGTTAGTTTTGCAATGGTTTCTCCATGCCACCCTGGTTGTTTTCACAATTTTCAGCCTAGCAAGCCATTTTGCTCCTCTCGTTGTATCCGGTGACATCAAAATATTCCTCCATTGCTTCAACCCACTTCTCCATAGCCTCGCCCAAGTTCTCCCCTTTACCTTTGAAGGGTCCTGGCTGATTTCTGTGAAGAGCCTTACGAACGTTAGGATCAAGCTCTTCTTCATTAGTGAGAGGATCTGGCTGACGGCCATGGTTCCCTTGCCTCATGATTCTACCAAAAATGATACATTATTAAATTTTTATTTTGAATTTTTCAACGAGATCCTAAGACTTAAGAGGTTCAAAAAATAATTTCTTAAACAAGATAAATGATCTTATTGGAGATCTATGACATATGTCCGAGTAACAGATTTTTCTTCATCAATTCGTCACATAATAAACAATCACTTATACAATAGGGAATTTTTCCACAAAACATTTCCTTATTTATATAAAGGTTGCAATATGTACATAGAGCATATCGGCTCCAGAAAGTCAAAATCTCCTCGGGAGACACATAAGACGGCGATACTGGGGGCTATAGACATGCCCTGATACTGGGCTATAGACATGCCCTGATACAAATGTTCCCTTACTGCCAAGGGAGCCACTATCTTCTCCTTAGGAATAAAGCGACTAAGAAGTCTGTAGATATGGCAGGAAAGTCTGAAATTTCAAGGCATTGGGTGATATAAAATAACACCATGTATCACTTTCATCCTCATCAGAATCATGGTCAATGAGATATTCTGCTTCAGCATCGCGCGCTGGTCGCAAGAGGCATGGACATACTGCCCCGCAAACCACTTGTGCTGTCGTCTCTCTGCTGGATCAGGGAAATATAAATCCTCAAAATGGCACGTGAGTCTGGCTCGACTTGTTCAAGTTGTAGCGGAAGAGATGAGATGCTCCAAGGCAAAAGCAGTCATATCTTGTGACTAGGTTAGGGAACACCAGATAAGTGTGGAACTTCCATCTATAAAACCAAATTCTTTGATTAAAATTCTTCATTAATGAAGCTTAAGGAATCAAAATACAATATGTAAATGCTCTTTCTGAGTTTTTGTTACAAATTTTTGATAAGAATTCATTTTTCCTTATTAGCATTCAACAAAGCTCTGATACCAGCTGTGAGACCCCTGCCCCCTCCGAGGTCGCTGGTGGCGGAAGCAGTGTCAACCTCTCGGGTGGGGCAAGGATCCACACTTGGGGCCTTGCCCATGGATATTCGAACAAGAGACTAGCCCAACGATTCCTTCGAACTGAGCCCGAAAAAACTTCCCTCGCCTCGGAAGGCACGGGCAATTCTGCTAAAAAGTCCTAAATTATTCAAACTGATCTGACCGAACCTAAAGTCACATGGTCAGATCAAGGAAGAGACTTGCACTTGGCCCATAGAATCACCACTTTTTTCCCACAGCCCGCTGATTCCTTCCCACAGAACAAGGGTCTTCCTAGGACTTAATCTTACTAGCATAACTAATCGTAAATTATTTGTATCACAGGAATCCCTCGATCTAGCCTAACCCCAACCGGCCCATGGATTAGCCAACCGCCCGACCACTGTATTGGTGGGATTCCTTTATAAAGATTTGGTTATGTTTTGCCCGAGTACCTGCTGTAAGATTCTTCCCTCCAGCTTTTGAGGTGTAAAGGTGTAACAACCTCCCCTTATGTTCTTGTAATTATTCCCCTCTCTAAAATAGAAGAAAGATCTTGTTTTACCCTGTTTTGGCCTAGAGAGAGGTAATCCAAAATTGAGATGTCTTCGGATATAAAAATCCTCCTAGTGTCTAAAATGGTTTCCCCTAAAACAAAAGTTCAAAATGAACTTTCCAATGTGCATTAGGAATCAATTAAAAATGATATAAGGGACCTTAGCCTAAGGGTCTAGATTTTCAGAAATTTTTGGATTATGATCCAATTAAGGTTCCTATGGGGGCCAATAGGATTAATCCAAGTGTTGGAAAGAGATAAATCCAAAGAATAAAAGAAAATACCCTAAAATGAGTAAATCCTCACATAAGATGAAGAGTTGACTGAGTACAAGGTTTATTAGTTAAAAACTAAGAGATATTACTAAAAAAATTAGATATTTTAGAGAAATGATGAATTTTTGACACCTTGGTAAGGAGGGGGAGACTCTTGATGTAGGCGCCTAATTCACACATGTGTATGAGTTTTTAATTCAAAAACATTGTGATATTTTTATCTCTCCTCTCTCCTAGATCAAAAAAGGGAACTAAAATGATCCAAATCTTATCCAAATTGAGTCAAACTGAACCTGAAAAAGTTGGACTTGGTTAGTGGCCTCCCTCACCTATAAATAGATCCTTAGTCTTTTGTAAAAAAAATCTGTGAGCTATACCATGCCAGTATTATATTAAAATAATGATATTTTCTATTATCCCTTAAAAATCCTCTACTTTTGGAGGACTTGGAGCTTCTTTCTCTCTTCAACAATCCTTGGAGCTTTCTTCTCAACATACAAAACTAATTAATTGGTTGGGGGCTTCCTTCTAAGATAAAGAAGCAAGCCAAACCTTGAGGTAAGAAGTAATTTCATGGTTTTTGATTATATTCTCAATAATTTCACTTCTCAACACCTCTCAAGCTTGAGAAGTTTCTAATTAATTATTTATAATGCAAATTAAGCTTTCCCTAAGAGTTGTAATGAATAATTAAGAAAAGTTTAATCTTTATGCTTAATTAGGATGCTTTTTTATGTATCTCTCTCTCTCTCTCTCCCAAAAAGAATAGTCATTCCTATGACTAATTCTTAAGAAAATGAATGCTTCTCATTGATAAATTCTTAATTCAAAACCAATCTCTAAGCTTGTTAAGCTGGAGGCTAAGAAAATAGCTTTTTATGCTTTTATATTAATAAAATTATGGTAAATTTATGATTAATTTCATAAATTAGATTTTAGTCTAAGGATAGTTATTCTATCATAATTGTATTACAAAGTCTTATTCTTTCTAAAAATATTAAAAATTATCAGTAATAGTAGCGAAGCTACGGTAAAATTTTTAGAAATTAATACATAACTCATTTTTACGCATAATGCTAAAAGAGGACTTCCTACCATCATATTCTAGGATTGGACATCCTATGCTAAAAGAATGATTTTCATCAAATTCATGGGAAACTAATTTTTAGTATTTATGCATAATTAATTAATTAAAGAAAAGAAAAAATTTTGGTAATTTTATTTTTATGCAAAAAGAGGAATTCCCATGACAATGGAGATCCAAGTAATTAAATGGAAAAAGATAAATTTTGGTATATTGACAATGGAGATCCAAGTAATTAAATGGAAAAAGATAAATTTTGGTATATTAAAATAATGAATATTTTTATTTATAGAGAAATTTTAGATAAGCTTATTTTATGCATGAGAAAATTTAAATGATAAAACAGGAATTCCCATGACATTTGGAATTCAATCATTTAAATGGTAAAAGTGGAATTCTTTGCATACTTGAATTAATGGATAATTTTATTTAAATTTAAAGAGGAATTTTAGATAAATTTATTTTATGCATGAGAAAATTTAAATGATAAAAGAGAAATTTCCTAGAATTCTTGGCATATTTGAATTAATGGATAATTTTATTTAAATTTAAAGAGAAATTTTAGATAAAATTATTTTATGCATGAGAAAATTTAAATGATAAAAGAGGAATTCCCATGACATTTGGAATTCAATCATTTAAATGGTAAAAGTGGAATTCTTGGCATATTTGAACTAATGGATAATTTTATTTAAATTTAAAGAGAAATTTTAGATAAATTTATTTTATGCATGAGAAATTTTAAATGATAAAAGAGGAATTCCCATGACATTTGGAATTCAACCATTTAAATGGTAAAAGTGGAATTCTTGGCATAATTGAATTAATGGATATTTTTATTAAAGAAAAGAGGAATTTTAGATAAATTTATTTTATGATAAAAAAGGAATTTCCATGACATTTGGAATTCATTCAATTAAATGCAAAAAGAGGAATTCCCATGATATTTGAGATCCAAGAAATTAAATGGAAAAAGAGAAATTTCTAGCATAATCAAAATTATGAGTATTTATCAAAAGTGGAATTTTGAGCATTATTGATTTTATTGGGAAATATGGGTAGAATTGATTTTTGTAAATCCCATGAATCTTTTACTCAAAAGAAGAATATTGAATATATTTTACTTGAGAAATTTGAGAAAGAATATGAAAATATCCGTCGAGAAAAAGTACCTTTAACTAGGCCAAGCCATTGGCAGAAATTTAGAAAAAGTCCCATCATCAGTATCGAAGTAGAAAAAGCTACTAAATGTGATTACGATGTGTGAGTGGATCTGATAAGATGTGAATGGATGTGATAAGATGTGAATGGATGTGATATTATGTGAAAGGATGTGATAAGATGTGAATGGATGTGATAAGATGTGAGTGGATGTGATAAGATGTGAATGTGATGTAAATGGATATGGATGTGAAGAGATTTGGATGGGATGTGATGTGATGTAAATGGATGTGGATGTGGATGTGAAGAGATGTGATGTGAATGGATGTGATGTGATGTGATGTGAATTAGGACAGATGTGAATGGATGAGATGCAATGTGAATGGATGTGATGTTATGTGATATGGATATGGATAGATGTGAATGGATGAGATATGATGTGAATGGATGTGATGTGATGTGATGTGAAATGGATGTGATGTGATGTGATGTTAATCGAGATAGATGTGAATGAATGAGATGTGATGTGATGTGAATTGAGATAGATGTGAATGGATGAGATGTGATGTGAATGGATGTGATGTGAATCGGGATAGATGTGAATGGATGAGATGAATGTGAATGGATGTGATGTGATGTGATATGGATATAGGTAGATGTGAATGGATGCGATGTGATGAGGATAGATGTAATGAGATATAATATGATGTGACTAGATGAGAATGGATGAAGGACGATGGGAATACATATGATTGGATGTGGATTAAGCAATGTGAATTGATGTAGAAGAAAGTGGAATAACAAGAAACGATGTGGAACAATGAGGAAAGATGAGAGTTCGATAGAAACTATATTTATGACCCGTTTTTAATGATTGTTTTATGTAAAGAATGCTGTGGAAGCATTTTGACCATCTTGTGAATGAGGTCGTGGAGATCGAAGTGATAAAGTTGCAACAATGGAGGACGTCTTGCATAGCAAGGTCTCGGCCGAGGTCTTGACCAACTTCGGTTTGATTTAAATGGTGAGCTTCTGGTACGATGGATGAGGGAGCAAGGAAGCAGCCTATGAGTGAAGCGCTAGGTGAGCTACGAAGGAGCCTAGAGGGTGATGACCATACGGTGATGAGCTATGGGTCACCAAAGATACCCACATGTGTGTGGAGGAAGAAAATGGAACAAGGAGTTAGAGTTGTTTTCTGAAATTGGGCATGGATTTGGTTGATTAACCTTGCTGGTCCTCCTCAATGGACGAGTCCATGGCTCTTTTATATGGATCTGTTGGTTGATCTTGCTGATCTTCAACAAAGATTCCATTTTGATTTTTATAAGTGAAAATATTACCAGGTACTATGAGCTAGGAACTATAAAAAAGGCCCCTGAGTGGACAGGTGGTGAGCATTCTGGTTGCCAATGATGCCATAGGTACACCGATGAAGGAATGATTGGAAATTAGAATTCAACCAAATATTTTGGAGGATTATGATCAGTGATACTATGGTTTCATTAAAAGATTGTTTTAAAGACAACTGAATCTGTGAAACAGGCAATTTCATATTGCCTGTGTAAGTGGTGTGACTATCTTGAAGTTTGCTTGAAGCGCTGGCTAGGGGGCCTAGGAACTCTTTTCCCTGGTACCCGAGGCAAAACATAACCAAATTCCTAAACGGATCCTATCACTACAGTGGTTGGGCAGTTGGCTCTAACCCATGGGTGGACTGATGGATCCCTAAAATGAGACTCAATTCTATAATGTTACGATAGATAAAGTAAATCCTGTGCCTCTTGATGAGGAAAAAAGCGTTGGTCTTTATGATCCAAGTGCAAGTCTCTTCCTTGATCTGACCATGTGACTTACGGGTTTAGTCGCATCAGTTTGGTTAGTTAAGGCTCTTGACTACGTTAGAATAAAAATATCCTAGAGGAATCACCTGTCCTTTCTGGGCAAGGGAAGTTGTTCGGGTTTGGTTTTGGAAGAACTGAGGGATTAGTCTCTTGTCCGAATATCCGTGGGGACGAGGCCCCGAGTGAGAGGCTCTGCCTTGCGCAAGAAGTGCTACTTCCGCCTACTAGCACACCCGAATTCGCTGCACGAAGGGGACAGGGATCTTTCAGCTGGTGTATCATAGCAAATCGGCTAAAGTGGAACAACCGAGAAGCCAGAAAAATTTATAAAGTACTAGTAAAAGATTATAATTGTGTGATGAAATTCATACAAATTGATATTCAGAATGAAGATTCATAAATTGTAAATTGGGTCTTCAGATGGAAGTACCACGATTGTATGGAATCCCTGACTTGCTTGAGGCCTAGATATGATAGTATTTACCTTATAACTCCAAGGACCGTGACTACCCCTTTATACCGTGGGTATATCTGCAGCTCTTACTGACAATATATACGAGTAAATCTAAGACCTTGAAGTTATAAGCAAAATTGCTATCCAGAGGATGAATTCGAATGTTGGTTGATATGATTTTAAAATTTTGGTTGAGAATTGATGAGTTGATTTGGATTCAGATTGAAAGATAATGATTCCTGATTTTTGGTTGAAAGAAGATAAGTTGAACAAAGCACAATGACGATGAATGGGACAAATCCCAGTGATGATATTGGTAGCTGGAATGATGATTATGACTTCAGCAAATTACTATGAGATTAGTGAATTGTGCTGACAGATTGTTGATGTTAACCCTTGACCCAGTGGATCTAATTAAGGGACGACAAATTGAAAACCTGCATAACTGAAATTCCTGTGGAGGAATGATCAGATGGAATTTTTGGCCTGATGGACCATTACTGTGTTAAGAATATGAATGAATTATTCTCTGATAAATGAGTTCTGTATGTTCTTCTGTTAGAAGGGATCTTTATCCCATGATTATGTGGGGGGCTAACCAATCTAAAGAACACCAAAATCAGTTGGATCTAAATTCGGATTTAAATTAAATAAAGGGACTTAACAAGAATTTTTGTATTGATAAGATCACGGATCGAGGTCATCGTGGTAGGAATGTTAATCCCCAACTCGATGAGGAAGAGCTCAACCCCGATGTTCGTAAAACTCTTCATAGATCGTAGCCTGGACCTTTCAAGGGTGAAGGGAAAAACCTGGGCCAGGCTGTGGAGAAGTGGATCGAAGCAATGGAAGAATACTTAAATGTCATCAGGTACAATGAGAAGAGTAAAATGGCTCTTGCAAGGCTGAAGATAGTAGAAATAGCTAGAGTGGCAACTGCGAGACAAACCGTTTGGATCGGAACACCCAGACATGGAATGATCTCAAAATTTACCTAAGGAAGAGATTCTGTCCTCGTGGCTTTTTGGAAACAAAGATGAACGAATTCTTAGAGTTAACCCAGGGGAGCAGAACTATTGAAGTGTATCACCAAGCGTTCCCTCTCCTCCTCAAGTACTCGCCACACCACTGGATGAAGAACAGCTGATGGCCAGGTTCATTCGGGGAGGACTGAACTTTGAATATCCTAGTGAAGAATGCCAAGCCAGTCTCCATGGTTGAAGCAGTGGGAATGGCGAAGGATTTTGCCAAGGCCTTTGATGTCAAGGTCCCAAAGCCAGCACCATCATCTTTCAAAAGATTTCTAGCTCCAGAAGGTGATTCCAACCTTCCACCGCCTAAGAGATAACAATTTCAAGCTCAGGATATGGAAAGTTCCATAATGGAAGAAAGGAAAGGTCCTTTTCTCGGAACTCAATCCCCTGGAATTCAACTTCAGAAGTTCCACCCTTGAACAAGGAAGTGAAATGCTATATCTGTCAAGGATTTGGACATCGCAATATGGATTGCCCAAGTCCTTTTGGATCAAGGTTTTCGGGGCGGGGAAATTAGGGATCAAGATTCCAAACTCTAGCTCCTTCCTTCTAGAGTAATCAGGTTCCTTTCTGTCAAAATCAGGGAAATCCTAGAGGTAGACCCTCTAACCATCAGTTTCAATCCAAAGTAATGCAAGACCTCCGCCTTAGAATAGCGGAAGTCAAAGAGAGATGTTCCCAAATTGGCCATCCACTTCCAAGGCAATAACGCTGGAAGTGATTGAAGAAGAAGAAGATGAAAGAGATTATACTCCACCTGTGAGATGAGGACATCTCGTGCTTCTTAAGTGAGGTAGGATGTAAGATTCCTCCCTCTAGCTTTTTAGGTGTAAAGGTGTAAGAACCTCCCCTTCTGTTCTTGTAATTATTCCCCTCTCTGAAATAGAAGAAAGAGCTTGTTTTACCCTGTTTTGGCCTAGAGAGAGAAAATATCTAGAGAGAGATAATCCAAAATTGAGATATCTTTGGATATACAAATCCTCCTAGTCTCTAAAATGGTTTCCCCTGAAACAGAAGTTCAAAATAAACTTTCAAATGTGCATTAGGAATCAATTAAAAATGATATAAGAGACCTTAGCCTAAGGGTCTAGATTTTCAAAAATTTCTGGTTCCTATGGGCCAATAGGATTAATCCAAGTGTTGGGATGAGATAAATCCAAAGAATAGAAGAAAATACCCAAAAATGAGTAAATACTCACATAAGATGAAGAGTTGACTAAGTACAAGGTTTATTAGTTAAAAATTAAGAGATATTACTAAAAAAATGAGATATTTTGAAGAAATGATGAATTTTTGACACCTTGGTAAGGAGGGGGAAACTCTTGAGGTAGGCACCTAATTCACACATGTGGATGAGTTTTCAATTCAAAAAATTTGTGATATTTTTTTCTCCCCTCTCTCCTAGATCAAACCAAATCAAAAGGGAGCCAAACTGGTCCAAATCTTGTCCAAATTATGTCAAACTAAACCTAGAAAATTCTAGAACCTAGTTAGACTTGGTTAGTGGCCTCCCTTACCTATAAATAGATCCTTAATCTTTTTTAAAATAATCTGTGAACTATACCATGCCAGTATTACATTAAAATAATGATATTTTCTATTATCCCTTAAAAATCCTCTACTTTTAGAGGACTTGGAGCTTCTCTCTCTCTTCAACAATCCTTGGAGCTTTCTTCTCAACATACTAAACCAATTTATTGGTTAGGGGCTTCCTTCTAAGATGAAGAAGCAAGCCAAACCTTGAGGTAAGAAGTAATTTCATGGTATTGATTATATTCTCAATAATTTACCTTCTCAACTCCTCTCAAACTTGAGAAGTTTCTAATTAATTGTTTATAATGCAAATCAAGCTTTCCCTAAGAGTTGTAATGAATCATTAAGAAAAGTTTAATCTTTATGCTTAATTAGGATGCTTTTTTATGTATATCTCTCTCTCTCTCTCCCAAAAGAATAGTCATTCCTATGACTAATTCTTAAGCAAATGAATGCTTCTCTCATTGATAAATTCTTAATTCAAAACCAATCTCTAAGCTTGTTAAACTAGAGGTTAAGAAAATGACTTTTTATGCTTTTATGTTAATAAAATTATGGTAAATTTATGATTAATTCCAAAAATTCGATTTAAGTCTAAGGATAGTTATTCTATCATAATTGTATTACAAAGTCTTATTCTTTCTAGAAATATTAAAAATTATCAGTAATAGCAGCGAAGCTATCGTAAAATTTTTAGAAATTAATACATAACTCATTTTAATGCATAATGCTAAAAGAGGACTTCCTACCATATTCTAGGATTAGACATCCTATGCTAAAAGAATGATTTTCATTAAATTAATGGGAAACTAATTTCTAGTATTTATGCATAATTAATTAATTAAAGAAACGAGGAGTTTTTGGTAGTTTTATTTTTATGCAAAAAGAAGATTTTCCATGATAATGGAGATCCATGTAGTTAAATGGAAAAAGAGAAATTTTGGTATATTAAAATAATGAATATTTTTATTTAAAGAGGAATTTTAGATAAACTTTGAAATTCAATCATTTAAATGGTAAAAGTGAAATTCTTGGCATATTTGAACAAATGGATGATTTTATTTAAATTTATAGAGGAATTTTAGATAAATTTATTTTATGCATGAGAAAATTTAAATGATAAAAGATTAATTCCCATGACATTTGGAATTCAATCATTTAAATGGTAATAGTGGAATTCTTGGCATATTTGAATTAATGGATAATTTTATTTAAATTTAAAGAGAAATTTTAGATAAATTTATTTTATGCATGAGAAAATTTAAATGATAAAAGAGGAATTCCCATGACATTTGGAATTCAATCATTTAAATATAGTAAAAGTGGAATTCTTGGCATATTTGAACTAATGGATAATTTTATTTAAATTTAAAAAAAATTAGATAAATTTATTTTATGCATTAGAAATTTTAAATGATAAAAGAGGAATTCCCATGACATTTGGAATTCAATCATTTTAATGGTAAAAGTGGAATTCTTGGCATAATTGAATTAATGTATATTTTTATTAAAGAAAAGAGAAATTTTAGATAAATTTATTTTATGATAAAAGAGGAATTCCCATGACATTTGGAATTCAATCAATTAAATGCAAAAAGAGAAATTCCCATGATATTTGAGATCCAAGAAATTAAAGGAAAAAAGAGAAATTTTTAGCATAATTCAAATTATGAGTATTTATCAAAAGTGAAATTTTGAGCATTATTAATTTTATTAGAAAATATGGGTAAAATTAATTTTTGTAAATCCCATGAATCTTTTACTCAAAAGAAGAATATTGAATATATTTCACTTGAGAAATTTGAGAAAGAATATGAAAATATCCGTCGAGAAAAAGTACCTTTCACTAGGCCAAGTAATTGTTTGGTAGAAATTTAGAAAAAGTCCCATCATCGGTATTGAAGTAGAAAAAGCTACTAAATGTGATTACGATGTGAATAAGATGTGAATGAGATGTGATAGGATGTGAGCGGATGTGATAAGATGTGAATGGATGTAAATGGATGTGGATGTGATAAGATGTGAATAGATGTGATAAGATGTGATAAGATGTGAATGTGATATAAATGGATATGGATGTGAAGAGATGTGGATGGGATGTGATGTGATGTAAATGGATGTGGATGTGAATGTGAAGAAATGTGGATGAGATGTGATGTGATGTGAAATGGATGTGATGTGAATCGGGATAGATGTGAATGGATGAGATGCAATGTGAATGGATGTGATGTTATGTGATATGGATATGAATAGATGTGAATGGATGAGATGTGAACGGATGTGATGTTATATGATATGGATATGAATAGATGTGAATGGATGAGATGTGATGTGAATCGAGATAGATGTGAATGAATGAGATGTGATGTGAAACGGGATAGATGTGAATGGATGAGATGTGATGTGAATGGATGTGATGTGATGTGATGTGAATTGGGATAGATGTGAATGGATGAGATGCAATGTGAATGGATGTGACATGATGTGATATGGATATGGGTAGATGTGAATGGATGTGATGTGATGAGGATAGATGTAAAGGATGTGATGTGATGTGATGTGAATTGGGATAGATGTGAATGGATGAGATACAATGTGAATGGATGTGACATGATGTGATATGGATATGGGTAGATGTGAATGGATGTGATGTGATGAGGATAGATGTAATGAGATGTAATATGATGTGACTAGATGAGAATGGATGAAATGAGATGTAATATGATGCGACTAGATGAGAATGGATGAAGGACGATGGGAATACATATGATTGGATGTGGATTAAGCAATGTAAATTGATGTAGAAGAATGTGGAATAACGAGAAATGAGGAAAGATGAGAGTTTGTTAGAAACTGTATTTATGACCTATTTTTAATGACTATTTTATGTCAAGAATGTTGGGAAAGCATTTTGACCATCTTGTGAATGAGGTCATGGAGACCTAAGTGATAAAGTTGCCAACAGCTGTGATAGAGAGTCAACGGAGGACGTCTTGCGTAGTAGCAAGGTCGGCCGAGGTCTTGACCAGCCTTGATTTGATTTAAATGGTGAGCTTTTGGTACGGTGGATGAGGGAGCAAGGAAACAGCCTATGAGTGAAGTGCTAGGTGACTTGTGAAGGAGCCTAGAGGGTGCTGACCATACGGTGCTCAGGCTGCTCTGGGTCGCCAAAGATACCCACACGTGCGTCGAGGAAGAAAATGGAACAAGGAGTTAGAGTTGTTTTCTAAACTCGAGCATGGATCTAGTTGATTTTCCTTGCTGGTCCTCAACGAATAAGTCCATGGTTCTTTTATATCGATATGTTGGTTGATCTTGCTGATCTTCAACGGAGAGTCCATTTGGATTTTCATAAGTGAATATATTTCCGGGTACTATGAGCTAGGAACTATTGAAAAGGCCCCTGAGTAGACAGGTGGTAAGCGTTCTGGTTGCCAATGATGCCATAGGTACACCGATGAAGGAATGATTGAAAATTAGAATTCAACCGGATATTTTAGAGAATTATGATTAGTGATACTATGATTTCATTAAAATATTATTTTAAAGACAGCTAAATCTGTGAAACAAGAAATTTCATATTGGGTGTGTAAGTGGTGTGACTATTTTGAAGTTTGCTTGAAGTGCCGGCTCGAGGGCTTGGGAATTCTTTTTCCTAGTACCCGGGGCAAAACATAACCAAATTCCTAAATGGATCCTATCACTACAATGGTTGGGCGGTTGGCTAACCCATGGGACTGGATGGGGTTTGGCTAGACTGATGGATCCCTAAAATGAGACTCAATTCTGTTATGTTATGATAGATGAAGTAAATCCCGGATAGTCCTTTTTCTATGAAAAATAATCAACGGCGGCTTGACGAGGAAAAAAGCTTTGGTCTCTATGATCCAAGTGCAATTCTCTTCCTTGATCTGACCATGTGACTTACAGGTTTGGTCGGTTAAGGCTCTTGACTACGTTAGAATAAAAATATCCTGGAGGAATCACCCGTGCTTTCTGGGCGAGGGAAGTTTTTTCGAGTTCAGTTTTGGAAGAACCGAGGCATTAGTCTCTTGTCTGGATATCCGTGGGCGAGGCCCCGACTGAGAGGCTCTACCCTGCGTAAGAAGTGCTACTTTCACTGCTAGCATCCCCGAATTCGTTGCACGAAGGAGACAGGGATATTTCAGTACCGAGGAAAAGAGTTCCTAGGCCCCCTAGTCGGCGTTTCATGCAAAAATTAAGGTAGGCATACCACGTACGCACCCAATATGAAATTGCCATTATAACATAATTGGCTGTCTTTAAAATAATCCTTCAATGAACATCATAGTATTACTGATCATAATCCTTCAAAATATTGAGTCCATTGTATTACCAAATATGTCATCTGGACTCTCTGTTGAAGACCAGCTAGCCAACCATTGAGATCCAATATCAAAATTTGATTCACAAAAGTCATTCTTTTTAGTCCATCCGAATCTTCCTTGATGCACGCATGGGTGTCCTAGCAACCGCGAGCCCGTGCATCACCTGGTCAGAACCCTCTAGGATCCTACTTAGTTGTCCTAGCACTTCACTCGGGGACCGCTTCGTCGGTCCTCGCCCATCGTACCGGAAGCGCATCATTTTAACCATACCGAGGCTGGTTAAGACCTTGGTAGGCTTGCCGCCAGCGACGTCCCTCGACGACTCCCTGCCAGCTATTTGCAAAACGAGCCTCTTCTTAGTTTAAACACATACCAAATGCTTCCTCCAGCATTCTGGCATAAAACAGTTCTTTAAAAACAGAGGTTCTATGCAAGTAAAATTCCTGGTTTGAGATTGGTTCCACAAAATCCTTTTTGCTTAATCCATATTTTCATAATGAGAATCATTGATCTCTCATCAGGGTAATCTACCCACTGACTGTCCAACTAGATTCTTGGTGATTTTGGTCAGGAAAAACTAGGTTAATTCAATGGTTGTCTATTCTTAGAATTAAGAATTAGAATTGGTCATGTGGTTTTTTCTTGATTCAGATCGAGAGATGGACAAGTAGTTTACTGACCATCCCTCTCATAGTCGTGGTCTAACCAAAATCATTCGGTTTAGTTCTAACAAAGATTTTCTTCAGATAAACATCTACTGAACTTCTAACCGTAAGAAAATTCCAACTTTATGAATTTCATTCCTTCTTAACCATAATAGGTTAAGAAATGGTTTTATATGAGAATATCGGATTTTTATGAAAATACTCTTCTTTCATTTAATCTAATTTTGGGAAATATCAATTTGGTGAATTATTCACATAAATATCTAAAGATATTCTTTCTACCACTTTAATTTATCAACTCTAATTCTCTAGGTGGAATTTTGGTGAAAATTCATCTTGTCACCAAAAATTAATTCAAATCTTTCTCTACTTAAATACCATAAAAATTCTTCTTTTAACTAAATACCAATATCTATTTTTTTTTGAATAATCTTAAAATTCTTATTTTCTCATTTAATGATTGGATTCCAATTGTCATGGGAATTTCTCTTTTATCATAAAATAAATTTATCTAAAATTTCTTTTTAAACTAAAATAAAAATATCCATTAATTCAATTATGCCAAGAATTCCACTTTTACCATTTAAATGATTGAATTCCAAATGTTATGGGAATTCCTCTTTTCTCATTTAAATTTTCTCATGCATAAAATAAATTTATCTAAAATTTCTCTTTAACTTTAAAGAACAATATTTATTATTTAATATATCAAATTTTCTCTTTTTTCATTTAATTACATGGATCTCCATTATCATGGTAATTCCTCTTTTTGCATAAAAATAAAAATACTAAAAAATTCTCTTTTCTTTAATTAATTATTTACGTATAAATACTAAAAATTAGTTTTCCATGAATGTGATGAAAATCATTCTTTTAGCTTAGGATGACCAATCATAGAATATGGTAGGAAGTCCTCTTTTCACATTATGCATAAAAATGAGTTATGTATTAATTTTTAAAAAAATTTCCATAGCTTCGCTCTGCTATTACTAATAATTTTTAATATTTCTAGAAAGAATAAGACTTTGTAATACAATTATGATAGAATAACTATCTTTAGACTTAAATTCAATTTATGAAATTAAATCATAAGTTTATCATACTTTTATTAGCATAAAAGCATAAAAAAGCCATTGTCTTAACCTCTAGCTTAACTAGCATAGATTGAGAATTTATCAATGAGAAGCATCCATTTGAATAAAGAATTAGTCATAAGAATGACTATTCTTTTGGGAGAGAGATATATACATAAAAAGCATCCTAATTAAGCATAAATATTAACTTTTTTATAATTAATCATTAGAATTCTTATAGAAAGCTTGATTTGCATTGAAAACGATTAATTTGAAACTTCTCAAGCTTGAGAGGGGTTGAGAAGTGAAATCATTGAGAATATTAATGAAAATCATGAATTTACTTCTTACCTCTAGATTTTGCTTGCTTCTTTATCTTAGAAGGAAGCCCCCAACCAATCAATTGGTTTAGTATGTTGAAGAGAGAGAGAAGCTCCAATCTCTCCAAAAGTAGAGGATTTTTAAGGGATAATAGAAAATATGAGTATTTTAATGTAATACTGGCATGGTATAGTTCACAGATGAGAATACAAAAGAATGAGGGTCTATTTATAGGTGAGGGAGGCCACTAACTGAGTCCAACTAAGTTCTGGAATTTTCCAGCTTCAGTTTGGCTGAATCTGGACAAGATTGGGACCGGTTTAGCTCCCATTTTGATGCAGTTTGATCTAGGAGAGAGGAGAGAAAAAAATATCTTAATTTTTTGGAATTAAAAACCCTCCCACACATGTGAAGGAGGTGCCTACCTCAAAGGTCTCCCCTTCCTTACCAAGGTGTCAAAATTTCATCATTTCTCTAAAATATCTCTTTTTTTAGTAATATCTATTAATTTTTAACTAATAAACCTTGTAATCAATCAACTCTTCATCTTATGTGAGAATTTACTCATTTTTGGGTATTTTCTTTTATTCATTAGATTTATCTCATCCCAACACTTGGATTAATCTTATTGGCCCATAAGAACCTTAATTGAACCATAATCCAGATGAAAATCTTGACCCTTAGGCTAAGGTCTTTTAATAATTGATTCCTAATGCACCTTGGAGAATTTATTTTAAAATTCTGTTTCAGGAAAATATATTTTTGATATTTGTTGAATTTTTATATCTAAAAATATTTAAATATTGAATTTTCTCTCTCTAGAATTTTTATCTCTCTTCTAGGCAAAAACAAGGAAAAATAATATTTTTTTTGCATTCAAAAACAGGGAATAATTACAGGGGATTGAAGTAAAGCTTATTCATTATTCAGGCTGAGGAGTAATCTTACAACAAATCACTGCGAGAGGTAATACCTCGAAAAATAGAATCTGCACCCATTGTGTTGAATTTACCTACACAATACCCAACATACAAGGGCACACATAAATGGGTGCTCAAGAATCAACTCAAGGATCAGCCAGAGAGGAAGGAGACAATGAGTAATGAACGTATTCAGGGACAAACACAATACAAAAGTCGGCCATTGCCAGCACCTACTAAGTGGCTAAACTCCAAGCACTTGCAAAAGCCTCATTGACTGTCATCAACAATGGGTGTGAAAGGACCTATTGTGTGAGCACACGGCTACTATCAAGGCAATACAACAATATGGGTACCAAAACCAAAGCCCATGGCCAAAACCACAACAGGTTTGAATCAATATACAAAGAAATGTGAGGGCTTACAGCATCAACTTCCCAATAGAGCCAACACCACACTTGCTCTTGTGTGGAGGATAAAGAAAATTCAACCAAGTGAGTTGAAAATGACCAAGGAAACAACCATACCTACTCTGAATAGAGAATGGAACAAGCTGGGTGAAGGTAGAGGCAAATGTGTTTCAAATGGAAGCCATACACAACCAGACACAGCAACAAAATTATTTAGTTGGGTGGAAGGAACAATAAGAAGCTCCTAAATAGAATTGAAAAGGCTATATCAGCAAATGCCCAAAAGTGCCAAGGTGAACCCTTGGTTTTCATGGTAAAATTAAAGGGACAAGGTAAGTAATGCATCATCATATGCATGTGTGAGTGTTTAAGCATGAAAGATAAAACTTCAATCTTATCATTAGGACTTGTTTGGGGTCTTCTTGGGCCCTTTAATTTGCCCCAAGCCTAATGACAGTCATTAAGGAGTGGTGCAATGGGAGAAGGCCATGTGGAGAAAAATGTTGGGTTTCCCTGCCCCTAATATGTAGGGGTCAAACTTGAATCATACCATTTTTTTAAAAGAAATTGGGCTGAAAAATGCAAAATCTTTCAATAAAATCAAATTTCCCACCTTTTTTTAATAAAGACAGCTCAAACTGGCATAAAGGACCCCACCTTAAAAAGTGGGCTAGGGCCAAAAACGCCCCCCCATCATTATCCCTCATTTAAAGCTACTTTTCCCTCTCCCCACTCCCTCTTCCTCTCTCTAAAACTAGCAATTCGGTTTTGAGTCTCTCTCTAACTAAAAGAGTCTTTTTTTGGCCTCCTCTCTCCCCATTCTGCCTTCTCCTTCCCTCCTAAAGTTAGATCTATCTTTCTGTGCCTTCTTGGCTATGGAAATCTTGGAAAACAGTCCACTTTTTCCCCCATCAAGTCCATCTTCTCTTGCTTGCACACATTCTTCACTCTCCTCTTGCTAGCTTATACACATTCTTGACTCCTCTTGCCAGCTTATATGCTCTGCTGGCATTAGGTTGCAGAGATCTTCTTGGCTATGGAGAGCTTGGAAAACAGTCCACTTTTTTTCCCATCAAGTCCATCCTCTCTTGCTTGCATACATTCTTCACTCTCCTCTTGCTAGCTTATACACATTCTTGACTCCTCTTGCCAGTTTATATGCTCTGCTAGCATTAGGTTGCAGAGATCTTCTCACACACCTACAACTTCATAGCATTTAGCTTAATCGGTTAGCCAAGCACAATGAGTCGCCGACCTCGTTCAAGGGTGGAGTCCTTTAGTAGCAGCAACGAACAAGACGACACTGGCTTGTGGGTTACAAGCACCTTTGCAAAAGGAATGTGGGTGACAATGCGTCCAAGCACAAGGGGAGCCCACAAAGTCTCTCGCAGATACATAGGGTTAAAGTCACACCATTGGAAGGGTCGCATAGTGGATCTCAAGCCGGGGGCTAACGGAAGCAAGCAGCAGGTGATGATCCAACACGTCTACAAGGCATCGCAACTCCGTGTTGACAATGCCAATCACAAACACTTTCCTGCAAATTGTAAGTTTTATTTGTGCTTCTTGTTTTATGGGCTGCACTAAGACATGCTAATATCATTTCATGTTACGGAAGCTTGATTTTTTCAAGTGTGTTCTTGTAATGTTCTGTGCAGACATCTTTCCGTCAACATTTGTGGAATGGGAGCCTTTAGAGGCCCTTTCTGGAACCTTTGAGGCGCACCACTTTGAAATCAGCAAGCTACTATATACTGGTTGTTCGGCATCAGAGCTTTTAGAGCGCTCAGTTTTCTTCTTTCATGGAGAGTATATTGTACCCACGTCAAGAGATGGTTCTGGGACTCTACGGAGGCTCCCTACACCAAGTCTCACGGACCATGATTGGCCAAAGCCCGACAATACTTTGGTTGCACTAACTAGACGTCGGATTGAGATTGATGTGTGCAATGCAATGAAGTGCACCTATGGGTCACATCGTGCGACTCTCACGTTCTTCATGCCTTTACATTTGTTTGTGTTTTTGTTCAAGGAGGCTGATGTTTACCGGACTCCTACAATGTGAATTGCAAAGGGAGGCACAGTAATGAGTGCCTTTCTGCCACCTTCGTGGGATTGGAAGGTTATTCAACATCAGGGTGACAAGATAAAGTGCATGGTGGTGTCGGAGAAGATGGTCGTTCGGTACCAGCTTGGAAAGCAACAACTCTCTATTATCTTTCCTTACAGACGTTGGAAGCTGACTGGAGGCGAATGGCAAGCACTCGATTCGAACATCAACGATGCAGAATAGCTTGATGTACATGTTAGCACGCAAGCTGATGTGTGGGATATTGTAGTAAATGCTGATTGGAATATGGCGAACCTAAGGGAGTACAGGCCTTAGCACTGAAAGGTGACTTTTCATCTGTGATTGATAACACACCTCTACGTAAGAGGAAAGAGGCATCTTACTTTTGTAAAAGCATTCCCTTCCCTAGATGTATCCATATCAAGCAAGCTATGTAACAGATTTTGAGAGATTAATTCAAAACAATTTTGGCTACTCGCAATTTGCGTTCAATTTTGTGCACTTTTAAATTATGTCGCGTGTTTTTATTTTTTTGGAGGTTTTAAGTGAATTTTTAAACATAAAAAAAGTTTTAAAGACCTCTTTATAAGTCACTTTTGGCCACTTTGAGTTCATCTCCTCACTCTTGGCATCTTTGCGGTCCCCTCGCCTTCTTCGTTCGCTACTCAAGCATGGCCACCCCCGCCCAAGCTCTCCTATCTCAATTGCACAAGCTTGACCTCGGTCACTCGATCGAGAAGCTTGCACCCATCTTTCAGACATCTATTGACATGGAAGGCACCGCCGAACTCCATAATGACGTGTTTGGGGCGTTCACTAGCTACATGGACACATACATGGCTGAATATTGTGTCAACTTTGAAGACGAGGAGGGGACTTGGGTGCCTGTGGATCTTATCAAGCATACCTACAAAGCGGACAAAAATTTCAGGTTCAGGCTTGCAAGATTCCTCAAAGGCCTTAGTAGCACATATCTAAGGGAGGAGGAAGAAGATAACCTGGTAGGTCTTGGAATGGGCAACATCGGCACAAGTTTTTTGAGGTGGGACATGACTCTTGCCCTCCTGATCTTGGAGGGAACAGAGAAAAGCAAGGGAAAGAGGAAGGCCACTCCTCCACAGAAAGCCACACCTTATCTCTTGATCAAGGAAGCTGACCTAAAGGAGGAGATTGTCACCCCAGTGCAAGAAGCATCTCTTGCACTTGTGACTCTGGCGGAAGAGCCGCAAGCTGAGGCTGAAACGGGACATCGAAGGGGACGATGTCATGGATGAAGTTCCAGAGCTCGAAGTGCGAACTCTACACCCCATCATAGTAGAAGGTGTAGAGTTCTTATTTTTGGATGACATCGCCCATGTCCTTGGGCTGCACCAGGATGAAACTCTCTCAGTCATCATTGCTATGTACGCGGGCATGCGAGACACACAACAGCCATCCAAAGATGATGACATCCGCATTGACTTCAGTTCTGCAGATGTCACAAAGGTTCTTGCGCTCCCGGAAAATCATGCCTCAATAGAGTCCCTTGTGGCAGAGACTCTTGTACAAATATCCCAGTGCAAGGATTTCTACGAGAGTGTGCCAGAAACTAGCTTTGCCCCTCACAAGCCGCTTGCCATTTCGGATTCCATCAGCCTCGGGAGCATCAATATTAGTGATGCAGACCTTGCGGATCATGATGATGCCACCGTTGTAGTACACCCAATTTCTTCCCTTCTTAATTTGTAATTTTTTGAAGTCAACTCATTCTTCTATCTACTTTGTAGACCGCAAGAGAAATGGATTGGTTTGCAAGCCGAAAGGGTGGAGCACAAAAGGAGGTGGAGGGGAAAGATGCTGCACTATGGCACTACATCCCGAGCTTCAATGCCGAGATGCTTCGCGTGATTCACAACGACTTCTCAAATGATGCGCAAGCTGAATTTTTGAAGTGCAGAGCCCTAAGCGCCATCCTGTCTGAAGCCCCTATAGCCCAAAATGCCCATAAATGTATTCTTGTAAATAGGGAAGCAGCTATCTATAGCTTTGGTGATAAAAGTGCAGGGTCTGTTCTAGGATTTTGTGGCCTTAGCCTTGGACAAGGCATCACTGATGCCAAAGAGATAGTCGAACGCATTGGTGACAAAACATCAATAAAGACTCTTACCCACGAGGCTTTCACCAAGCTCATCAAGCGAGTTGGCTAGATCCAATGTACTCATTTGCCTTTTGTGAAAATCAAACAATTAATGACATCAAGATGTTTTTCGAGCTGATTTTAAGTTTTATCTTCTTGATGTGTTTATATGTTGTTGTCGTGTCCTATCATGATGTTTCAATCAATTTTTGTGAACGCTTGTCTGCCACCACCCGTCCGACTTTGGCTCGACTCGACGGGCCGATTTCTCCTGCGTACGGCCCCAAAAGGGTAGATCAGGTGTGCGGGGTGCACCGGGGCCGACGGGGGGGGGCCGGTGGTCGCGCCGTGGAACCTGTGTGCCATGGAGCGACTTTTGCCTGTTTGACCTGGTCAAACAGGCAAAAGTCGCTCGGGGGGCCGGTGGTCGCGCCGTGGAACCTGTGTGCCACGGAGCGACTTTTGCCTGTTTGACCAGGTCAAACAGGCAAAAGTCGCTCCGTGGCACACAGGTTCCACGGCGCGACCACCGGCCCCCCCCCGTCGGCCCCGGCGCACCCCGCACTCTGATCTACCCTTTTGGGGCCATACGCAGGAGAAATCGGCCCGTCGAGTCGGACGGGTGGTGGCAGACGAGCGTTCACATGAGGTTGAATGTACGTAGCGACAACAATTACATGCAAAAGACTACAATTACCTTGACAAGACGATAATCACTTGCAATAGAAAATAACTTTTTTGAAAATAGACATGGTTTTTCATTAATCAAATTGAGATTACAAAACACGGATTTGTTGCATTACAAAGGCTTCCCCTATCTAGTGAAAGAGAGCGTCCTCTCCACGGATACGCCTAGCTAGACGAAGATCAGATGGCTTCAAAGTGACACGTTTTGCATGCACCATGCACAAAACCACATCTTGGAAAAGCGAAACCAAAATATCCTCGGCACCTTGTTGGCAGAGCGCCTAGTGCCGCCGCTTGCACACGATTGACATCCCGGCGCTGGTTCTGGATAATCTCTTTGACGAGACGCCCAAAAGGTACCTTCGGAATAATTGGTGTGCAGGTCTTCTGATATTTGCGAATTTCTCTAAGGGCAACTGTCCCTGGTCTCCACCTTTGCTTCTTCTGCGTTGTTGGGGGCGGTGGTTCTTGCGCGTGGCGAGTCCAAGCTGGCGTGTCATTTTTGAACTTTTGTCGTTGCTCTTGGAAGTTATCGGAAGGGGGTTCTGTGTGTTTAGGAATGGTTTTCCCCTTCTTAGCCTTTGCAGGTGTTGGAGTTTTCTTTGCCTTTGCTTGCTGCCCTGGCTTCTCGTTCAAGCTTCTGTCTCTTATTTTCTACTTCCTCAGCTGAGAGTTTTCTCTTTCCTTTACCAAGTGCACGAGCCAAGACTCTGTCTACCATTGCATTGAGAATCCTATTACTCGGCAGGTGCTCCCTTTCTACTGTGTCTTCATTTCTCCTCTTTGTATATTCTGCTCGAAGACTTTGTATAGCCGCTTCCAAAATTGTGTCATCTTCGTATCCGGCCATTCGCAGGTCAGCAACAAATCCGCGAGCTTTTCTTTTAAGCCAATCTTCCTCCGCAGAGCAAAGAATGCTAATCTTCTCTCGTTGCTTGCGGCGGCCTGAGCTTCTTCTACGGCCTTCTTATCTGCCTCCGCCTTCCTAACTGCCTCGTCTTCTTCCGCCTTCTTGGCAACCTCATCCTCCTGTGCTTTCTTTGCTGCCTCGTCCTCCTCCTGTGTTCTGACGGTCTCTTCGGCTTCTTTTCTTGCTCTCTCAGCTGCCTCCATGTTCTCTGCTTCTTTCTGTAATCTCTCCGCTTCTTGGTGTTCTTGGGCTTCTTGGGCCTCTCGCTCAAGCCTCACACGCTTAGCTTCTAGATCCATTTGGGCTTGTGGGTAAATGTTTGGGATTTCAGTTCTATGTGCCACCGGTAAGGGCCCAAGGTCTTTGAAAATGTCATCCTGCGTATTGGAGGGAGGATCATTTGGGGGCTCCATATGCGTGAGATATTAGTACACGAGCGAGAGAGAGAGAGAGAGAGAGAGAGAGAGAGAGAGAGCGCGAGAGAGTCAAGGGGAGAGGAAGAGAGAGAGCTCACAAGTCATGACTTTTAAAAATGACTATAAAACTCACTGATATTTATAGGGGGCCAAAATTACAAAAAAGTCAATTTACAATGAATGCGCCAAAAAGTGGCGAACAAGAATTATTGGGTGGGTAACCACACGCGGCCATTTCTTAGTCGACCATTGTGCCATTGCCTCGCTCTTTCACGTGCCATTGACGCATTGTACCCTTCTCTTTCGCCTTGCACCTACCACCTTCATGATTTTGCGCCTCAAAGATAAATTTCCGGCTCGCTTTTGGGCCTTTCTCCCAGTAAGTGCACGGTAAAACCAATTGAACATTTCCTGAAACGCATTGCTGCGAAACCGCCATGACCCGTGTTCTTAAAATAGGCCGCCTTGGCTTGGTAATGTGATCGTTCCATGCCTTGGTTGCTCCAGAGTGCAAGAGACCCATATTCATCTAGAAAGAAGGAACTGTGCGCAGAGAATATGCATGTAGTGTGTTATATGAGTTTGCCCCCAAGCATCGATCATTTCTTCTGTGAATCTGTCAATCGAAGTCTTGAATGTAGCTATCTCTGCTTCATCAAGATACGGGCGCACAAGAAGCCTCATCATCTCATCTCACAAGCTTCCCACACATGTGCACGCTTCAATCCTAGTGTCGCCTCATTGCCTCGATAGGTTGTTACATCACAAATCTGCTTCCATAATTCAAAATGTGTATGGCTTTGAGCCTCACCATAGTTTGAGAGCAGGTGTCTTGCTTTTGCACCACCCATACATATCTTATTAGGGTTATCTTGGGTACTTGATGGGTTTTTGCGATCCTTAGAGAGGGTGACAGCACCTGCGTGAAGCCCCACAGATGATAAAACAACTTCAAGCTCTTAGATGCCCTGTTCTCGCCGTGACTCTGGCTCCAAGTTCCAAGCATAATTGATGTGCAGCATCAACAATTTGTCCAGAATTCTAAGTCTTGCGTGCAAGGTACACACATGTACTCGCGACAGTGGAATTGAAAGAATAGGGTTCCAAGTAGCATCCTCCTCTGCGCGAGATGGTGCCTTGCTTTGATTGCAGCTCATAATTCCATTGAGCCAGACGTGCATACCCTTCCCTTTTTGTAATTGATTTGAGCCCTTTGCACTTGCCTGCTTATGACCTTTCACCTTGGTTGCTTGTTTGGCCTTCCCCACTGCGACACTTGGCATCCTTGGATGACAACAAAAGATGCATGGAAACAAAGTGTTAGCACCGCTTTTAGTTCCCAACATGCATTTGAGGGTCTTGAGATCACCACCAAGGTGCCACTCTATTTCAAAGCGACCAGTGCGCCAGGCACATGCAAGACTTCACCATTTGATTGCCTGTGTATCACTCCTTGAATACCTGTACGGGTGAAGTACCACCTCAGATTGTCATGGTCCTCGTGCGGAAGGGTCCATGCCGCCTGCCACCATATGTTCTTCTCAGATTGCACTCCAAAGTAATCTTGCTTGCGTCGATTTGTGTGCAAGTTATTCTCCGCATCACCTGTTTCATCTTCGCCGTCTAAGCTCGTTCGCTTCAATGCCCTGCTCATGAGTGTCAGACTTGTACGTTCCACCCTTTGGCCCTTTACAACCTGACATTCATCCAATTTGAGGACAAATATAGCCTTTCCATCCGTCTCCTCTAATGTCATATCATAAAACTGAATCATAGCTCGTTGAAGCGCCTCCACCTCGATGTAAACATTGTTAAACTTGTTGTAAGCAAAATCTTTTGAATTTGACATTGGCATGCTACCATCCACCCATCTGTAGCCGCCTAGCAAGTCGGCAATATTGTTGTTTGCTGACTTCCTTGCCATAACTATACTGTATGGTGTTGGAAGTATAGATCGTGTCATTCCTTTGCCTCGTAGACGTGCTGTGATGCAAGTATACAAAGCCCTGTATCCCTTATCACACTGATACCTGCTGTGTCGCACACAGTGAGCATGTCAACGGGACTGACAATCTGCTCGAATTCCTTGAGAAAATACTTTTGAATCCTGTCACGCAACGCACCATTTACTGGATTGGTTATCATATTGATTACTTTCTGCTCTGGAATAATGTGCTCAAGGATAGACTCCTCAATATTGGAACAACCTAATATTGCTTTAGCACATTCCCTGGACATCACATAGTTCAGAGTCAATGACATAACTATATGAAAAAGGAATGTAATGCTAGTTTTGAAGCTGTGATTACCTTGTTTGACGCACATGTCGCTTGCGAGCCCCCCCATCTTTGGAAAGAAGACTCAGAGGCTTGCGCTTTTGCTGCCTTGCATTATATCCCACGGGGAGGTGAGTGAAATGATCGACACGTCGGAGAAGGTTCCGAGTTGAGTTTCGAAGACGGAGATAGTTCTCTATAGCTCGATCCCTGCTTTCCACACCTTCATCAAGCTTCATCTTCTTCTCTGCATCCTCCTTCTCTAGATCCTTGACTCGAGCCAGCATATGTTCGTTTGTGGCCATGAAAGTTGACGCACATTCTTCCTTTTCTGCCTTGCATAATTTTAGAAGCTTCCTGAGGTGATTTTGATTTGAGAGTTCCTGCAAGCACAAAGAATAGAGCCTCTGACAGTACCCTAAGAAACCATTATAACCATCACCCAAGAAGCGTACGACCTGCGTGATATTACGAAAAGGGGGAGGTGCACCAGTCTGTGGATCAAGGGGATAAATGCTTCCATCAGTCCAAAGATCAATGGCTTTTGCACCTTGAAGTCGTAGCACCTCAGCAGGAATACATCCCTTCGTTCGATTACTTCGCATTGTGGCATACTCCTCGTCTAAGTCCACGTGCAAGCGAAACTTTGATTGCTTGTTGGTGATGTCCCGTAGAGCCATTGTACCTAGCAAATGGAGATGGAGATGCAGATGGATACAGAGATGGAAATGTGGATGGTGATGGAGATGATGGAGATGGAGGATGGAGGTGGAGGATGGAAATGTGGATGGTGATGGAGGAGATGAAGATGGAGATGGTGATGGAGATGGAGGTGGAGGAGATGCAGATGGATACAGAGATGGAAATGGAGGCCTTGAGGAGATAGATATGGAGAGCTTGCTAGTGATGGAGATGGAGAGCTTCAGCTTGCAAGGATGTGTAGATCTGTACCTTCACAGGAGGGGATGGTGAGCTCTTCCATGAGAGCTGGTGGAGAGGATGATAGATATGGAGAGCTTGCTAGTGATGGAGATGGAGAGCTTCAGCTTGTGTAGATCTGTACCTTCACAAGAGGGGATGGTGAGCTCTTCCATGAGAGCTGGTGGAGAGGATGATGGAGTAGGAGGTCCAGATCTGCAGGCCATGGCTCCTAGAGAGAGAAAAAGAAGCCCTTACCCAAGTAAAACACCCTAAACGTGTTTTAGAGAGAGAGTGTAGAGAGAGAGTGGGATCTGCAGCACCTCCAAAAAGGGAGGGAACAAAGTGACGAAAATTTTCTTTGTGAAAGGTACTTCACTACAAGACAAAAAGGCAGTTAGGTCCATATTCCTTCCCAAGGACAGAAGATCTAATGATTAGATCACCTTTTGGCCTATTTTCTTTTTTGTAGAAAAGGAAAAATGCATTTTCAGGCCTAGGCCACTAGCTTGGTCAAAGCTTGATTAGCATTTTAAGCATTTCACTAAGTGTCCAAATAAAAGGGCCCAAGAAGACCCCAAACAAGTCCTAATGAAACTCCATGTGAAACTGTAGAAAAATGGTTCACACCATGAATCACCCTAGTCGTTCACGTTGTGAACCATTGTTTGGTGTTTCACATCGTGAAAGAGTGCAAAGAGTTTCATGCCATGAAATGGTAAGAACTACGCAACCAATTATAAAATGACACATGGCTCCTTCATTAAATGACCCTATCCAATGGCTACGCTATAAAATCAAATTTTCGTCTCTTCATTTCTTTACTTTGCAACGTGTGAATTCGTGTCTTCTTCATCTTTGATCGACTTTCCTGCATCACGCGCTTGCTTTCAACCTCCTTCAACCACCAACCCACGCCCGTCGAGGTGGGAGCTTAATCTTTTTGCTTTTTTCTTTTTCTTTGCTTTCCTTTTTTCTATCTTTTATCTATGATGATGTCAATTGATTGTGTAAAGTCTAAAATATTTATCTACGTTAGAATTAATTGATTGAACTTTAGCAGCCTATTAGAGCAATCTAAGGAGAGTAATACTCTTCCTATAATATATGAGGTCAGATTTTATGGAGGAGTCAATTTAAGTGAGTAGACTTATCAGTGGATGGAGAGTGTCCCAATAGTTAACCATGTTAGTGTTGTACCTATTATATCATATAGGAAATATCATGAAATTTATATAGACTAGCTAAGTAAAGACCTTTTCTTAAGAAAGAGAGTTTGAGTCTCTGAGAGAATTCTTGGATATTTTGTAGGCAAGAGAAAGTGTCTCACCAAGAAATCTTGGATAATGATATTAAAGAAGTCTTTCATGGAGCCTAACCAGAACCATTCGAAGGAATTTGGGAGAAGAAGTAGAGGCTTGGATAGAGTCCATGGATGAGTATTTTGATGTAGCTATATATAATGAAAGAAGCAAGTTTTCCCTTGCTTGTTTAAAAATCGCAAAAAATGCTTAGATTAGTTGGAAGAAATATTGTCGATCTAACCACACTAGAACTAGAATCAGTTGTCATGGGATGCCATGAAGGTACATCTTCATGAAAGGTTTTGTCCTCCAGGATTTTGGGAGGATAAAATGAATGATTTTTTGGAGCTAACCCAAGAAAGGAAGACTCTAAAAAAATACCACCAAAATTTTGTTAAACTTCTCCGATTTTCTCTAGAGATGGATGGGGTATCTCTTCTCCATCGATTCATTCGGAAGCTTAATCCACCTCTGAATAACCTAGTCAAGAATTACCAAGCCATCCTCCATTTTAGAAGCCATAATTATTGCCAAAGGCTATGATAAAGTTTTTTATCTAGAAAGTGTCCAGTAGGACATGAGTCCTTCCATGTTAATCAAGAAGAGGTCCCCTAATTCAAGAGGAATGTCAAGCCCACCCTTGGCTAAGAGGAATTGTGAGCTAGAGCAAAATCAAGATCAAGAAATAGGGATAACAGGGTTAGAGAGCAGGATCTCCGACTCGTAAACATCGCATCAGAACCTTTCAACAAGAAAGAAGATGTTTTAGATGCCAACAAGGTCATCAAGAGAAAAATTACATTTTCCTGACTAGATTAGAAGAAAGACCAATCTTTCAGATAATAAGATTATAAAGAAGAGCTCTCCCTCACCTATATATCAAGAATAAAGACAACGCAATGAGCTTTTCCATGAGAACAAATGCTTTAGGTGTAAACAACATGGCCACATGAGAAACGATATCCCTAACTAACCAAGGATTCTTCTTTTCCCAAATCATGGAAAGGGGAAACCTAATAGGGCCTATATCAATCCAAGAGGCTAGAATGAGGCTAGTATGAAGCCTCGAATATCCAAACTAGGAAGTGGTTGCCCAAGTTATGATTATTTTGAATTAAGCTAGAGATAATTGATTCTTTAATCAAAGTTTAATTAAGAATGTTCGGGAGTATGCTAGAGATTAACATAGGGATTGTGTTAGGAAGTATTATAGAGATTATGATAAGATTGCTCTTCATGTGAGAGATTATATCTTGTAGCCTCATAACGCGAGCCTAAGTTGTCTCTTTTCTCTAGTTCTACAATATTATTTTGTGCATGTTGTGTACTACTCAAAGTGCTTCGTAAGCTTTGTGTTTGTGAGTGGAGGAATTGGACTCTCCATGCATTGCTCATGCTTAACCTTCTACAATATCCAAGCAGCCCATTCTCACCCTCTCCAACAAACTGAATAAATGAAGGGAGATTAGTAGTGAAGGGTGGAGGAAAATGCAAAGAAGGATCATTAGGATATAAATATCCATCAATCCAAAGATCCACATTAGTCCGACCCTATTGTCTTCTTGCATGCTTCTCATATGCTCTTTCTTGATTGGTGCGCAGATTCATTCAATATGCGAATATAAAAGTCCACCTTCCACACTCTTTTTGAATCGAGAATTTATATCCATAACCAAAATGGAAGAGACTAATCTGAAGTGACTGATCTTATGTTAATATTGGTGATTAGATAGCTAATTAATTCTTTCCAACTATGCTTTGAGGTAAGCCTCCATTATTCTATGATGTGATTGGATGTGAGATGATATGATTGGATGTGAGTTGATGTGATTGGATGTGAATCAAGGATTTCACTGACGTAAACGAGAACATGTGAACATGTTAATAACATATGTTAATAACACAAAAAATCTTGTGATCACATGTTATATTCACAAAGCTTTCACAAGGGCCTAAAAAAATAATCTTTGTTGGGCATAAAAAATCTTCTTAGGTGGCCACTAACCTGCTATTATGTGAAGATGGTAGCATGAGAACATGTCAATAGCTTATTCCCATGTGTAGCCAAGCTTTTAAGGGGTTCCCAAATGGCAAGTGACCTGTTATTTTGTGAACAGTAACATGAGAACATGTGAATAACTTGTTCACATGTGTTATTATCACAAAAAATCTTGTGATCACGTGAATATTATATCCCTGATGTGAATTGATGTGAGATGATGTGTTTGGATGTGAGTTGATGTGAGAATGATGTGATTAGATGTGATGTGATTGGATGTGATTGATGTTGGAATGATGTGATTGGATGTGAATTGATGTAAGGTGATGTGATTGGATGTGAATTAATGTGAGATGATGTGAGTTGATGTGATTGGATGTGAATTGATGTGAGATGATGTGATTGGATGTGAATTAATGTGAGATGATTGTGATGTGGGAATGATGTGATTGGATGTGAATTGATGTGAGATGATAAGATTGGATGTGAGTTGATGTGGGAGTGATGTGATTGGATGTAAATTGATGTGGGATAATGAGAAATGATATGGGACGATAAGAAATGATGGGGAATAATGTGAAAGAATGTGTAATGATGAGGAAAGATGGGAATTTTGTTGGAACTTTAATTGTATGTGAAACGTGCTTTTATAAAGATTGTTTTATGTGTCAACCCAGCCTTGGTGAGCTTTTGTATACGGTCGATTAAAAATGGTGAGCTTCTGTACGGTGGATGAGGGACCAAGGAAGCGACCTATGAGTGAAGCACTGGTGACGTGCGAAGGTACCTAAAGGGTGCTGATGACCATACGGTGCTCACGCTCTGGGTCGCCCACCAGGATACATCCATTAGACATCCCCCAGATGAAGTGGAAATGTATCAGTATGGATTTTATTTACTGGATTACCTTCAGTGCAATCAAGTTGTTACAACTCCATCTTTGTGGTAGTTGATAGACTAACCAAAGTTGCCCATCTGATTCTAGTAAAAGAAACTTACACTACAGTGGATGTGGCCAGAGTGTTCCTCAAGGAAATCTTTAGATTGCATGGCCTACCCAGGAGAATAGTAAGTGATCGAGATCCCAAGTTCATGTCAAGATTCTCGACTGCATTTTTTGAAGTAGTAGGAACTTTCTTGGATTTAAGCAGCATAGCTTACCACCAGGGATTTAATATTCATGTGATCACAAGATTTTTTGTGATAATAACACATGTGAACAAGTTATTCACATGTTCTCATGTTACCGTTCACAAAATAACAGGTCACTTGTTGCCATTTGGGAACCCCTTAAAAGCTTGGCTACACATGGGAATAAGCTATTCACATGTTCTCATGTTACCATCTTCACATAATAGCAGGTCAGTGGCCACCTAAGAAGATTTTTTATGCCCAACAAAGATAATTTTTATAGGCCCTTGTGAAAACTTTGTGAATATAACATGTGATCACAAGATTTTTTGTGTTATTAACATATGTAACATGTTCACATGTTCTCGTTTACGTCAGTGAAATCCCTGCTTACCACCCCCGAGACCGATGGTTAATCAGAAAGGGTAAACCAAGTAATTGAAGATATACTTTGGTCATGCTGTGGTAGGGAACCCAAGCTCGAATCATGTGCTTGATGAAATCTTAACTTCTTCAACCCAAGGGGGCACATGGAACTCCAACCTAAAGAAATCCTTGATGTTCGAGAAAAGGTTCTCACGAATAGAATTCTAAGAGAATTATTGGTTAAATGGAAGTATCCTTTTGAAGATGCCACTTGGGAGAAAGAAGCCGAACTGTTGTGGGATTACCCCCAGTTTGTGAGATGAGGACATCTCGCGTTTTTCAAGTGGAAGAGAGATTGTGATCTGAGGATCAAGGTTACAGACTTCAAGAAATTCTGTTGGAATTTTGGACCTACGATCTAGAAGTATTGGGATACGGATTTAAGATATACCCATTGTAAGAAAATCAAAACTGAAAACTTGCATAGAAACCATGTTTTCTTAAAGGGCTGTCTTACGCTTGAATGCTGGAGGGAGCATTTGGTATATGTGTTTTTCGACGGGAAGTTCGGTTGCAACAGCTGGCGGGGAGTGTTCAAAGGACAGCTCACGCGGCGAAAACCTGCCCAGGTCTTGACCAGCCTAGGTATGGGAAAAAATGGTGTGCTTCCACCCAGTACGATGGGTGAGGGCCGATGAAGCGGTCCCTAAGTGAAGTGCCAGGATACCTAAGGAGGATCTTGGAGGGTTTTGACCAGGCGATGCACAGGATCGCAGTGCTTAGGACACCCATGCGTATGTCGTGGAAGATATATATATGTATGATGATGAGAAAATTATTGTAATCTGTTACTCGATCTCGTTGCTGACCTCTATTGGTCTCAACGGAGAGTCCAAAGTGATACTGTTTTGTGAGAAATAAGGATTGAATGGAGATTTTGAGTTATGACATCTGTAACCAATAATCGTTTATCAATGGATTGTTTTAAAAGTTAAAGTTTAAAGAGGAGTGTGTGCGTATCTGTATTCTAAAGCAAAAGTTAAGAAAGGAATTCAATTATGGGTGGGTGAGTTCTTGTCTGGTTCTACTAATTCCAGTGGTTGGGCAGTGGCTAACCCATGGGCCGGATGGGGTTAGGCTGGAAATGGTAGAGTTTTAATAATAAAATTGATTAATAGGAATACGCTTAGAACTCGAGTAGTTAAATAAAAGCCTGAAGACTTCTCTAATGAATAGATCAATGGCTGTGCCTGATTCAATTAGGAAAAAAGTGTTGATTCCTTCAAGTTGAGTCTTTAATAGTTTCCCTTCTATCTGATTTAATTAGATGAAGGTTAGTTCAGTATCTTGACCTCGTTAGAAAAATTCGTTAAGAAAATAAAAATGGTGAAATCATCCCCGTTTTCCAAGCATGGGAAATTTTCCCCGTTTCGGTTTTCGGAATGACCACCAGCTTAGTCTCTTGTCCGGACATTCAAGGGCGAGGCCCCGAGTAAGAAACCCTGCCCCGTGTAAGAGGAAGCTACTTCTGCTGTGCTACCATCCAAGAATCAGGTGCGCAGAGGGGGCAGTGGGATCCCACATTAGCAAATCACTATGAGATTAGTGGATCTTGCTCACAGATTGACCTTGGCCCAGTAGACCCGATTGTGAAATAACAAATTGAGAACATGTATAACTGAAATTTCTGTGGCGGAAAATGTTCAGATAGAATTACTGGTCTGATGGACCATTATTTTTTTAAGGATATGAATGAACTATTTTCTGATAAAATGAGTTCTGTATGAAGGGATCTTTATCCCAAGATTCTGAGAGGGTTGATAAAACTTTAAGGAATCCCAGAATAAGTTGGATCTAAAGTTTAATTCCTTTTGGATTCGAGTTATAAATAAAGTGGTCTTTTCACCTAAGATTCTTTGAGCATCTGTTAAGTTGGAAAAAAATTGACTTGGCTAAGAAGAGAAAGAGTCCCACCCTGGGAGTAAGAAGATGATTTCACCGAGATTATCCTCTAGCTGTGCGAGATGAGGACATCTCACTTTTTTTAAGTGGGGTAGAATGTAAGATTCCTCCCTCCAATGTTTGAGATGTAAAGGTGTAAGAACCTCCCCTTCAATCTCTATAATCATCCCCTAATTTTGAATGCAAGAAAACATTGTTTTACCCTGTTTTGGTCTAGAGAGAGAAAATATTCTAGAGAAAGGTAATACAGTTTTGAAATATTTTTGGATAAGAATTATTCCCCAGTCAATAGGAAGAGATCCCCTGAAAACAGAATCTTAAAAAGAGTTTTCCAATGTGCATTAGAAATTAATTGAATATGTGAATTGGACATCTTGGCCTAGGGGTATAAAATTTTAGAAAAATTATTATTAAGGTCCAAAGAGTGTCAAGAAGGGCCAATAAGGTTAATCCAAGTGTTGGGATGAGAAAATGGCAAAGAATAAAAGAAAATCTCCCAAAATGAGTAAATTCTCACATAAGATGAAGAGCTGACTAGTACAGGGTTTATTAGTAAAAAATGAGATTTTTTAGCTAAAAAATGAAAATTTTGACACCTCAGAATGGGGAGAAGGGCTCATGAAGGAGGCACCTAGAAATCACACCAAGAGGGCATTTTTTAATTTAAAAAAGTGAGATATTTCATTTCTCCTCTCTCCTCCTTCAAACCAAATCAAAAAAGTGAGCCAAACTAGTCTAAACTTGTCCAAAATGGATCAAACTGGAGCAGGAAGCCTGGAGTAACTATATGCTAGTGTAATTTTTAGTTTATTATATTTCTATTATTGTGAAGCTTTGGAGCTTCATTAAACCTCTTCTAGGGAAGTTATGGCAAAATTTTCTAAATTAGAAAATGAAGGTTTATACATAAATAATTTTATTCTAAAAGAGGAACTTTGAGTATTATCATTTTATAGAAAATGTGGGAAAACTATGATAAAGTTTTATCATTAGAAAATGAAGCATTTGCATGGACTAACTTTTATATTAAAAGTGAACTTTTTGGCATTCTCATTTCATAGAAAATACGAGAAAACTATGGTAGAATTTTTATCATTGAAAAAATGAATTTTATGTATAATTAATTTTTATACTAAAAGTGGAGCTTTAAGCATTCTCAATTTATAGAAAATGTGGGGAAGCTATGGCAAAATTTATAGCCTTAGAAAATGAATTTATGCATAATAATTTTTATGCTAAAATTAGAATTTTAATCATTATCATTTCATAGAAAATACAGGAAAGTTATGGTAAAATTTATATCATTAGAGAATGAATTTATGCAGAATAAATTTTATGTTAAAAGTGGAGTTTTGAGCATTATTCATTTGTCAAAAAAATAAAGAAGGTTATGCACAAAATTTCTAGATTCATTCAAATTATGAGAATTATGGAAATGATTAAGAAATGATTCATTTAGATAAAAATGATGTGAATGGACGTGAAATGAGATGAATGGACATGAAATCATGTGAATGGATGTGAAATGATGTGAATGGATGTGAAATGGATGTGAATGGACATGAAATGGTGTGAATGGATGTGAAATGATGTGATTAGATGTGGATTGATGTGGGAAGATGTGATTAGATGTGGGGTGATGTGATTGGATGTGAATTGATGTGAGATGATATGTTTGGATGTGAGTTGATGTGGGAATGATGTGATTGGATGTGAATTGATGTGAGATGATGTGATTGGATGTGAGTTGATGTGGGAATTATTAGAATATAGGCATTGTAACCATTAGTCTTGGGCACATACATCCTAACATGCCTCTATTTCATTTTTTTAGTGACATTGCATGAGCTCTCTTGGCATTGTTTATGTAATAGACATTGGCACATGTATAAGCCATGTGCTCATGAGTCAAGAAGAGTGTTTATGTAATAGACATTGGCACATGTATAAGCCATGTACTCATGAGTCAAGAAGAGTGTTTCTTGTCATTGTAACTTGTAAGCCATGAAATCAGCTCCTTAATCACTCTAAATAAGCTTGTACCTTCTCATTGTATTAGTGGAGTAGACACTGCTCTTGTCAAATCATTAAGACAAGTGGTAAGACCCTCCCAAACCCATTCCCTTGAACACTTGTTTGAAAGGTCAAAGTGGAAAGATGAACGAGCAAGCATAAAGAGTGGAGTGCACCCGCATTAAAGTGTACATCGTCATCGACAACAACTAAAGACTCAAAGGCCATTATTAACCTTTGAAGCTCTAGGGTATTTGGTAAACCCTAGTAAATCACATCACCATATGAACACCATTGTACGCCTATTTTTATAAAGGCATGTCCATCCATAGATTAAGGGGGGGATTCTATGTGCAATACCACCCATTCCATAGCTGGTATTGAGGGGGGGTATTAGAATATAGGCATTGTAACCATTAGTCTTGGGCACAATATTGGATGGTTGAAATTAAGGTCGTGTGTAAAGGCACCCCAAAGGGGTGGCCTCCTCCTATTTAAAGGATGGGAACTCTTCACAATTTGTGTGAGAGTAGAGCCCAATTGCATTTGTAAGCAATTTAATAAGCAAGAGATTTCTTGTATGACTTTGTGTCTTCTCTCTCCTCCGCTTGTGTCACCTAGCATGAGCACCACAAATTCTCAATAGGAATGATGTGATTGGATGTGAATTGATGTGAGATGATGTGATTGATGTGGGAATGATGTGATTGGATATGAATTGATGTGAGATGATGTGATTGATGTTAGTTGATGTGGGAATGATGTGATTGGATGTAAATTGATGTGAGATGATGTGTGATGTGGGAATGATGTGATTGGATGTGAGTTGATGTCGGAGTGATGTGATTGGATGTGAGTTGATGTCGGAGTGATGTGATTGGATGTAAATTGATGTGGGATAATGAGAAATGATATGGAATAATGAGAAATGATATGGGACAATAAGAAATGATGTGAAAGAATGTGTAATGAGATGAGGAAAGATGGGAATTTTGTTGGAACTATAATTGTATGTGAAACCTGTTTTTTTAAAGATTGTTTTATGTCAATAATGCTGGGGAAGCATTTTGACTATCTTGTGGAATGAGGTCGTGTTGGTGACCTGGGTGAAATAGTTGCAGCTGACGGAGGACTTCTCGCCGCATGGCAAGGTCAGCCAAGGTCTTGACCAGCCTCGGTTTGATTAAAAATGGTGAGCTTCCAGTGTACGGTGGATGAGGGACCAAGGAAGCGGCATGTGAGTGAAGTGCTAGGTGACCTGCGAAGGAACCTAGAGGGTGCTGAACCATATGGTGCTCGGGCTCTAGGTCACCCAGGATACCCACGCGTCACTCAGGTGGTGAGCATTTTGGTTGCCAATGATGCCATAGGTACGCGGAGGAAGGAATGAATGGAGTACTTGATTATATTCCTGGGTACTATGGGCTAGGAACTATCAAAAAGGCCCCTGAGTGAGCAGGTGGTGAGTGTTCTGGTTGCCAATGATGCCATAGGTACGCCGAGGAAGGAATGATTGGAAATTGGGTTTGGAACTGGAATACTCAGAACTATGATGGAAACACTGTGGTTTTATTGCAATGCTGTTTTGGAGATAGTTGAGTCTAAGAAAAGGCAATTTCATATTGGGTGCGTAAGTGGTGTGTCTATTTAAGTTTTGCATGAGAGCCGGCTAGGGGGCCTGGGAAATCTTTTCCTTGTACCCGGGACAAAACATAACCAAATATTTATAATGGATCCTATCAATACAGTGCTTGGGCGGTTGGCTAACCCATGGGATTGGATGGGGTTAGGCTGGACTAATGGATTCCTATAATAAAATTCAATTCTGTTCAAGTTACAATAGTTGAAGTAAGTCCCAGGATAATCCTTGTTCTATAGAAAAAGAATCAACGGCTGTGCCTCTTTAATGGGGGAAAAAGTGTTGGTATCTATTAACCAAGTGCAAGTTCCTCCTTTGATTCAACCATGTGACCATGGGTTTGGTCGGAATACAAAGGTCAGTTAAGGCCCTTGACTACATGTGCGACCAAGTATCAAGTAATGTTCTAGCAGACAGAACCAAGAAGTACCCCACTAGGTGCTTGTTGCCATCACACAATATGTCTCTATTTGTAGTAGCCCATGAACCTTGGTATTCCTACCATGGATACCCTTCACCTTTAAAGAGGTATATACGAGTTGGGGTTGTGATTAGCCCCCATATCAGGCAATGCATTGTAAAACACTTTACCATAAGGGCTAGCCAATTGGCTAGATGTTCATAGAGGTGCTATGTGCTCCTTTGTGTCAACTTCTCCCACAAAGGCTTGTGCGGATCTCACAATAGCTTCTCGTCTCATTGCTATGTTAAATTTGCCTTTCTTTAGCTTCTTGTCAAGCTTGATCTTTCTTTAGTTCTGTTTCTCCTTGGCTACCTTCTTATCACATGCGACTTTGCAAGGCTTCCTTGGTAAGAGGACCATAATGTCTTTTGAATTTACTACCATTAAGAAAGACAATGGTTTCAACCCCATCAAGAGTTTCAACATGCATAGTACCCTGAGGTGTTATTCCGTAGACACAAAATGGTTCTTTATCGGTATATTTAGTCTCTTTTTTTCATTGTGGACTCCTACATAAGTGCAAGGTCTCCCTCATTGATTTCCTTATCCTTGATATTATTATCTAATCTGAGCTATCTTTAAAACATCTAGCCTCCTACACCACCTTCTCATGTGAATATGGATGCATGGGCTGCTCAACCATGGCAACTCCTCCATAATCAGGGTTATACAAACATGACCTAGTCAATGCGTGGATAGTATAATACGAGGGTGGAGCATTGATATCGAACAAACCTCAAATCCCAGATGTCTAAAAACTTGGGTTATATTAATAGCTTGGCATCCCTATCTGGTGACATCAAAGGCCTTATCTCTTAATAATCATAATAGTCCTAAATTAGTGTGTACTAAACTTGGACCCTAATGTATCTACAAAAAATTACACTAGAAGAGCCTTAGTCACATTATTATTTAAGGCTTTCACAAAAAACTAATGAGGCATCATCACACAATTTAAGAGCCAATTTCTCATCGTTTTGATGACCTTATCTCTTATCCTTGATGACCTCATCAAAATATTCTAAGAGTGAGTGTGTTATAATAGGAAATAATGGAGGAGCTAGAGGATAGAGGATAGCCTTGCCTCACATTTCTTCTCAACTTAAAAGAACACACAACCGGACTATTCAACATAAATCTAGACATAGCTCCCATAGCCAACACATAAATGAGATTGTTTTATCATAGACATTCTTTGAATCACTCAATGACCATGAAAATCTACATTTTGATCCATGATGGGCAAGGCGTTAGTGGGGATAAAACCATAGGTTTTTTATAAGTCTGTAATGAAACAATCTATGCAATAATGTGTAATGATTCATGGATCATTGATAGTCGAGTTTCAAGACACATAACTAGTTATAAGAATGAGGAAGGTGGCATTGTGGAGAGAACTAGAAATGATACCACATGCAAAATCAGACGTACAAGTATAATTTCTCTCATGTCTAAAGAGGGTTTTTGTTAAAAGTTTATAAAATGTTGTTTAGATACTAGATATAGAGAGGAAATTCCCCTTTTTTGGTCATTAGATATGTTGACTTATAGGCTCATTTTGATCAAAATGGAGCTAGCATTTCAGATAGTGATAGATAGAGCCATCAACACATAATTTAATATCTAATTTCTCATCATTTTGATGACCTTATCTCCTTATCCTTGACGATCACATCAAAATATTCTAAGAGTGAATGTGTTATAAAAGAAAACAATAGAGAAGCTAGAGGATATCCTTGCCTCACATTTCTTCTTAACTCAAAAGAACCTAGAACTAGACGATTCAACATAAATCCAGACATAGCTCCCATAGCTAGCCTATAAATGAGATTGTTTTATCGTAGACATTCTCTAAATCACTCAATGACCATGAAAATCTACATTTTGATCCATGATTGGTAGGGAGTTAGTGTGGATAAAATTGTAGGTTTTTGATAATTGTTTGAAGACCTTTGTAGTGAAATAACCTATGTAGTAATGCATGCTGATCCATGGATCATTGATATTTGGGTTTCAAGACACAAACTAGTTGTATGAATGAGGAAAAAGGCATTGACAATGTGGAGAGAACTAGAAATGATGCCAAATGCAAAATCAAAGGTAAAAGTATAATTTCTCCATGTCTAAAGAGGGTTCTTGCTAAATATAAAATGTCTTTAAGTACTAGATATAAAGAGGAAACTCCTCTCTATTTTGGTCATCAATGACCTTGACTTATAGGTCCATTTTAATAAAATTGGGGCTAGCATTTTAGATAGTGATAGATAATTATGAGACAAGGTCATTGTTGCCATAGGCATTTGGTAAACCAACTTCTTGATTTTAAGGGCATTGGCATATATCCTTTCAAAATCACAATGCATGCTAGCATGTAATGTGTTTTAAAGATATATTCTTTAAAAAATAAATCAAAACAGGGTAAGCATTCTAGACATTGATAGACAGTGGTGACATGTATAGGGTCATTTTAGACATTGATAGACAATGGTAATAGGGTCAAAACAACTTTTAATTTTTGAGCGTGGAACATATCCTTCCAAAAACACAAAGCATGCTAGCATGTAATGTGTTTTAAATTATTTTCTCCCTTTTACTTTATATTAGATATTCATAGTGTATCTTTCTTAAAATAAGCATCTAGATTATTATTTAAGGACCTCAAGAAATAAAATTAGAAAAACTAGCTTAAGGTTTTTCTTGCATACTCTAAAAAGCTATTAATGGGAGTTTACGAGGATCTTGAGAAATGAAATTAGAATAACGCCCCCAAAGATTTGACTCTTTTATTATATATCAACTAAAGATCAACTCAATTATTGCATATCTTCTATATAAGGTAAAAGAAAGCCAATAAAAAGATTTCCTTTTCACTCATGGTTGATGTTCAAAATTTTGAGGTAGTAAGGTGATAAATGAGAATGTGATTTGTATTAATGGATGCATCTATTAACCTTAACAAGTGGACCAGGGTGATCTGAACGCTATCTTTTATTCTTCATAAATCAAACATAAATGTTCAATGTAGTTAGGTGTGAACTACAACAAAATTAAAATTTTTTAAGGGATGTTTTGTCAACCTCACACCATAAACATAGTGTTAGAAAGTAACTAGTTATTGCACGTCTCCCTCGAGTTAGGTGTGAACAACAATAAATTCATTTTTTTCAAAAGGATATGACGCATCCATGAAACTCAATCCCAAAGTTGTTACATGTCTCCCTTGAGTTTTGTTACGCAGTTTTGAATTTTGTGTGACATTGTAAATATCTAAATAGTGCATTGATCATTCTTGTTGTCATAACCGTGTGCCATAGAGAAAATAAATTCATAGATGAATTAATCCATTAAAAGAATTAAATGTTAGGCTTACACAATAGATTGAGTTTTGTGCAAGTTGAGATGTGGTCAAGAAAGCATGAAGCCTTGATTCACAAACTAGTGTATGTACCACATGTAAAGTCAAGCATACATGTAGCTTGAAAGCACAAGTGTGTTTCCATTTGATAGAGATGGCAGCTCAATGTTGATTGCATGGAATAAATCAAGTCATTAGCAGACGTGTGGTAAAAGGACAAACCTCAATTTCAACAAAACTCTAAAGTAGTCGTCTCTCGGAAAATGAGAATATAACTATTACAGAGAGAGAGAGAGAGAGAGAGAGAGAGAGAGAGAGAGAGAGAGAGAGAGAGAGAGAGAATATAACTATGCAAAGGTAGTGAATTCCAAGTGTTTTCCCTTTTGTGGGATTTGACAAGAGCAATAAGGTAGTGGGGTGTAGACAAAAAGGTACAAGGAATTACTTGGGGCGGTGCCATTCACCAAGGACGTGCTTTTGATTTGTCATTTTTGGAAGGTGGAATGCCCACTTTCTATATGCAACTTGGGTCCCCTCTTTCTACAATTGCAATGATTAAAAGCAGGATTAGCATGGTTAAAATTAGGATTAGTGTCTTTTGGGAAGGGTTTGCCAAAAGGAGCTTGATAGGGGGTCATTGAACCCACCATCGATGTAGTGTGTGTGTTTGTTGCATGCATCAGATGGAAGGCAGATTCTTGACGACACAAAACCCTCCCCCTCTCTCTCTCTCTCTCTCTCTCTCTCTCTCTCTCTCTCATGGCTTTGTGTGACACATAATTGGATCTATAATGGAGACGTGAAGTGAGGTTAAAGCTTGTGATCTTTTTGTTGACAAGGCGTGCATAGATTCTGTGGTGGGTAGTAACCCTAATAGCTGGGCTTTGCTCCTGATGCCAATTCTCATCTGTATTTGATCTCTCGCACCACCATGGGGCTTGGTCGGTTCCTCAAGGCAAGGTACCAGGAGTTCAAGATGAAGAGGCTCGCTTACAAGAAGGTTGAGCCCACTGAAAGCATGAAGGTGGAGGCGAGCAGCAAGCTCGCACAGAAGATCATTGCAGAGACGCTCAAGGTGGCAGATACACCCTCTGGTGGATCTTTGACTGGTTAATCATCTTGTGTGTATACTTCGTCCACGCACGCACCCGCCCGTCCCACACACACACACCTCTTTCTTAACCCTTCTCCACAGCTTTAATTATGACTACAGAAACCCAGGTCCCTTTTATAGTAACCTTCCCCACTTTGATACCTCTTACCTTATTCTATGAGGTCCCTCTTACTTATGATATGACTAAATGAACCCCAAGGTCCTTTCTAATAAGCTTCCCCCCTTTGATACTACTACTACTCAACCCGCGCATTGCTTTGATACTACTACTACTCAACCCGTGCGTTGCATGTAAAAGACATTAAGAAGCGAAACTATGTAAAAGACATTAAGAAGAGAAACGTAGGAATAGAGGCCGGAATACAAAGGGTTAATCGAAGAGATTTTTCCTCTTATTTTTTAAAAATCCAAGATTTCTCTTTTCTCTCCTATCCTTGTGCCTTGGTTGTCCATGGTTAATATGTAATAGATAAGGTGTATGTTTGGATCAAAGTGGACTCATGGTGCCCAAGGTCCCTTTTTTTAGTAAGCTTCCCTACTTTGATACTATAAGGTGCATGTTTGGATCAAAGTGGACACATGATTCCTATCACTTCGGAGTTTTTGTTCCAAACTTCCATTTAAGTTTGCTTGACTAATTTTGTGTGCTTAACTTCTCAAACTACCACAGGTATATCATGTGATGGCCTTCCCCTTTTGTGCTACCATGGGCCTTTTGATTTGATCTTATGAGCTCATAAGTGAGCTTGTCCCCTAATAAGTGGGTATTGGCAACTTTTACCCTACACATAAACACACTAGTTTTGCAATTACTACACAACCTAAGATGAATTGATGATTTATTATATATCTAGGTTGATTAATAATCAGACTCCATTTACTTTTCACACTTCATTTAAATCGTCTTGAGCTAGATAATACAAAATAATCAAACTTTTTTTAGTGTATTTTAGGGGAGAGATTTATGGACATAATTATATGTTAACATGATCGCTTCTAAGCTTTTTTACCCTTTCATAATTTAAAGATAATACTCATTAATTTTGAAGTAATACTTGATTAAGATCATGCTGATTATTTGTCAAGGCTAAATATTCCCTCTATTTCTTGAATAGTCTAGTAGAATAAAATTAATTTTTGTTGATAAGTTTAAGACTTGTGTAGAAACTTGGTTTATCTCTCTCTATGAGGTTTCATATCAAGTCTTTTTATGAAAGTGTTGTTAGCACTAGCATAGAAAATTAATATTAAACCAAAATCTAAAAAATATATCGAAGAGTTTTCACAAAAAGTAAAGAGTTACTTTACAACAACTCAATTTGTTTCATGTTCTTTTGAAGATAAGGAGCTAGCATTTAGGTTGCTTACATGCCATACCTCAAATTGTATGCAATTGATTTCTATAGCCTTTCGGTTTAATATCCTTAGTAATATCACGTTATTGAACAAAACATGTGGAAGTATGAGATATGTGAAATAAAGTTTATTATCTAGTAAGAATTTGTGGCCATGTAGAATAAGAGTAACAAAGCACTGAGGATTTTCTACTATTGCAAAAAGAAGGGACATGTCATCAAGGAATGCTTCAAAAAGAACAAGGACAAGGGGGAAAACAATAACAAAAATGAAGACAAGGACAAGGTCAAACATAAAGCTAACTTTAGTGATCATCTCTTTTGATATTCCTTATAATCATCTTAGTGTTTATGCTTTGTGTTCATTTCTAGCCAATGTGCATTATGTATTTTGCATATCCTTGATCAAGCACATCGTGCTGCTATGGAAGTAAACACCATATTAGATAATTTGGAAAAATCCCATTCCCATTTGAAAAATGGGAGCATGGTGAACTTGTCCAAAAGTTTATCAAAACCCCCTCATGTGACATATCATCAGAAAGATCTTGAAGAGTAGAATCTAAATCTATGATCTCCGACAAATTTGGAGTTAGTATGTTTAAGATATGTCCAAAACTATATGGAGTAATTGATTCCCAAAATGTGAGATTTTTCCCAAATTACCTAATATTGACTTAGTATGAGATGTGTAAGCTAAAGTTTATTATATAGCAGGCATTGTGGAAATGTAGGTGGAAATGTAGAAGAAGAGTAACAAAGACTTGAGGATTTTCTACTCTTATAAAAAGAAGGGACATGTCATCAAGGATTGCTTCAAAAAGAATAAGGAAAAGGGGGGCAACAATAACAAAAATGAATGTAAGGACAAGGTCAAGCATGAAGACAACTTTAGTGATCATCTCTTTTGAGATTACTTATAATCATCTTAGTGTTTATTTCTAGCCAATGGTCATTATCATACTTTGTGTATCCTTGGTCAAACACACCTTGCATGGTATGGATGAAAGAGAGAGTGTAAAGAAATATGGGCGATATAGCATCCATATATCTTTAGTGTAAGTCTTAGTGAAGGTTGCATATGTCTAAGGTTACTAGGTCCTTCATTTACTAGAGTAGCCTTAGTGAAACCCTTAGTGAAACTCTAAGGTTATTAGATCCATCATCTATTAGTGTAGACTTAGTAAAACTCTAGGTGGAATCCCCTTGATCCTAGGCACCTCCCATTGATGTATTGAAGGTGGAACATATGTGTATGAAAGGTGTAGAAGATTGTGGATCTAGGCACCTCCCTCTAAGGTAGCCTATATATGCAACCTATGCACACTCACTATGTAGTCCCTTAGGAGGGGTCACTCAAAAATATGTAAGATAGCACGTGAGTTCAACAGAAGGGGTTTTTTCCTCTTATAGAGTTATAGAAAATTTACATATATAAGGGGACTTTTAATTGAAATGGTGAAATTTTTGGTACAAAAGGGGTACTTTTATTGTAAAAAAGGTGTTTTAAAAATTCAAAAATCTGTAAAGTAGGGGGGTTTTTAAATACCCCTTGAATGCACGTGCTACATAGGGGGTTAATAGAGTGACCTCCCTCCCCCTGAGTGTAATCCCTCGTCGGTGATTAATATAGCTTTATGTTACTTTTAAATACCCCTTGAATGCACGTGCTACATAGGGGGTTAATAGAGTGACCTCCCTCCCCCTGAGTGTAATCCCTCGGTGATTAATATAGCTTTATGTTACTTTGTGAAACTTGCTCTCGCCCCATGTTATGATCTTGGTTAAGTATGCAAATGTTTTTATGCTTTCTTGCTTTGGTTAGCCTTAATCTTGTTTTTACTACACATCTACGTGTGAATATCATCATCCTGTGAAGTGTACTGGTCCATGAGTCATCTTGATTGGATCATTATCCACCATTAATCATCACTTAGGGGTGGTTGCAAGATCAGGGTGCCCAGTTTTGTCCACTCAGGCACCCTGTAAACAGTAAAAAAAATAGGCATTTGTTTACCTTTGGTGGCTAATCTCTCCTAGTAAATGAAGGAATTTTGTTTCAAGTTCTTTTGTTGGAACATCATATTCAAAGTTGAAAATATAGTTGCATAATTTGAAGATAGTCAAAAGTCCTCATTTTCTTAGGTACAAAGTCAATGTATACACCCTGTCCCAAATTTGAACTGATTCCATAAAATGCTAATATCTTTTACATATAAACTCATATGAGATTCCCACTTTGTACCTTAGATCTTCACATAATATGGAGCTTAAATTGATTTTTTGAGAAAATTTTAAGATATTTGTCTATTTTCTTTAAATATTTCAAGGTCTTTAAACTGTTATAATATACGCCCCTTTTTATACCCACAATAGCTACCACTTAAAATCCTCAATCTTGTAGATCAAAAGAGTGGGTAGATACTGGGACATTAGTAGAATGTGGTGGTTAGTAAAAATTGCAAATCCAATGGTTGGATTTTTAATGATCTCTTTTTTAAAATTCTTCCAGACTATCAGAAGGCCTGTAAATATTAATAATCTAATTAGTAAAATTACATTTTTGATGTGAATCATATAAAACCTATAGGGACTAGTGTGCTTGTAATGGTGCATCTATGGAAAAATAAATTGGATCACTCTAAGTATGGAAAGATCATTTTTTTATCATTTCATCATATTTTTTTTAATTTTGATTAATTAGACTAATTTATATTAATTTAAGTTATATTGGATTAATTTAAGGGCAAGCGTATTTTCTATTATTTGCTTGATCTCATTTTAAGTACCTTGCCCCCCAAAACTTGCTCTCCAAGCATTGTCCCAGTCCAGCATAAACTGGATAAAACTGGACACCCTGATCTTGCAACAACCCTTAGTGAGTTTGAATTCTTAAGAGAGATCTTGAGCTTAGAAGAAAGGTAAGTATCCCCACGATGGTTTTTTACCTATTTCCTTCCTTAGGAGTTGAGACTCTTTAGGGGGCAAAAAGATAGGAATGTGGATAGTGATTGTGGTGAATTGAAATTTAAAAGAATAAATGTGCGTAGGTTGCATATATAGGCTAATCTAAAAGAATGAATGCACTCATTGGTATTTGTCTATCCATGCAAAGATAATCAATAGCTTATATAAGAGTTTGGAATATATGGCATTGCTAACCCCATTTTGGGATTAACAAAGTGCTCTCCACCACTAAGAGAGCTAGTAATAAGTGTCATGAAAAGGCACTATAACCATCGTAAACTTTATGAGAAACGCTGGCCACATCCATGATACCTAGTTAGTTATTCAAGTTTTGGGTGCCCAAATGTGAATAAGGGCTAGTTTTATATGTCATTTTTTGCATAATGCAAGGAGATAATCCCCCTTTATGATAATTGATCTCTTGCGTAGTCCTTGTTCTTCTTGGTCTTTGCCTTTATGTGTGCTTGTGGGAGAGAGAGTTGAGAGGATTAACCTTGTTATTCAGGCTTAGTACATGTGCCTCCCTATGCTTTGTGTGTGAGAGAGTATAGAGAGTGGGAGAGGTGCATCCTTGCAAGGCAATGTAATAGCTCGTTGGTGATAGTACGAGAGGAGTCACTTTGGAGAATGGGGCTAGCAACCACCATTAGTGGTTGGAGGCTATGAAGATCTTGAGCTCGAAAGTAAGGTAAGTATCCCCAAAAATGGTTGTTACATATTTCCTTCCCTAAGTGAATAGGTTGAGAGTTATTTACAGTGGGTAGAAATGGACCATGACATTTTTGGCATCCCTATCAAGAAGGTAGTCTTGCTTCTTCCTTGTTCTTTGAGCACTCATCTCCTTCCTTGCATGTTTGCATTCATTGTTTCCTATTTTTGGTCTTCCTTTTTCTTTGAGCACTCATCTCCTTCCTTGCATGTTTGCGTTCATTGTTTCCTATTTTTGGTGAAGTTTGTGAGACAAAAATAGTTATTATGCTACTCCCATCTATAGTAGAGTGCGTTTGTTAATCCCAAAATGGGTTCTAACATCCCCCCACATGTTGATGTAAGTCTCATCTCCTTAGAACGCTTCTATGGTGGCCTAAATGCCCTATCACTAAGCTTGAATCTGTAATGATTTTTTCTTGATTGTAGCTTGCATAGTGTTCTCATGAAGTACAGATGGAGTGTCGAGAAGGATGTGTCTATCATGTCTATCATGTCTTCAAATGTAATGTGTATATACCCATGTAATCACCTAAGGTGACAATAATAATACAATATTTGTTGTTGTTGTATCAAAGCACAAGATCTCATTAAAATTTTATATTTCTTCCTTCTTTAGATCAAGCAATACCATGATTAGCGTCATGAAACAACATGATGCAACAACTGCTGGATTAGGTATTCTATACAAGGCTCTTATCTAAAAAGGAGAGCTTGCTTTTATTTCTTGACACTATCAAAAGGAGCACGATCAAATAATCAAAATTTGTAGCACACATCAGAGTCCTTTCTTTGTTCACTTCTCTACAAATGTGAGATCCCTGTCCCCACCGTGCAACGGATTCGGGGTGCTAGCAACGGAAGTAGCACATCTTGTGTGGGGCAGGGTCCCACACTTGGGGCCTCCCCACGGATATCCGAACAGATGACTAATTCCTCAATTCTTCCAAAGCGAACTCGGAAAAACTTCTCTTGCTCGAAAAGCACGGGCGATTCCACCAGGATAACTTTTCCCTAACGTAGTCAAAAGCCTTAACTAATTGAGCTCATATGACTGAACCCGTAAGTCCCATAGTCAGATCAGGGAAAAAGACTATACTTGGATCATAGAGATCAACGCTTTTTTCCTCATTGAGAGGCACAACCGTTGATTCTTTTCCATAGAACAATTTTTGTCCGGGATTTACTTCATCTATCGAATTAAACAGAAATTGAGTCTCGATTTACGGATCCTTCAGTCCAGCCTAACCCCATCCAGTCCCATGGGTTAGCCAACCGCCCAACCACTGTAGTGATGGGATCCAATTAGGAATTTGGTTAGGTTTTGTCCTGGGTACCAGGGAAAAGAGTTCCCAGGCCCCCTAGCCAGATGTTCATGCAAACATAAAACTAGTCACACCACTTACACACCCAATATGTAATTGCCTTTTTCACAGATTCAGTCATCTTTAAAACAATCATTTAATGAAACCATAGTATCACTAATCACAATCCTCCAAAATATCCGGTTGAATCTTAATTTTCAATCATTCCTTCATTAGAGTATCTATGGCATCATTGGCAACCAGAACGCTCACCACCAATTCACTTAGGGGCCTTTTCAATAGTTCCTAGACCATAGTACCCGGCAATATAATCACTTATAAAAATCAAGATGGAATCTCTGTTGAAGATCAGCAAGATCAACCAACAGATCCATATAAAAGAGCCATGGACTCATCCGCTGAGGACCAGCAAGGTCAATCAACCAGATCCATGCCCAGTTTCAGAAAACAACTCTTACTCCTTGTTCCAATATCTTCCACGACGCACGTGTGGGTATCTTCGGTGACCCAGAGCCCGAGCACCGTATGGTCAGCACCCTCTAGGATCCTTCGCAGGTCACCTAGCTCTTCACTCATAGGCCGCTTCCTTGGTCCCTTATCCATCGTACGGGAAGCTCACCATTTAAATCGAACCGAGGCTGGTCAAGACCTCGGTTGACCTTGCTACGCGAGACGTCCTCCATTGACTCTCCATACAGCAATTGCAACTTTATCAGGTAGGTCTTCATGACCACATTCTCAAGATAGTCAAAATGCTTCCCCAGCATTCTAACAGTCATTTACAAACAGATCACAAATACAATTTTTCTAATGAATTCACATCTTTCCAGTTTGTTCCACATCAATCCATATTACTTAACCCAAACCCAATTCATAAGTGTATACATCATTTTCCATCCCATCTCATCAAATTTATTCACTTCACATAACATCCATTCCTATCTTTCTTAATTTACATTACGTCTCATCACATCCATTTCTCATTACATCTCATTTGTTCACATATTATATTATTCATTTCACATTCTGATTCACTTGACATCTCACTCATCCATCCATTCATATCGACTTCATATCCATTCACATACATATTCGCATTCATATATCCACATCCACATCCACATTCATACATCCACATCCACATCCATACATCCATTTCCACATCCACATCCATTCACATCCACATTCACATTCATACATCCACATCCACTTCCACATCCATACATCCATTTTCACATCCACCTTCATACATTCACATCCCCATTCACATTCATACATTCACATCCACATTCACATTCATACATCCACATCTACATCCACATTCATACATCCACATCCACATCCACATCCACATCCATACTTCATACTTCCATTTCCACATCCATATTCATACCTTCACATCCCTACTCACATTCATACATCTACATCCGCATCCATACATCCATATCCACATTCCACATCCTCATTCACATTCACATACATCCATATCCACATTCCATATCTACATCATTTCTTTCACATACATATAACTACATCCATTCTTTCACATACATACATCTCCATCTATTCATCGTTCATTTTCATCTATCTGATTTGTTTCACATCCTCATATCTATTTATAGAATACAAGAGAATTCTCATTTTTGATATAAGATTTCTTTACACTTCTATTTATGCATGAATTCCATTTTAAGAAGAATAACACTTTCGAAATAAAAATCAATCTTTTATGCATCTTCCTATGCATAAATTCATTTTAAATGAGAATGACACTTTTGAATTAAAAATCAATCTTTTATGCATCTTCCTATGCATAAAATTAAAATTGACGAAAATAACTCTTTTAAACTAAAAATAGATTTCTTTATGTATCTTTCTATGCATAAAATTAAAATTGATGAGAATAACACTTTTGGATTAAAATAAATTCTTTATGCATCTTTCCATTCATAAATCCAATTTAGTAGGAATTACACTTTTAGAATAAAAGAATTTCTCTTATGCATCTAATTTAAGCATAAAATCATTTATGATGAAAATCACACTTTTGATATAAAAATATCTTTTATGCACCCATTTATGCATAAAAATCAAATATGATAAAAGTAACACTTTTACAATAAAATAATAATCTTTTATGCATACCTCTATGCATGAAAATCAAATATGATGAAAGTAACACTTTTACAATAAAATAATAATCTTTTATGCATACCTCTATGCATGAAAATCAAATATGATGAAAGTAACACTTTTACAATAAAATAATAATCTTTTATGCATACCTTTATGCATGAAAATCAAATATAATGAAAGTAATACTTTTATAATAAAACTAAATTTCTTTTATACAAATAATCAAAATGCATCTTCTATGCATGAAAATGACACTTTAGAATATAGAATTCATAAGGATTACTCTTTTAGAATAATGAAAGATAATACTTATTCTCAAATTTTTAAAAAATTTTGCCATAACCTCCTTTGTATGGCTGACCATTTTTCAATTTTAAGTCTCTAAAATTAATTAGAAATGCATCAAGAGTATTTAAATCATTCTAAAGTAACATTTTTCTACTTATTTAAGAGAAACATTATGAAAAACTTGAGTTTATTCATTAATCATTCACCTAGGTTAAAGAATGGCTGGATTTACTAGAGAAGAGAGGGGAATGCCTTTTGCAATGAGGCATAACATCACTTGCAGTTTTAGAGAAGACAAAAAGCATAAAAAAACCATAAAAACCATAAAATAAATGGAAAAGAGAAGAATCACCAACTTACTAATGAATTTAAGAGCCTTCCTTTGGCTTGATGGTTTGAGGGTGCAACTCTTGTTTGAGACAAGAGTGGCCACCAATCTTTTGGAAGAGGGAAGGTTAAAAACTAATGAATTATGAGTAAAATTCATTGTTTTGGCACTTGGGAGAGACAGGGTAATAGTGCAAAAACACTATTAAGTTTCAACAAAGGGGAGGGCTTCTATTTATAGAAAAAAGTGAGCCTCTAACCAAGAAAACTGATTCTAGAATTTTCCAGATCAGTTTGGTCAATTTTTGACCATTTTTAGGTTAGTTTTGCTCACTTTTTGGATCTAGTTGAAACAGGAGAGAGGAGAGATGAAAATATCTCATTACTTGGGAGTTTAAAACTCATTCAAGCATGTGAAATAGGTGCCTCCTTCATGAGGGGAATTCCCCCATGCAGAGGTGTCAAAAATGCATCATTACTTCTAAATATCTCCCTTTTTTAACTATTAACCTTGTCCTTAGTCAACTCTTCATCTTATGTGAGTATTTACTCATTTTTTGGGGGATTTTTCTTTTATTTTTTCATTTATCTCCTCCCTACATTTGGATGAATCCTATTGGTCCATAGGAACCTTAATTTAAAATTTTGAAAAAATCTTCACTCCCAGGATAATGCCTCTTGAACAGATTATACTTAATTTCTAATGCACCTTTTGAAAATCTTTTTGAACTTCTGTTTCAGGGGAACTTATTTTAATAAGATGAGATATTTTTCTATCCAAAATATTTAAGAACTGAATTACCACTCTCTATAAGATTTTCTCTCTCTAGGCCAAAATTGGTAGAAACAAGATCTTTTATATTTCTGAAGAGGGAGGGGAAGATACTGGACGTCCTGAGAGGCTGGGGGAGGAATCTTACATTCTAGCCCACTTAAAAAATGCGAGATGTCCTCATCTCGCAGGTGGAGTATGATCTCTTTCATCTTCTTCTTCTTCTTCAATCACTTCCAGCGTTACAGCCTTGAAGGTGGATGACCGATTCTGGGGGCAACTCTCTTTGACTTCCCCTATTCTGAGTTGGAGGTCTTGCATTACTTTGGGTTGAAACTGCAAGTTGGATAGAGGGTCTACCTCTGGGATTTCCCTGATTTTGGCGGATAGAACCGTGATTACTCTGGACGGAAGGGGTTGGAGTCTCGAATCTTGATCCCTGATTTTCTTGCCTTGAAAACTTTGATCCAAAAGGAGTTGGGCAATCCATGCTGCGATGTCCAAACCCTTGACAGTTATAGCATTTCACTCTCTAGGGTGGAACTTCTGAAGTTGAAATCCAGGGAATTGAGTTTCGGGAAAAGGACATTTCTTCCATTCTGGAACTTCCCATATCCTGGGTTTGACCCTGATATCTCTTAGGCGAAGGAAGGTTGGAATCACCTTCTGGGAATAAAAACCTTTTGAAGGGTGATGGTGCTGGCTTTGGCAGGACTTTGACATCAAAGGCTTTGGTGAAATCCTTCGCCATTCTTACTGCTTCGGCCATTGAGATAGGTTTGGCATTCTTGACTAAAGTATCCAATGGCTCGTTCATTCCTCGAATGAACCTGGCCCCATCAGCTGCTCTTCATCCAATTGAGGGGAATATTTAAGGAGAAGGGCAAAAGCCTGATGGTACTCTTCCATTTTTCAGGTTTCCTGCTTTAGTTCCAAGAACTCATTCATCTTAATTTCAAGAAAGCCTGGGGGACAAAATCTCTTTCTGAGGTAAGCCTTGAGATCGGTCTAGGTTTGGGTATTTCGGTCGAGACGGTTTGTCTCGCAGTGGTTTCTCCACGCCACTCTAGCTGTCTCCACTATCTTCAGCCTTGCAAGACCCATTTTGCTCTTCTCATTGTTGTAATCGGTGACATCTAAGTATTCTTCCATTGATTCGATCCACTTCTCCACAGTCTCGCCCAAGTTTGCCCCTTCACCCTTGAAAGGTCCAGGCTACAAACTATGAAGAGTTTTACGAACATCAAGGTCGAGCTCTTCTTCATTGACTTGGGGGTTAACATTTCTACCACGCCAACCTCGGTCCATGTTCCTATCAATACGAAAATTCTTGTTAAGTCTCTTTATTTATGATTCAATCCAAATTTTGATTCAACTGATTCCGGGGTTCTCGGCTCCCCATAGAGTCAAGGGATAAAGATACTCATATAGAACGTATTATTAGTTAACAATTCATTCAGAATTATCTCATTCATATCTTTAACACAATAATGGTCCATCAGACTGAATTCTTCTATCTAAACAATCCTCCATGGGGATTTCAAATTTTTAAATTTTTAATTTATCATCCCTTAACTTGATCCACTGATCAAAAGTTAACAGTAGCAATCTGCCAGCACAATCCACTAATCTCATAGTGATTGGCTGAAGTCATTAACATCATTCCATTTAAGAACATCATCACAGGGACTCGTCCCATTCATCCTCATTGTGGTTTCGCTCAGCTTATTACATTTCAACCAAATTTCAGGAATCATCAATTTTTTATTTTTTTATTATTATTTTTTTCAATCAGAATCCAAATCAACTCATCAGTTCTCAACCAGAATTTTAAAATCATATCAACCACATTCGAATTCATCATCTGGAGAGCATTATTGCTTATAATTTCAAGTCTTAGATTTACTCGTATATATTGCCACAGTTATACCCTCGGTATATATGGGTATTCATGGTTCTTGGAACTATAAGGTAAATACCATCATGTCTAGGCCTCAAGCAAGTCAGGGATTCCATACAATTGCGGTACTTCCGTCTGAAGACCCAATTACCAATTTACGAATTTCAGTTTGAATATCAAATTGTATGAATTTTATCACACAATTACAACCCTTTAGTGCTTCTAGATAAATTTTTGACATATTTGGCTTCTCGGTTGATCCTCATTAGCCAAATAGCTCTGATACCAACTGTGAGATCCCTATCCCTACCGTGCAATGGATTCAGGGTGCTAGCAGCGGAAGTAGCACATCTTACGCAGGGCAGGGTCCCACACTCGGGGCCTCGCCCCCACGGATATCCGTGGGGCCTCGACCCCACGTATATCCGGACAGATGACTAATTCCTCGATTCTTCCAAACCGAACTCGGAAAAACTTATCTTGCCCGAAAAGCACGGGCGATTCCACCAAGATAACTTTTCCCTAACGTAGTCAAAAGCCTTAACTAACTGAGCTCATCTGACCAAACCCGTAAGTTCCATAGTCAGATCAGGGAAAAAGATTGTACTTAGATCATAGAGATCAACACTTTTTTCCTCATTGAGAGGCACAGCCGTTGATTCTTTTCCATAGAACAATTTTTATCCAGGATTTACTTCATCTATCGAATTAAACAGAAATTGAGTCTCGATTTACGGATCCATCAGTCCAGCCTAACCCCATCCAGTCCCATGGGTTAGCCAACCACTATAGTGATGGGATCCATCAGTCCAGCCTAACCCCATCTAGTCCCATGGGTTAGCCAACTGCCCAACCACTATAATGATGGGATCCAATTAGGAATTTGGTTAGGTTTTGTCCCGGGTACCAGGGAAAAGAGTTCCCAGGCCCCCTAGACGGATGTTCATGCAAACATAAAACTAGTCACACCACTTACACACCCAATATGAAATTGCCTTTTTCACAGATTCAGTCATCTTTAAAACAATCATTTAATGAAACCATAGTATCACTGATCACAATCCTTCAAAATATCCAGTTGAATCTTAATTTCCAATCATTCCTTCATTAGAGTATCTATGGCATCATTGGCAACCAGAACGCTCACCACCTGCTCACTCAGGGGCCTTTTCAATAGTTCCTAGACCATAGTACCTGGCAATTTAATCACTTATTAAAATCAAGATGGAATCTCCGTTGAAGATCAGCAAGATCAACCAACAGATCCATATAAAAGAGCCATGGACTCATCCGTTGAGGACCAGCAAGGTCAATCAACCAGATCCAAGCCCGGTTTCAGAAAACAACTCTTACTCCTTGTTCCAATATCTTCCACGATGCACGTGTGGGTATCTTCGGTGACCCAGAGCCCGAGCACCGTATGGTCAGCACCCTCTAGGATCCTTCGCAGGTCACCTAGCGCTTCACTCATAGGCCACTTCCTTGGTCCCTTATCCATCGTACCGGAAGCTCACCATTTAAATCAAACCGAGGCTGGTCAAGACCTCGGTCGACCTTGCTACGCGAGACGTCCTCCATTGACTCTCCATACAGCAGTTGCAACTTTATCAGGTAGGTCTTCACGACCACATTCTCAAGATAGTCAAAATGCTTCCCCAGCATTCTAACAATCATTTACAAACAGATCACAAATACAGTTTCTCTAATGAATTCACATCTTTCCAGTTTGTTCCACATCAATCCATATTACTTAACCCAAACCCAATTCATAAGTGTATCCATTCTTGACCAGATACATCATTTTCCATCCCATCTCATCAAATTTATTCACTTCACATAACATCCATTCCTATCTTTCTTAATTTACATTACGTCTCATCACATCCATTTCTCATTACATCTCATTCGTTCACATATTGTATTATTCATTTCACATTCTGGTTCACTTGACATCTCACTCATCCATCCGTTCATATCGACTTCATATCCATTCACATACATATTCGCATTCATATATCCACATCCACATCCACATTCATACATCCACATCCATACATCCACGTCCACATCCATACATCCAACCATTTCCACATCCACATCCATACCTCCATTTTCACATCCACATTCATACATTCACATCCACATTCACATCCATACATCCACATCCACTTCCACATCCATACATCCATTTCCACATCCACCTTCATACATTCACAACTCCATTCACATTCATACATCCACATCCACATTCACATTCATACATCCACATCTACATCCACATTCATACATCCACATCCACATCCACATCCACATCCATACTTCCATTTTCACATCCATATTCATACCTTCACATCCCCACTCACATTCATACATCTACATCCGCATCCATACATCCATATCCACATTCCACATCCTCATTCACATTCACATACATCCACATCCACATTCCATATCTACATCATTTCTTTCACATACATACATCTCCATCTATTCATCGTTCATTTTCATCTATCTGATTCGTTTCACATCCTCATATCTATTTATAGAATACAAGAGAATTCTCATTTTTGATATAAGATTTCTTTATGCTTCTATTTATGCATAAATTCCATTTTAAGGAGAATAACACTTTCGAAATAAAAATCAATCTTTTATGCATCTTCCTATGCATAAATTCATTTTAAATGAGAATGACACTTTTGAATTAAAAATCAATCTTTTATGCATCTTCCTATGCATAAAATTAAAATTGATGAAAATAACTCTTTTGAACTAAAAATAGATTTCTTTATGCATCTTTCTATGCATAAAATTAAAATTGATGAGAATAACACTTTTGGATTAAAATAAATTCTTTATACATCTTTCCATTCATAAATCCAATATAGTAGGAATTACACTTTTAGAATAAAAGAATTTCTCTTATGCATCTAATTTAAGCATAAAATAATTTATGATGAAAATCACACTTTTAATATAAAAATATCTTTTATGCACCCATTTACGCATAAAAATCAAATATGATAAAAGTAACACTTTTACAATAAAATAATAATCTCTTATGCATACCTCTATGTATGAAAATTAAATATGATAAAAGTAACACTTTTACAATAAAATAATAATCTTTTATGCATACCTCTATGCATGAAAATCAAATATGATGAAAGTAACATTTTTACAACAAAATAAAAATCTTTTATGGATACCTCTATGCATGAAAATCAAATATGATGAAAGTAACATTTTTACAACAAAATAATAATCTTTTATGCATACCTCTATGCATGAAAATCAAATATGATGAAAGTAACACTTTTACAACAAAATAATAATCTTTTATGCATACCTCTATGCATGAAAATCAAATATGATGAAAGTAACACTTTTACAACAAAATAATAATCTTTTGTGCATACCTGTATGCATGAAAATCAAATATGATAAAAGTAACACTTTTACAACAAAATAATAATCTTTTATGCATACCTGTATGCATGAAAATCAAATATGATAAAAGTAACACTTTTACAACAAAATAATAAGCTTTTATGCATACCTCTATGCATGAAAATCAAATATGATAAAAGTAACACTTTTACAACAAAATAATAATCTTTTATGCATACCTCTATGCATGAAAATAAAATATGATAAAAGTAACACTTTTATAATAAAATAATAATCTTTTATGCATACCTTTATGCATGAAAATCAAATATAATGAAAGTAATACTTTTATAATAAAACTAAATTTCTTTTATACAAATAATCAAAATGTATCTTCTATGCATGAAAATGACACTTTAGAATATAGAATTCATAAGGATTACTCTTTTAGAATAATGAAAGATAATACTTATTCTCAAATTTTTAAAAATTTTTGCCATAACCTCCTTTGTATGGCTGACCATTTTTCAATTTTAAGTCTCTAAAATTAATTAGAAATGCATCAAGAGTATTTAAATCATTCTAAAGTAACATTTTTCTACTTATTTAAGAGAAACATTATGAAAAACTTGAGTTTATTCATTAATCATTCACCTAGGTTAAAGAATGGCTGGATTTACTAGAGAAGAGAGGGGAATGCCTTTTGCAATGAGGCATAACATCACTTGCAGTTTTAGAGAAGACAAAAAGCATAAAAAAACCATAAAAACCATAAAATAAATGGAAAAGAGAAGAATCACCAACTTACTAATGAATTTGAGAGCCTTCCTTTGGCTTGATGGTTTGAGGGTGCAACTCTTGTTTGAGACAAGAGTGGCCACCAATCTTTTGGAAGAGGGAAGGTTAAAAACTAATGAATTATGAGTAAAATTCATTGTTTTGGCACTTGGGAGAGACAGGGTAATAGTGCAAAAACACTATTAAGTTTCAAAAAAGGGGAGGGCTTCTATTTATAGAAAAAAGTGAGCCTCTAACCAAGAAAACTGATTCTAGAATTTTCCAGATCAGTTTGGTCAATTTTTGACCATTTTTAGGTCAGTTTTGCTCACTTTTTGGATCTAGTTGAAACAAGAGAGAGGAGAGATGAAAATATCTCATTATTTGGGAGTTTAAAACTCATTCAAGCATGTGAAATAGGTGCCTCCTTCATGAGGGGAATTCCCCCATGCAGAGGTGTCAAAAATGCATCATTACTTCTAAATATCTCCCTTTTTTAACTATTAACCTTGTCCTTAGTCAACTCTTCATCTTATGTGAGTATTTACTCATTTTTTGGGGGATTTTTCTTTTATTTCTTCATTTATCTCCTCCCTACATTTGGATGAATCTTATTGGTCCATAGGAACCTTAATTTAAAATTTTGAAAAAATCTTCACCCCTAGGATAATGCCTCTTGAACAGATTATACTTAATTTCTAATGCACCTTCTGAAAATCTTTTTGAACTTCTGTTTCAGGGGAACTTATTTTAATAAGATGAGATATTTTTCTATCCAAAATATTTAAAAACTGAATTACCACTCTCTAGAAGATTTTCTCTCTCTAGGCCAAACTGGTAGAAACAAGATCTTTTATATTTTTGAAGAGGGATTTGACTACAGGGGAAGAGACTGGACGTCCTGAGAGGCAGGGGGAGGAATCTTACAACAAATGCTGCTGGGGTAAACCTCCTTTTTATCACCATCATGAAGGATGAGTTATTTACACTATGAATACCTTTATTTTTTCACGTCAAACTTTTTTACTTATCCTTCAAATTTAAGGTGACACTCTTAACTAGTAATGTTCCCTTAGTTTATTAGGACTAAGCACCATTCACACTTGAGCTAACTCAAAAGATACCCATGGCATGAATATCTAGAGATAGTCATGTGTTAAGGGGATGGGCATAGGGCAGGTTTCTTTGAGAAGGTTTTTTTTTACAACCACTTTTTCTCTATACCCATGTCTTATCTTTCTTCTCCCCTCCTCCCTACTTCTCTCTCCCTCTCTCTCTTTATCCCTCTACACACTCTATCTTTGTCCCTCTCTTTCTCATCCTCCTTCAACATGCACCCTCATGCTCTCTCCACCTCTGTCTCCCTCCTCGCTCCCTCTCTCTCTTTCCCCCTCTACACACTCTATCTCTCTGCCTCTCTTTCTCGTCCTCCTTCATGCACCCTCATGATCTCTCCACCTCTTTCTATCCCTCTCCCTCTCTTTCTCATTGCCCGCTATATGCTCTCTCCCCCTATCTAGCCCTCTCCCTCTCCCTCTCGCTCTCTCTCCTGTCCTCCCTCCCTCCCTCTCTTTCTCTCCCTCTCCCTCTACACACACACTCTCTCTATTTCTCTTCGTTCTTCAACATGCACCCTCATGCTGTCTCCACCTCTATCTATCCTTCTCCCTCCCTCTCTCCCTCTCTCTCCCTCTCTCTCTCTCTCTCTCATGTTGTCTCCACCTCTATCTATCCTTCTCTCTCCCTCCCTCCCTCTCTCTCTCTCTCTCTCTCTCTCTCTCTCTCTCTCATTCCCTCTCCCTCTCTCTATGTGCCCTCCCTCTCTCCCTCTCTCTATGTGCCCTCCCTCTCTCCCTCTCTAAATTTATGTGTGTAGAGAGAGTGGGAGAGGGAAAGAGAGGGAGAGGGAAAAAGGATCAATCCCGCCAATCTCTCTCTCACTTTCTTGTAACTAGCCCCCTCTCCCCTGCTTTCTTATCCCCCCCCCCCTCTTTTTCTCTCTCCCTCTTCATTATGCTATGTCTGTCGCCTTGGGCCCTTCTTTATGTTTAGTCTCTTTATCTCTCACTTTCTCTCTACATATCATTCTATCTCTTTCGACATCTCTATATGCAAATTTTCTAACTCATTACTTTAAGGAGAGGAGAGATATTGAAGGAAAAAAACAAACGATACCATACTTGCTCAAATAAATTCATGTACACAATCAATATAACGTTTTCCAAGGAAAAGACATTCGTTAGTTAAGAAAAACTCCATACAAAGGAGAGTTCTCTAACTAACCAAAAATAGCAAATCCACACATTTACATATTTTATTTCCCATGATTACTCTCCTTTATTCAATTAATTGGAAACACTATATGGTCGACTTCCAGCACTACTAAAGTAGGTGTCCTTCTCTTTCACTATCTTCCCAAGCTCCTCTATTTATCTATCTCTCTCTATATGCATATTCAAATTCACAACTTTAAGGAGAGGAGAGATATTGAAGGAAAATATACCATACTTGCTCAAAAAAATTCATGTATATAATGAAATTTTCCTTAGTAAAGAAAAACTTCATACAAATGAGAGTTCTCTAACCACCATAAAGAGAAAATTTATAACTTTAAGGAGAGGACTGAAATTAAAAGGAAAAAACAAACGATAGCATACTTGCTCAAAGAAATTGAAGGGAAAAAATAAATGATAGCATACTTACTCAACTAAATTCATGTACACAATGAAGTTCACCAAGGAAACTACAATCCATTCATAAGAAAAATTCCATTCAAATGAGAGTTCTCTAACTAACCAAAAAAAGAAAATCTACACATATAAATATTCTAGTTTCCATGATTATTCTCCTTTTTTATTCAATTAATGGGCAACACTACATGGTTTGCTTACACCACTACTAAACTAGGTGTCCTTCTCTTTCACTAATTTTCCAAGCCCCTCTTGAAGAATGGTTTCTTTGTTGTCGGTGATGTATCCAAATGTTCACCAAATCCCTATTGCATTTCTTAATTTCAAATTCTATTGATATACATCTTCATCTTCAAAGAACCATCTTCATTTAGTTTTTTTCCGTATCTTTTGTGGTTTTAGACCCTGTTGCATGCGCTTAAATATATATTTCACATTCAGGCTCTTCTCTCTCTCTGACTTATATACCGACAGCTTAGACAAGACCCTGGAAGGCTTCTTTTGTGTTTGTCATGGTGCTACTGGAGGTAGACATGTTAGGGTGATGAGATGGAGAGAGAAAGAGGGTTTAGCGTTGAAAGACAGAGAAGGAACGAAAAATAGATTCTTAAGGGACTATGTGTTTAACTAGAGGAATTATGTACATTTAATGAGAGAGAGAGAGGGGGCCTTCATATAGTTTTACAACTATCTAATTTTATCCTCTTCATGCCACTTTCAATATAGGGACATCTCCTTTTTGTTGCATGCAAAAATTACTTATTAAAGGAACACCACTCCTTTTTTTGTTTAGCCATGTAAGGATTACCTCTCATTGATTGGGTACATGCAAAAAGGAACACCATTCCTTTAAATGGTTTGGCCATGAAAGGATTACCTCTCATTGACTGGGTGCATACAGAAAGGACACCATTCCTTTAAATGGTTTGGCCATGAAAGGACTACCTCTCATTTTTTAGGTGCATGCAAAAATGAACACCACTCCTTTCTTGGGTGCACATAAAGTGTCTCTCATCGTTATTTGCAGCAAAAGAAAAAGTGATTTCCCTTTTCAATATTAAATTCATCAAATCTCATTACCACCACAGTGTTCACTCATTATTCGAAAAAGAATAAGGAAATTCATTGTTCGCTCGTTATTCAAAAAAGAATAAGGGAATTCTCTTTATTTTTTTAAATTTTATTAGAAGTTATTTCTTGCCACTCTATTCACATTATTCAACGAAGTGAAATTGAATTCCATTCTATTTGATAATTGAATAAAAGTTAACTATCACCATAGTTCACAAGGTTGTTTGAAAGAAACACAATCGCCAATCGTAATCTTCATTAACATCATAAAAAGCTTCTATTTTTTTTCCTTGAAAAATATGGTTGTAAGACATAGATTTTACACAATGAAGAACTTTTATGACACTATTCATATATAGGATTACAAAAAACCATCCCCTAAGGCATGTGATCATGCCATTTTCAAGGAGAGATGCATAGAAATGATCCCTCACCTCCCCTCTCAGTGCCACATGCTTACACTAGCATTGAACTTCTGGCACTCAAAATCATGGCAAGGTCTTCCTTCTTCAGATGTGGTCAGTGTATGAACATTTTATTGTTTTCATCGAGCCCAAGTACACACATGTAGACAAAATACATGTGCTTACATACATCAAATGGACTTCTACCACCTGCTCTCATCTAAAAATCTAGACATGTACAACACGGTAGCTTTGTAATCTTCACATCATACCTGTCACCTTGCATCCTTAAAGAGCAAGTCTCTATTAGAAACACCTCATGTTCCATTTTCTTCACAATCCTTTTTGTAACTACTGAAGCTGAAAAAGTGAGAGCATTATCTATCCTCTTTACTGCTATTTGCGACACTCATGTCCTCTACCTTTGGGATTTTGCTTGCAGTTGTGTTCTCTTCTTGAAAATTCTCCTTCTCTACAGAACAAATCCCACTCCTTCTAGATCTTGAACCTCATTTCTTGTAATGTTTGTGCCCTTTTGAACTAGCCACATTGGGAGATTACATGGGTGCATTTGTGATTGTGGAGCATATGGACCATGTGTAGTCCATGCTTCTATTGCAAAACCACATGAACTTTCTGCACTAATGCACACCCACCCCCTCTTTTGCCTTTTGGAAGAGGGGGGAGGGGGGGAGTTTGGGCGTCGGCACCCATATGTCCCTAGGGCCCTTTCTTTTATTGCCTTCGTCTCGTGGGGGGAAGGGCGGTGGGGAGATTTGGGCTCTTGCCCATATATACCCCCTCACCTTTTGAAAGAGGGGGGGAATATGGGCACTGGCGCCCATATTTCCCCCCTTCCTTTTTTTTACCTTCGAGGTGTGGGGGGTTGGGTGCCGATGCCCATATGCACCCCCACCCCTTTTTTGGCCTTTTGGAAGAGGAGGAAGGGGAGGTTTGGGTGCCGGCGCCCCTATGTCCCCTTGCCCCCACCCTTCTTTTTTGCCTTCGTTGTGGGGGTTTTTGGGTGCTGGCATCTATGTGCACCCCCCTCCCCCCACCGTCTTTTTTGGGTGTGCTGGCGCCTATATGCGCCCCTCCCTCCAACGTCTTTTTTGCGCATATTCTTTCTCCTCCCCCCCTTCTCTTTTTTAAAAAAATATTTTTTCAAATTTAATTTTTTCCATCCTATATAAATAAACTTTCTTTTTTTATTCTTATGGTTTTGCTTTTTTTTCGTTTTTCTTCATGATATATAAAGCCCTTACTCCTTTACTTGTTTTCCTTCTTTACTCTTCAATCTGATCGTCTCCAAAAGTCCGACATCTCGATTTTTTGAAATACTCTTCAGCTTTCTTTTCTATTTGTTTCTATAAATTCTACTTTTTATATTTCTTTTTTTTCTACACTACTCTCTCTCTCTCTCTCTCTCTCTCTCTCTCTCTCTCTCTCTCTCTCTCTCTCTCTCTCTCTCTCTCTCTCTCTCTCTCTCTCTCTCTCTCTCTCTCAGGGGCCAGGTCATTGCCTTGCCTATTGAGGGTGGTGGCCCCCTCTATGGAGGGTGATGCGCCCCCCCTTCCTTTTTTTCCTTCGTCTTGGGGGAAGGGGGGGTTTTGTGTGCCGACACCCATATGCAAGAGGGGGGGGGGGACACTTGTGCCCATATGCCCCCCACCACCTCCTTATTTTCCTTCATCGTGGGGGGAAAAGGTGGGCGGGGTTTGGGGTGCCCATATGTCCCCTCCCCCCCCTCCTTTTTTGCCTTCGTCATGGAGGGGAGGGGGGTCGCCCAAACCCCCACCAATGCCCATCTATCCTTCCCATGCCCTCCTTTTTTTAGGAAGGGGAGGGGGAGGGTTTGGGTGCCAACGCACATATGTCCCTCCCACGCCCTCCTTTTTTTGTTGGCGCACAAACCCCCCTCTTTGTGGGGGCATATGGGTGCCGTTTTAGTAACCCCCTCCCTTCTTATTTTCTGCCATTGGAAAGAGCCCTCAGGGTTTGGGTGTCGACAATTATAAATTCAAAGACAGATGATTAATAAGTTAATATAAGATTAATTTTTCATTGAGATAAAACTTTCTTAAATGTAATTTTTATTCATTTATGTTAATGAGAGGAAGTAAGCTTTAGAAATACTGTAAAGTGTAGAATTTTTAATTTATATTAATTGTGAAGATTTTAATTTTTTTCGATTATGTATTTTAAATGATATATCATTAAAATCCTTTTTGTTAGATTTAAATTGATAGATTGTTAATTGATACATTTTTAATTGATAGATTACTAATTGTTTTTATTAATAACACCATATTAGAGAATTTGGGAATCTACCAATTCCCATTTTTGAAAAATTAAAAAAGAGGGACATGGATAACATGCTTATAAGTTTCTCAAAAGCCTATGATATGACTTATCATTGGAAAGCGCTTCCAAAATGGGATCTAAAGAGCCATAAAGCGCTCATTTTGGATTAATGGTGTTCAAGTTATGGAACATACAAAGTTTTGACCACGTGTCCCAAACTTGTGGGAAATTTCCATATTCCCCAATATAGTGTTTAATTAAAATATTTGAATAAGTCATTAATTTTTCATAGATTTCATTAATGGATAAAAAAATTAATGACTTATTTTTTGTTTATTTTTTATGTTTAGCAAATAGTATGGATTTTTTCAAGAGGATATCATGTGAATCTTGTCCACAACAATGTACATGTTGGTTCCGGTTTCATATTGCAAACAAAAGCTGGATGACATAGAGTTCATGTGTTCTTTTGCCTAAAAACCACGTAGATATTTATGTCAATGCTTGTGAAGAGAAAAACATACCTCTACCATTCCCAATAGAGAATGGTGAAATTGCATATCTTCATGAGGAAATCAAATCCATCATAATTTTCTCTACAAACCATTTGGTAAGAGAAGGATTTTCTTCTTATGATTTTTTTTTGTCTATCTTGCTTTGTCAATTTGTAACATTATGTTGCACATTGTTCTGTAGGCAAAAATGGAGAAAGAGGGCGTTGTACAAGAGGTCTAGGGTTGGGAAAAAGACTCAACCATTGAGAAAGTCAAGAGTGTAAGATTCCTCCCCCAGCCTCTTAAGATGTCCAGTATCCCCTGTAGTCAAATTCCTCTTCAGAAATATAAAAGATCTTGTTTCTATCAGTTTTGGCCTAGAGAGAGAAAATCTTCTAGAGAGTGGTAATTCAATTTTTAAATATTTTTGGATGGAAAAATATCTCTTCTTATTAAAATAAGTTCCCCTCAAACAGAAGTTCAAAAAGATTTCCAGAAGGTGCATTAGAAATTAAGTATAATCTATTGAAGAGGCATTATCTTGGGGGTGAAGATTTTTTCACCCAAAATTTTAAATTAAGGTTCCTATGGACCAATAAGATTCATCCAAATGTAGGGAAGAGATAAATAAAGAAATAAAAGAAAAATCTCCCAAAAATGAGTAAATACTCACATAAGATGAAGAGTTGACTAAGGACAAGGTTAATAGTTAAAAAAGGGAGATATTTAGAAGTAATGATGCATTCTTGACACCTCTGCATGGGGGAATTTTCCTCATGAAGGAGGCGCCTATTTCACGTGCTTGAATGAGTTTTAAACTCCCAAATAATGAGATATTTTCATCTCTCCTCTCTCCTGTTTCAACAAGATCCAAAAAGTGAGCAAAACTGACCTAAAAATGGTCAAAAATTGACCAACCTGATCTGGAAAATTCTAGAATCAATTTGCTTGGTTAGAAGCTCACTTTTTCCTATAAATAGAAGCCCTCTCCTTTGTTGAAACTTAATAGTGTTTTTGCACTGTTACCCTGCCTCTCCCAAGTGTAAAAAACAATGAATTTTACTCATAATTCATTAGTTTTTGACCTTCCCTCTTCCAAAAGATTGGTGGCCACTCTTGTCTCAAACAAGAGTTGAACCCTCAAACCATCAAGCCAAAAGAAAGCTCTCAAATTCATTAGTAAGTTGGTGATTCTTCTCTTTTCCATTTATTTTATGGTTTTTATGGTTTTTTTATGCTTTTTATCTTCTCTAAAATTGCAAGTGATGTTATGCCTCATTGCAAAAGGCATTCCCCTCTCTTCTCTAGTAAATCCAACCATTCTTTATCCTAAGTGAATGATTAATGAATAAACTCAAGTTTTTCATAATGTTTCTCTTAAATAAGTAGAAAAATGTTACTTTAGAATGATTTAAATACTCTTGATGCATTTCTAATTAATTTTAGAGACTTAAAATTGAAAAATGGTTAGCCATACAAAGGAGGTTATGGCAAAAAATTTTAAAAATTTGAGAATAAGTATTATCTTTCATTATTCTAAAAGAGTAATCCTTATGAATTCTATATTCTAAAGTGTCATTTTCATGCATAGAAGATGCATTTTGATGATTTGTATAAAAGAAATTTAGTTTTATTATTATAAAAGTATTACTTTCATTATAATTGATTTTCATGCATAAAAGTGTTACTTTTATTATCATATTTGATTTTCATGCATAGAGGTATGCATAAAAGATTATTATTTTAATGTAAAAGTGTTACTTTTATCATATTTGATTTTCATGCATAGAGGTATGCATAAAAGATTATTATTCTATTGTAAAAGTGTTACTTTTATCATATTTGATTTTCATGCATAGAGGTATGCATAAAAGATTATTATTTTAATGTAGAAGTGTTACTTTTATCATATTTGATTTTTATGCATAGAGGTATGCATAAAAGATTATTATATTATTGTAAAAGTGTTACTTTTATCATATTTAATTTCATGCATAGAGGTATGCATAAAAGATTATTATTTTAATGTAAAAGTGTTATTTTTATCATATTTGATTTTCATGCATAGAGGTATGCATAAAAGATTATTATTTTATTGTAAAGGTGTTAGTTTAATCATATTTGGTTTTCATGCATAGAGGTATGCATAAAAGATTATTATTTTATTGTTAAAGTGTTACTTTTATCATATTTGATTTTCATGCATAGAGGTATGCATAAAAGATTATTATTTTATTGTAAAAGTATTACTTTTATCATATTTAATTTTTATGCATAAATGGGTGCATAAAATATATTTTTATATTAAAAGTTTGATTTTCATCATAAATGATTTTATGCTTAAATTAGATGCATAAGAGAAATTCTTTTATTCTAAAAGTGTAATTCCTACTAAATTGGATTTATGAATGGAAAGATGCATAAAGAATTTGTTTTAATCCAAAAGTGTTATTCTCATCAATTTTAATTTTATGCATAGAAAGATGCATAAAGAAATCTATTTTTAGTTCAAAAGAGTTTTTTTCGTCAATTTTGATTTTATGCATAGGATGATGCATAAAAGATTGATTTTTAATTCAAAAGTGTCATTCTCATTTAAAATGAATTTATGCATAGGAAGATGCATAAAAGATTGATTTTTATTTTAAAAGTGTTATTCTTCTTAAAATGGAATTTATGCATAAATAGAAGCGTAAAGAAGTCTTATATAAAAAATGAGAATTCTCTTGTATTCTATAAATAGATATGAGGATGTGAAACGAATCAGATAGATGAAAATGAACGATGAATAGATGGAGATGTATGTATGTGAAAGAATAGATGTAGTTATATGTATGTGAAAGAAATGATGTAGATATGGAATGTGGATGTGGATGTATGTGAATGTGAATGAGGATGTGGAATGTGGATATGGATGTATGGATGTGGATGTAGATGTATGAATGTGAGTGGGGATATGAAGGTATGAATGTAGATGTAGAAATGGAAGTATGGATGTGGATGTGGATGTGGATGTGGATGTGGATGTATGAATGTGGATGTATGGATGTGAATGTATGAATGTGAATGGGGATGTGAATGTATGAAGGTGGATGTGGAAATGGATGTATGGATGTGGAAGTGGATGTGGATGTATGAATGTGAATGTGGATGTGAATGTATGAATGTGGATGTGAAAATGGATATATGGATGTGGATGTGGAAATGGATGTATGGATGTGGATGTGGATGTGGATGTGGATGTGGATGTGGATGTGGATATATGAATGCGAATATGTATGTGAATGGATATGAACGAATGGATGAGATGAGATGTCAAGTGAATCAGAATGTGAAATGAATAATATAATATGTGAACGAATGAGATGTAATGAGAAATGGATGTGATGAGACGTAATGTAAATTAAGAAAGATAGGAATGGATGTTATGTGAAGTGAATGAATCTGATGAGATGGGATGGAAAATGATGTATCTCGTCAAGAATGGATACACTTATGAATTGTGTTTGGGTTAAGTAATATGGATTGATGTGGAACAAATTGGAAAGATGTGAATTCATTATAGAAACTGTATTTGTGATCTGTTTGTAAATGACTGTTTTATGTCAAGAATGCTAGGGAAGCATTTTGACTATCTTGAGAATGTGGTCGTGAAGACCTACCTGATAAAGTTGCAACTGCTGTACGGAGAGTCAATGGAGGACGTCTCGCGTAGCAAGGTCGGCCGAGGTCTTGACCAGCCTCGGTTCGATTTAAATGGTGAGCTTTCGGTACGGTGGATGAGGGACCAAGGAAGCGGCCTATGAGTGAAGCGCTAGGTGACCTGCGAAGGATCCTAGAGGGTGCTGACCATACGGTGCTCGGGCTCTGGGTCACCGAAGATATCCACACGTGCATCGTGGAAGATATTAGAATAAGGAGTAAGAGTTGTTTTCTGAAACCGGGCATGGATCTGGTTGATTGACCTTGCTGGTCCTCAACGGATGAGTCCATGGCTCTTTTATATGGATCTATTCGTTGATCTTGCTGATCTTCAACGGAGATTCCATCTTGATTTTTATAAGTGATTATATTGTCCAGTACTATGAGCTAGGAACTATTGAAAAGGCCCCTGAGTGAACAGGTGGTGAGCGTTCTGGTTGCCAATGATACCATAGATACTCTGATGAAGGAATGATTGGAAATTAAGATTCAACCGGATATTTTGGAGGATTGTGATCAGTGATACTATGGTTTCATTAAATTATTGTTTTAAAGATGACTGAATCTGTGAAGGCAATTTCATATTGGGTGTGTAAGTGGTGTGACTAGTTTTATGTTGCATGAACATCCGGCTAGGGGGCCTGGGAACTCTTTTCCCTGGTACCCGAGACAAAACCTAACCAAATTCCTAATTGGATCCCATCACTACATTGGTTGGGTGGTTGGCTAACCCATGGGACTGGATGGGGTTAGGCTGGATTGATGGATCTATAAATCGAGACTCAATTTCTGTTTAGTTCGATAGATGAAGTAAATCCCAGATAAAAATTGTTCTATGGAAAAGAATCAACAGTTGTGCCTCTCAATGAGGAAAAAAGCGTTGATCTCTATGATCCAAGTACAATCTTTTTTCCTGATTTGACTATGGGACTTACGAGTTCAGTCAGATGAGCTCAGTTAGTTAAGGCTTTTGATTACGCTAGGGAAAAGTTTTCCTGGTGGAATCGCCCGTGCTTTCCGGGCAAGAGAAGTTTTTCCGAGTTCGGTTTGGAAGAATCGAGGAATTAGTCACCTGTCCGGATATCCGTGGTGGGCGAGGCCCCGAGTGTGGGACCCTGCCCCGCGCAAGATGTGCTACTTCCGCTGCTAGCACCCCGAATCTGTTGCGCAGTGGGGATGGGGATCTCATAGTTGGTATCAGAGCTATTTGGCTAATGAGGATCAACCGAGAAGCCAAAAATGTCAAAAATTTATCAAGAGGCACTAAAAGGTTGTAATTGTGTGATAAAATTCATACAATTTGCTATTCAAACTGAAATTCATAATTTGGTAATTGGGTCTTAAGATGAGGAAGTACCGCAATTGTATGGAATCCTTGACTTGCTTGAGGCCTAGACATGATAGTATTTACCTTATAATTCCAAGGACCGTGACTACCCGTATATACTGAGGGTATAACTGCAGCTCTTTACTGGCAGTATATACGAGTAAATCTAAGACTTGAAGTTATAAGCATTAATGCTATCTAGATGATGAATTCGAGTGTGGTTGATATGATTTTTAAATTCTGGTTGAGAACTGATGAGTTGATTTGGATTCTGATTGAAAAAATAAATAAATATATAAATAAATAAAATTGATGATTCCTAAAATTTGATTGAAATGTAATAAGCTGAGCGAAACCACAATGAGGATGAATGGGACGAGTACCTGTGATGATGTTCTTAAATGGAATGATGTTAATGACTTCAGCCAATCACTATGAGATTAGTGGATTGTGCTGGCAGATTGCTACTGTTAACTTTTGATTAATGGATCAAGTTAAGGGATGATAAATTAAAAATCTAAAAATTTGAAATCCCCGTGGAGGATTGTTTAGATAGAAGAATTCAGTCTGATGGACCATTATTGTGTTAAAGATATGAATGAGATAATTCTGAATGAATTGTTAACTAATAATACGTTCTATATGAGTATCTTTATCCCTTGACTCTGTGGGGAGCCGAGAACCCCGAAATCAGTTGAATCAAAAATCGGATTGAATCATAAATAAAGAGACTTAACAAGAATTTTCGTATTCATAGGAACATGGATCGAGGTCATCTCGTGGTAGAAATGTTAACCCACAACTCGATGAAGAAGAGCTCAACCAGGATGTTCATAAAACTCTTCATAGTTTGCAGCCTGGACCTTTCAAGGGTGAAAGGGAAAACTTGGGCGAGGCTGTGGAGAAGTGGATCGAATCAATGGAAGCATACTTCGATGTCATCGGGTACAATGAGAAGAGAAAAATGGCTCTTGCAAGGCTGAAGATAGTAGAGACAGCTAGAGTGGCATGGAGAAACCACTGTGAGACAAACCGTCTCAGCCGAAATACCCAAGCCTGGACCGATCTCAAGGCTTACCTCAGAAAGAGGTTCTCAAAAAGAGGTTTTGTCTCCCAAGCTTTCTTGAAACTAAGATGAATGAGTTCTTGGAACTAAAGTAGGAAACCCGAAAAATTGAAGAGTACCATCAGGCTTTTGCACTTCTCCTTAAATATTCCCCTCAATTGGATGAAGAGCAGCTAATGGCCAGGTTCATTCGGGGAATGAACGAGCCATTAGATACTTTAGTCAAGAATGCCAAACCTATTTCCATGGCCGAAGGAGTTCGGATGGAGAAGGATTTCGCCAAAGCCTTTGATGTCAAAGTCTCGCCAAAGCCAGCACCATCACCTTTCAAAAGGTTTTTATTCCCAGAAGGTGATTCCAACCTTCCTCCGCCTAAGAGATATCAGGGTCAACAAACCCAGGATATGGGAAGTTCCAGAATGGAAGAAATGTTCTTTTCCCTGGATTTTAACTTCAGAAGTTCCACCCTTGAACAAGAGAGTGAAATGCTTAACTGTCAAGGATTTGAACATCGCAGTATGGATTGCCCAACTCCTTTTGGATCAAGGTTTTCAGGGCAGGGAAATAAGGGATCAAGATTCTAGACTCCAGCCCCTTCCTTCGAGAGTAATCACGGTTCTATCTGCCAAAATCAGGGATATCCCAGAGGTAGAACCTCTATCTAACCTGCAGTTTCAACCCAAAGTAATGCAAGACCTCCAACTCAGAATAGGGGAAGTCAAAGAGAGTTGTTCCCAAATCGATCGTCCACTTCCAAGGCAGTAACGCTGGAAGTGATTGATAAAGAAGAAGAAGATGGAAGAGATCATACTCCACCTGCGAGATGAGGACATCTCGCGTTTTTTAAGTGGGGTAGAATGTAAGATTCCTCCCCCAACCTCTCAAGATGTCCAGTATCTTCCCCTGTAGTCAAATTCCTCTTCAGAAATATAAAAGATCTTGTTTCTATCAGTTTTGGCCTAGAGAGAAAATCTTCTAGAGAGTGGTAATTCAGTTTTTAAATATTTTTGGATGGAAAAATATCTCTTCTTATTAAAATAAGTTTCCCTCAAACAGAAGTTCAAAAAGATTTCCAGAAGGTGCATTAGAAATTAAGTATAATCTATTCACAAGAGGCATTATCCTGGGGATGAATATTTTTTTAAAATTTTAAATTAAGGTTCCTATGGACCAATAAGATTCATCCAAATGTAGGGAGGAGATAAATGAAGAAATAAAAGAAAAATCCCCCAAAAATGAGTAAATACTCACATAAGATGAAGAGTTGACTAAGGACAAGGTTAATAGTTAAAAAAGGGAGATATTTAGAAGTAATGATGCATTTTTGATACCTCTGCATGGGAGAATTCCCCTCATGAAGGAGGCGCCTATTTCACATGCTTACCCAAATAATGAGATATTTTCATCTCTCCTCTCTCCTGTTTCAACTAAATCGAAAAAGTGAGCAAAACTGACCTAAAAATGGTCAAAAATTGACCAAACTGATCTGGAAAATTCTAGAATCAGTTTGCTTGATTAGAGGCTCACTTTTTCCTATAAATAGAATCCCTCCCCTTTGTTGAAACTTAATAGTGTTTTTGCACTGTTACCTTGCCTCTCCCAAGTGCCAAAAACAATGAATTTTACTCATAATTCATTAGTTTTTGACCTTCCCTCTTCCAAAAGATTGGTGGCCACTCGTCTCAAACAAGAGTTGAACCCTCAAACCATTAAGCCAAAGGAAAGCTCTCAAATTCATTAGTAAGTTGGTGATTCTTCTCTTTTCTATTTATTTTATGGTTTTTATGATTTTTTTATGCTTTTTATCTTCTCTAAAATTGCAAGTAATGTTATGCCTCATTGCGAAAGGCATTCCCCTCTCTTCTCTAGTAAATCCAACCATTCTTTATCCTAAGTGAATGATTAATGAATAAACTCAAGTTTTTTATAATGTTTCTCTTAAATAAGTAGAAAAATGTTACTTTAGAATGATTTAAATACTCTTGATGCATTTCTAATTAATTTTAGAGACTTAAAATTGAAAAATGGTCAACCATACAAAGGAGGTTATGGTGAAATTTTTTAAAAATTTGAGAATAAGTATTATCTTTCATTATTCTAAAAGAGTAATCCTTATAAATTCTATATTCTAAAGTGTCATTTTCATGCATAGAAGATGCATTTTGATGATTTGTATAAAAGAAATTTAGTTTTATTATTATAAAAGTATTACTTTCATTATAATTGATTTTCATGCATAAAAGTGTTACTTTTATTATCATATTTGATTTTCATGCATAGAGGTATGCATAAAAGATTATTATTTTAATGTAAAAGTGTTACTTTTATCATATTTGATTTTCATGCATAGAGGTATGCATAAAAGATTATTATTCTATTGTAAAAGTGTTACTTTTATCATATTTGATTTTCATGCATAGAGGTATGCATAAAAGATTATTATTTTAATGTAGAAGTGTTACTTTTATCATATTTGATTTTCATGCATAGAGGTATGCATAAAAGATTATTATATTATTGTAAAAGTGTTACTTTTATCATATTTAATTTTCATGCATAGAGGTATGCATAAAAGATTATTATTTTATTGTAAAAGTGTTACTTTTATCATATTTGATTTTCATGCATAGAGGTATACATAAAAGATTATTATTTTATTGTAAAAGTGTTAGTTTAATCATATTTGATTTTCATGCATAGAGGTATGCATAAAAGATTGTTATTTTTAATTATAAAAGTGTTACTTTTATCATATTTGATTTTCATGCATAGAGGTATGCATAAAAGATTATTATTTTATTGTAAAAGTGTTACTTTTATCATATTTGATTTTTATGCATAAATGGGTGCATAAAAGATATTTTTATATTAAAAGTGTGATTTTCATCATAAATGATTTTATGCTTAAATTAGATGCATAAGAGAAATTCTTTTATTCTAAAAGTGTAATTCCTACTAAATTGGATTTATGAATGGAAAGATGCATAAAGAATTTGTTTTAATCCAAAAGTGTTATTCTCATCAATTTTAATTTTATGCATAGAAAGATGCATAAAGAAATCTATTTTTAGTTCAAAAGAGTTATTTTCGTCAATTTTGATTTTATGCATAGGAAGATGCATAAAAGATTGATTTTTAATTCAAAAGTGTCACTCTCATTTAAAATGAATTTATGCATAGGAAGATGCATAAAAGATTGATTTTTATTTCGAAAGTGTTATTCTCCTTAAAATGTAATTTATGCATAAATAGAAGCGTAAAGAAATCTTATATCAAAAATGAGAATTCTCTTGTATTCTATAAATAGATATGAGGATGTGAAATGAATCAGATAGATGAAAATGAACGATGAATGGATGGAGATGTACGTATGTGAAAGAATGGATGTAGTTATATGTATGTGAAAGAAATGATGTAGATGTGGAATGTGGATGTGGATGTGGATGTATGTGAATGTGAATGAGGATATGGAATGTGGATATGGATGTATGGATGTGGATGTAGATGTATGAATGTGAGTGGGGATGTGAAGGTATGAATGTGGATGTGGAAATGGAAGTATGGATGTGGATGTGGATGTATGAATGTGGATGTAGATGTGGATGTATGAATGTGAATGTGGATGTGAATGTATGAATGTGAATGGGGATGTGAATGTATGAAGGTGGATGTGGAAATGGATGTATGGATGTGGAAGTGGATGCGGATGTATGAATGTGAATGTGAATGTATGAATGTGGATGTGAAAATGGATGTATGGATGTGGATGTGGAAATGGATGCATGGATGTGGATGTGGATGTATGAATGTGGATGTGGATGTGGATATATGGATGCGAATATGTATGTAAATGGATATGAAGTCGATATGAACGAATGGATGAGATGAGATGTCAAGTGAATCAGAATGTGAAATGAATAATATAATATGTGAACGAATGAGATGTAATGAGAAATGGATGTGATGAGACGTAATGTAAATTAAGAAAGATAGGAATGGATGTTATGTGAAGTGAATGAATCTGATGAGATATTGAATCCACTACATAGATTATGTCACTCTCGTGGTTTTGAATTTTACAGTGCTATTTGACTTTGGAAGGATAATAATGGTGCTATTTGACTTTGGAAGGATAATAATGGTGCTTAGAAATCCTATTGAGATGGAAAGGACATTTAGAAATAATATAGTCGTGATGTATTTAGGTGCCTTCATGATGCAGTGTAAGTTGTGTGTGCCACAAATTACACATTCACAATTTAGGGCGTTCCTTCTAACATTGGGTGCCATGTTATTATAGGGAGACTTCCCATAGGTGGACCTATTTTTGGGTTAAGTGAAAATGAAGTCCCAACATGGAATGACATAGCAGGTGAGCCTTGATGTCCATCACTTTTAAGTTAGCGTTCCCTCTCCCTCATCATTCTTTAGTGCATTTCTTATTGCCACGTTTACGATGTAGATGGGGACGAGCAACATATCTTTGACCTAGATAGTACTATTCTTAATGGCACCTTAGTTGTCATTGGAACAGTGGCGCAAGTTGCAAATTTGGTGGAAAAAGCACAAGTACATGGCTACATAATTGTCAATCTCTTGAATTTTAGTTGAGGACTGAAGTAGGGCAAGTGTATGGAACTTTGGTGAGCTCAATTATTACAAATTTTTGGTATGCTTTGAGAATTTTCATTTCATTGGTTTCCTATTTATTGACACTTGTGACCTACTTAAAAGGTCTATACTCTCATTTGCATGACTTTCACAAGCTTAGTGGCAAGTATTCATCCTCCACCACCCATGATTGATTTTATTGTCGATAATATTGTCCAAGCTAGCTGGGTGAGGTCAAGAAATGGACGCCCTTGGCAAGGTATGAATTAGCATGTTGTACATATTTTATGTTTGGAATTGAATGATCTTGCCATAATATGGCTATTCAAATTTATTGCAGGAGGTTGTCAATGTGGAAGAGAGTTATAGGAATTTATCATAAAATCATGCTCAAAAGAGGGAAATTTAGTTGTTGGACTATATTTAGGAGCAAGAGATTTTTCTCTAGTTGCCCGTTAATGAGGCTAGACATGTTGTATGTGTGGAGCGTGATAAGGATATTGTAAATTTCGTTATATATACATTGGCTTCATAAAGATCACATAAAATTTATTTGTATATCTTGTGCTCCTTTTGATCTTATATATTTGAGGTGGATGACATGTTCCATTGTGTTGAGATATGCTCATTGTTATTTAAGAAGAGAGAGAGAGAGAGAGAGAGAGAGAGAGAGAGAGAGAGAGAGAGAGAGAGAAGGGGGGAATAGAGCTGAAGGAACAGAGGGAGGGAGAGAACGGATAGAGAGAGGGAGAGGGAGAGGGATAGACAACAAAGGGAGATCATATGGCGGCAATGAGGAAGAGAGAGGGAGAAGGATATACATAGGTGGAAAGAGCATGCATGAGAGTGCATGGTGTAGAAGGAGGGACTGTGTGTAGAGGGAGAGAAAGAGGGAGAAAAAGAGAGTGTAAAGAGAGAGGGATAGGGAAGATAGAGACATGAGAGTAGGAAAACACAAGAGTTATAGAGGAGAAGAGACATGAGAGTAGGCTAGCATAGAAATGAGCATAAGACAAGTGAAGAGAGGTGGATAAAGAGAGAGGCAGAAGGATAGACAAAGGTGGAGAGAGCATGCATGAGGGTGTGGATTGAAAGAGTTAGAGAGAGAGAGAGAGAGAGAGAGCATGAGAGAGAGAGTGTAGAGGGAGGGAGAGAGAGCGTAGAGGGAGAGTGAGAGAGAGTGTAGAGGGAGAGTGAGAGAGAGTGTAGAGGGAGAGGGAGAAGGAGTTGGTTGCAGTGGGTTCTAAATGGGGATAAGGGGGGAGGGGGAGGAGGTGGTGAGAAAGAAACAAATGAGCATAAGAAAGGTGGAGAGAAGGAGAAAGAGAGAGAGGGGAAGAGGTAGGGAGGGCATGGAGAGAGAGAGAGGGAGGGAGGGAGGGCATGGAGAGAGAAAGAGAGAGAGAGAGAGAGAGAGAGAGAGAGAGAGATAGCAGAGGGAGAGTGTATGGTGGCAATGAGAGATAGAAGGATAGAGATAGAGAGGGAAAGAGAGAGAGGGAGAGAGAGAGAGAGGGAGAGAGAGAGGGAGAGAGAGTTGGTTGTAGTGGGAGGAGGGGGGAGGAGGTGGGTTGGACTAGGCTGAGCTAAGGTGGGAAAAGGGAGGAGGCAGCAGGAGGGGGGAGCAAGTGGGCTAGCTGAGGTGGGAGTAGGGAGAGGGGATAAGAGAGAGAAAACAAAGGTATAGAGAGAGATTGGTTGTGAAAAAAAACCCGCTCCAAAGTCCGCTCGGAGAAACCCGCTTCATGCTCACATTCACGTGTGAATAACGTGAGATAATCATGGTTGTGAAAAACTCTAGTTTTTCATGCCAAATTTCTAAAATTTAAGTGCAAATTCATTACCAACAAAGTCTAACAATCTATTTATAGTATGTAGTCACCTTAGAAATCCAAAATTTATTTTATTTTCTCAAGAAACTCACGTATATGAAAAACTGTGGTTTTTCATCCCAAAATTTCTTTCTAATACCAAATTCACTTGTGATGAACTTATGTGATCAGTTTAGATTATATGGACATCTTTAAATACTCAAATGGTGAAATTATTTTAACATGATTTTCTCAAGAAATTCATAGGGTATCTATGAGATAGTCACGCGTGTGAAAAAGTTGAGATGTTGAGATTATCACAATTGTTGAAAAACTCTAATTTTTCGCGTCAATTTTTTAAAAAGATAAGAGAATAAGATTTTCTATTTTAGGTAATGTAATCTCGTAATTTACGGCATGATTTTAGGGACGTTTGATGAGGTGAATTTCTCTAGTTTTTCATGAGACCATGAAAAACTTCAGCATGAAAAACCAAAATATTTGAGTTTAATTTGAATTTTTAAGGTCAAAATCTTGTTTTTACCTACTCATAAGGTGTAGTTTGAGTTTACAGACCATAGCTAAGGCAATGAATTCTTCATTAAAGCTTAAACAATAATATTTCTTATATTTTTATGATTTTTGGAAAAAAGGAAAAAAAACCAATACTCTAGTTTTTCATATGAAAAAAAATGTTGCAAACTCAAAAAATCAAACAAAACTTTATTGGAATGCTACCCTCCATGCTTCCCAAAAAGTCATACACAAATATTTTAATATCTACCGTATCTTTCACTTCTCTGTAGCACCTTTAGTAACCTTATCCACTCACGTCTACTTATAAAATCTCAATAGAATTGAAAATAAAGATTGTTAATGGCATGCAAGGAAGGAACTAAGCACTTTAAGAAGATGGAAGAAGCAAGATTAGCTCCTTGACCCACACTGATGCCAAAAATGCAATTATTATCTTCCAAGAACTCTACCATTCAAGCAAGTAGTGAAACAACCACCATTGTGGGATTCTTACCTTGCTTCCAGCCTAGGATCTCTTTAACCTCTAAGCTCTTCCAATGGTTGCTAGCTTTCATCTCCCAAGTCTCCCTCTTCCTATCACACCAATAAGATTGCGCTCTCTCACACAAAACATAGAGAGGCACATGTGCAAGAAGCTACAATTATCTCCTTTCAAATCTCTCTCTCTCTCTCATCCACACACGAGCGAAGAGAAAGAAGGTAATTAGAGCTCACTTATCACAAATGCGGATTGTGTCATTGTATTATGAGAAATTGACTTATATAAAACTGGCCCATTTATTCACACTTGGGTGCCCAAATTTAAACCATAACTACTAAGCTTGATCATTTTGCTAGCTTTTCCCATAATATGTTTATAATGCCTCTTCATGACATTTATTGTGCTACTCATGTCTATAGTAGAGAGTATCTTTGTTAAGACCAAAATGGGGTTAATAGTTCAAAACACTGCCAAAGGCCTACTTTGATATGCACGAGGTGAAAAACAAGAGACTCAATTTGCTGGCATAGGTTCAGCACTAAGAAGAAGTCAAAGGACCTCAACAAGAAGAGTGGATACGGCATATGGACTCTGGTTCTTCAAATACTATGATTAGGCATGATGAATGGTTTCATAAGATGGAACACCTATCACTACATATCCCTACTACTATAGGCTTTGAATGACATTGCTCACTCAATTATGCATGTTGGGAAAGTACCTTTTTAAAGTTGCAGGATTGAAGGTTAAGAAATTGAGTGATGTGCTTCATGTACCTACTATTACAAAGAATCTTGTGTTAGTAGGTTAAATGGTTGAACAAGGGTTACAAGTGCAATTTAATTTGAAAATGGATGTTTTGTGTATGATCTTAAAAATAAGTGCATGCTTATCTCACACAGAAGGCAAGAAGAATGGCATATTGTTACATTGAATGTTAGTATGCTAGGCGTGAAAGTTTATTTGTTACAAATGGTACAAGTGTCATTTTTGAAATGGAGATATGGCATAAAAGGATTGGTCATATGAACATTGTGAGGTTGAAGACTATGAAGGAAAAAGACATGGTGAAAGGTCATATGAATGTGAGGTTAAAGACACAGAAAAAAGGCATAGTGAAAGGATTGGTCATATGAATGTTCGAGGGAGTTGAAGACTATGTAGGAAAAAGGCATAATGAAAGAATTACCAACTAAAGTTTAGAGTTAATGGTACACATGGTGTACGTGGGGCTTTCCAGTTTGGTAAACAAGCTAGGCATACCTTTCTAAAGCTAGGAAACATAAGTAGAAGAGCTTTGGAGGTTATACATACATATATATAGGGACCTAGACAACCATCTTCTCTTAATGACTATCATTACTATGTGTCTTTTATAGATGACCATACAAGGAAGATATGGGTGTATTTCATGAAAGAGAAGAGTGAAGTATTTGAGCATCTTTATAATTTTAAGGTCCTTGTAGAAAGGGATGTATATTTAAGAGTCCAACCTAAAATGGAGGTGGTGAGTATATCTCTAATGAGTTCTATGCATTCTTAAGAACTCATGGTATCACTAGACAACTCACATATACATTAGTACAATGAAGTTATTGAGAGGAAGAATATGTATATTACAGAGGTAAGAGCGAACAAGAATGTACCTCCTCATTATTGGGTAGAGGACCTAAAAACAATAAGTTACTTGATTAATACAACACCCAAAAAGGCAATACATGATTTAACTCCCAAGGAAAGTTTCATGGGATATAAGGGAGATATAAGTCACTTCAAAGTTTTTGGATGTGTCACTTATGTGCATGTGCTTGAAAAGAGGTAAAATCTTGACCCTAAAGCAAAGAAGTGTGTATTCATCATTGGATATTCACTTGATTAGAAAGGCTATAGGTGCTACAATCCGCTCTATCAAGCCTTTCAGCCACTCAATGGGACTCTTCTCTCATGCCTCAGAGAGCCTAAAATCCAACCCAAACCCAAAATGCCATGAGAAACATGAAATGCATTAGTGAGGAAACTCTCACTTACCTCTATCTTGTTTGCATGAATTGGGGACTCCTTGCGGTTGCTACATTAGTGGAAGCACGTTGAAGTAGCTCAACAAAGCCACCACCACCATGAAGTGTAGCCATTGCTCTCTCTCTCTCTCCACTCCCTCCCTCACACACTCATGAGGATTTAGACTTACAATTTGACCTTAATACTTGGCTCATAGTGTTCACACTTGGTTGGACAATGTAAAAAATGAGGTCTTACTTACTTAAATATATAACACAATCTTTTAAAGATAAAAAATGTATATATCGATCTTTAAACTTCCAAACCATGACGATCTCGATTATAAAGTCTTTTGATCCACAAATTATAGCATTCTTCTACGTGTCATCCCAACCTAATGAGAAATCTCCTAGACATGCTTTGGCTACCTCCATGTCATTCTCTATCCCCATATAGTGCCTTTTTAACTCTTGGCATGCACATCCCAAGCCTCCACATCTCGCAAAATCATCAAAGACACCATCTCCTTCACTTGCGAAGGTCTCCACTATCCACCTACAATGAAATGCAATCATAAACGTGCATCTAAGTATTTTGAAAAAGTAGCTATGAAAATGAACAGAATGAAAATTGTCTCACCTAAAGAACATAGGAGATCTTTCTGCACCACCTCAAATGTAGCGCTCCAAGACCATTGCAAGAATGGATGCTTCTTATTCTTCTCAAAAATGAAATTTCGTTGAGCGTTGGATAACTTCTTTGAAACATTTTGCCCAGCCTCACGATGATCAATAATAGGGACATGGCAATTTACTCAATAGAACATACTAAGCGCCAATGTATCCACCTACCATAACGAGAAAACATTATGTTTGGATATCCATACCACATAACATGTATACATAAAGGGAAATATTTGCGAGATTATGACTTACCCGTTCTCCATTCTCATACAAATAACTTGATTCCACATGAACAGACATTGTTCGATGCATGACCAATCCAACTTTCTTTCCCATGGAATATATTTTAGGAAGTTGATCCATTAGACTCAAACACACAAACCAACCCTCATCAGCCACAAACAAACCAACAAAACTGAGTGTGGCACGTATCAATGATGAAGAAAATTGATTCCATGAGGGACACCCATTTGTATCTACATCAACAACCTGTAAACCTGTAGGAAAGTCAGCCCATACGAGATGAGTCACTGTATCTGAGGGAGCATCTCTATGAGATAGAGCCTTGGTAATCTTCATCAAGAATTCTTCCACACTACATAAAAGATTTATGATGTTTGGTTTTGGTAAGTATAACTTGGAAATGGTGAAATTATTCTTTTTACCTGTCTGAGCCCTACGAAAAAGTGTGGATGTCTACCAGCAATATGTGTGAAGAACATCTCTCACCTGCACAAGACAAAAAATGAGATGCATTTTGAAAGCACACACTTCTCAAAATAAATTTGTGATGGAAAGTACTCTTACTAGTCATGTCCATCATGTTCCATTTTCCTGACACCTCCCCCTCTTGAAGATGCTCTGGAGGGTCTCTCTCTTGATCTTCATTTGTGGGGTCTCCCTCTTGAACATCATGCATAATGTCAAGACGTCTCTTTGTTCGCCTCTCATGTTGCACTTGAGACGATGTAGATGTATGCTCTTGGTGTGATTGTGGCACTCGTGATAGTGGTGTGGATGGTTTTGGGGCCACACGCGAGGATCCAACTACTAGAGACTGGGTCAAGTTTGTTGGCTGTGCGGGGAAGGTATTCTAGAGTCTTCTTGAGTTGGAGGCTCTCTTTCAAGCTCAGATTGGTAATTCTTAAATTCTTCAAGAAATAGATCAAGATAATTTAGTAAAAAGGTAGATGTATATGTACATGGATATGTATGTGTATATGCATATGTATATGTATATGTATGTAGGTATGTATCTATGTATATGTATGTGTATGTATATGTATGTAGGTATATGTATATGTATATGTATCTATTTATATGTATATGTATGTAGGTATGTATATATCAAAACTTAACAACATTCTTTAAAATCTGATATGCCAAACCTTAAATGTAACATGAACTATGTATGTACGTATGTATGTATGTATGTATGTATGTATACAAATTTGTACGTATGTATGTATGTATGTACGTATGTATGTATGTATGTATACAAATTTGTAAAAAATTTGGACAGCATCTCCTTTGCATTTTCTAAAAAATCCCAAAATAAACTTCAAAACTTAACAATGTGTCTTTAAAATCTAACATGCCAAATCTTAAATGTAACATGAACTTTGTATGTATGTAGGAATTTAGTATATAATTTAGTGTATGTATGTAGGTATGTATTTATGTATGCATATGTATATGTACATATATGTTTACATATGTATTTGTATATGTATATATATGTATGTATATGTATCTAATATGTATATGCATATGGATAGTTTATATATATTTATATATATGTATAGGTATGTATTTGCATAGGTAGGAAGGTTTACATATACATATACATTTACATTTACATGCATATAATTCAGTAGAAAGAAAAAAAGTACCTTTGTCTAGGAGCTCCTCACTTGGAGGCACATGATTTAGAGGATAGTCCAACCACCAAGGACTTATATTCCCAATCAGAAACCCCTCTCTCAACCCATTCCTTCGGGTACATTGTTTCCAAGGAATTTGGATCTACCCATTCTTTGATTGCTTCCGTCTCTTCGTCCATTAGACCTTGGCCATTAGACCTTGGCCAATGAGTAGCTGCACCCACCTACATATCCAAAATAAAACAAACAGCACTAAAATATTTTTTTAATGCGTATATGTATTTTTTGCAAAAATAGAATGGCATTAGAAGATATATACCTGTAGACAACCCTCTTTGCGGCATTCTCCACCTCAGGTTGCTTTTGGCCTTCCTTCACTTTTTCAATCTTTGCGCACACCTCATGGAAGGCCCATGGTATGTGTTTTGATCGCTCCTCTTGCACCCACCATTGCATAAATGGTGGGATGTAGATAACATCATCATATACCAATAAACTCTCCAAAATAGAGTCCGCCTCCCCTATTAGCTCTTCCCAATACAACTCTTTCTTCATATGCAGCGTCTTTTTGTTATCCCCAAACATCTCCAAAATTACCTTGTCCTTTGCCCTCCCAGTCGCATAAGCATTTGAAGCAATTTCGTCTTCCTAGCATCATACTGTTGGAATTAGGGTTGCAGGAAAGCACACAAATCTTGGAGAAGAAGAAGCAAGAATGCACACCACACACAATGTATTAGATTGTGTCAATGTACAAAAGATTAGTTAGCCCTAGAGTGATGGGCGTATATACAAGCCGGGGGAAAAAACCTCCTAAAGAGGGAAAAAGTGCCCCAGCGGTCCTAAGTGTGTTCACACACATATATATGGCAACAAATCTCCCCTGGGAGTGATGGTGTAAACGAGAGCTGGCACTCATGTATAGGGGAGTGCCATGCCCGAAGTAGATCAATCCACAAAGGGACACACAAACCAGAGGATTAATTTGCTAATCAGTGATTAATCAATGCTAATCACTATATTTTGGTGCAATTGAGGGTTCAAATTAACCATTTTTGATACAGATCCTTATAACTTCAGATTGCAATTCAGAGTTGGTTTAATACTCCAACCATCCCGTACAAACTAGTTACCCTTGATTTAATGTAATATCTGGTAAAATTGTGCTGATAAAATTGTGATAATCATCATTTTGCATTTAACCTTTGCCTAATGCCTGTAAATCTCACTCAAATTCAAGATTATTCATAGCCAGAGTTGCATTTGGAATGTGCATAAGAATGAATGCTATACGCATTATGTATTGGGCACATTGCATCACTGTAAATATGGGATCAGACACTGTCCTTGTCCAGAATAAGGCAAGAGGTAAGACCTCCCGCATAAATTTGGGTTTGCATTGCATAATGACACAAGATAAACAGAAAAAGCCCAAAAGAACTGTCAACAAAATGGTTAAGCATGTTGCTCACATGGAGCAAAAAGACCTGATGGACAAGCTCATGGCCCCAGCCATGAAAGAAGAAGAACATCTCCTTCTAAGAAGAAGATCCACACCAAGAAGATCTGAAGGAATACATGGACACGAGAAGAGAAATTGCCCCAAGAAGACTGAAAGAAGACATGGACGCATGGAGAGAAGCTGCCACCACAACAAAAAGACTGAAGACAAGAGAAGATGTGAGGCTCCAAAGAGTGAGGAGCCATGTGAAAATCTCTGAGAGAGAGAGAGAGAGAGAGAGAGAGAGACCCCACAACCCAATGTAACCTACCCCAACAAAGTAAAACTACCTCTGTGAGCCACCGATGATGTAGGCCACGTGGTAGATGTATGTGTGAGCACTTTAGTCAAGGTCACGAGCACTTAAAGTAGCCTTGGACACATCGAGAGAGAGAGAGTCAAGGACTATGAGTTTAGGGACTTGAGGCACTGGTCGCGGGCTATCAAGTAAGAGAGAAACTTGGTACAGGGTCTAGGTGTGCTAAGTTAACTTGAGGGGAGGTGTGCTAGACACTGAAGTAAGAGGGAAACTTGGTATAGGTCTAGGTGTTCTAGGAGTATTCACTTGAGGGGAGGTGTTGAAATATACAAGTGAATAGGGTGTGTGCGGGAACAAGCCCTTGGTTAGAGGCTGTAAAAGAGAATGTGTAAATGTGAAAGAACCTGTGAAAAGGTGAGAAGAATCTATTGGGAGAGAATAAAGGGTAGCATGAGAAGATTTAGGAAGTGTGGAGATATTCTCGGAAGTGTGGAGATATTTTGGGAGATATTCTGGGAAAAGTGAAGAGGTGGAGAGAATCACGGAAAAGAGGTGGAGTGAATCATGGTGAAATCAATGGGATTTGATGCTTGGTGTAAACTCTATAAATTGAGGCATTGCCCTAATGAGAATTTGCTGGTTTTTGAGTATCCATGCCTACATTATGGTTTTTGAGTATCCATGCCTACATTAATATATTTGTTAATTACCCATCTCTCTTTACTTAATTACGGAAATTGTGAAGTCATTGTTAAGTTCTTGGCTCATTGTGACTCTTTACAATAGATTGGTGCACACTAGTGTTACACCCACATTATCACATGAGATCTTCATGTTTCAACAATTTGGAATGGCAGACAAGTCATCCATATTGGACTACCTTGGTGAAGACGTAAGGAGGTGGGCTTTAATGGAGCTTAGTTTGGAGCAACAAAGTGGAGAGCAATGGTACAATGCTCTAGCTACAATCTTGGCACAGCTTGTGTGGAAGGTAGTGTTTGCATTTTCCATCTTTTATTAATAAATAGATTATCAATGTTTTTTAATCGTGTGAGTGATAATGAGTCCTTTTCGTTATACGTAGACATCGTTTGAAAATGCGGTGAAGCAAGCTATATCATGCATTGATAGACATGCCATGGGGTTGCAAGAATATGAGACAAAATGTGAGAAAGCTAGACGTGGTGTAGAGCAAACATTTCGAGATAGAGCGTACAAGATGCTCATAATTGCAAAGCCATCCAATGGTAATGCATTCTTTCAACTCGTATATAACTATGATTGGTCTAAGAAGGGATTGGTTGCTCTGACCAAAGAAAAGCTCTACACAGTCGCCATATCTCAGATTTCAACTCAAAGGTATGTCACATGTTAATAAACCTCCCTTAACATAAACTAACCTTAACATCTAATCTCTTATGGCTTTGTTATGTGTTGCCATATATATAGGCAGTGATGTGTGTGAACACACTTAGGACCGCCGGGGCACTTTTTCCCTCTTTAGGAGGTTTTTTCCCCCGGCTTGTATATACGCCCATCATTCTAGGGCTAACTAATCTTTTGTACATTGACACAATCTAATACATTGTGTGTTGTGTGCATTCTTGCTTCTTCTTCTCTAAGCTTTGTGTGCTTTCTTGCAACCCTAATTCCAATAATTGGTATCAGAGCAAGCATCGGCTTCTAGGGCTACACCGCCAGCACCCTCCGACTCACGTTCTCCGATTGAGGTGAGCTTTCACAAGTGCTTGCAGGTCCCTATACTCTGCAAATAAGCCCGTATGGCTTTGCGTTCTCAGAAATTGCATCTGAGGTCGTTTCGGGCTTCGTTTTTGCATTTCAAGTTCTACACAGGTGTTTTCGTCATTTTGTGCAGAAATTTTTTGTGACAATGCAGTTTTTTACAAAATAGGCATACGTATTCTATTGTGGACCGTGCTACATAGCACGAGTTGTTTTCTGTTCAGTATTTGCTTCATTACAAGTAGCTTTTGCATCAGTTTCAGTCAGTGGCCATGGCTGATAAAATAGCAATGATGTGTTTCGCATGTTGTCGCACTGATGACAAGCTGGATGGAGATAGCAACTACCCGCTTCTTTGGGCATACATGATGCAGCATGTTTTGGTTACAAAAGGAGTGTGGAACATTGTGCAGGGTATGGATGTACGTCCAGGTTCTGTGGATGTAGCATCTGTTGAGGTTGTTGCAAGTTGTAGCAGCTCTATTGTTGCTACTATTTTACCCACTGCTGAACAAGCTCGTTGGGATGGTAAAGATGCGCAGGCTCATGCCTTGATGATTGCACTTTTTGTCAAACGTAACATCACCCCACATATTCGTTCAACTAAAACAGCAAAACAGGCTTGGGATATTCTGGCTAGTTTGTATGCAGGTCGTAACGAGGCAAAAATCTCTTACCTGCATATAAAGAGCTAGAATCAAAGATTATGCAGGAAGATGATGACATGAATGTTTTGCTTGCTGAGATTAAAGATCTCAAGGAACGATTGATTTCTGCAAGTGAGATTATTCCTGATCATTCTCTTGTGCAGACTGTTCTTCATGCTTTACCTGAGTCATATCAGACTTTTGCTTCCACGTGGAGACTTGTTACTGAGGACAGACGTGATGTTGTCAAGTATGATACTTTAGTCAACAAGCTCTTGTAAGAAGCGCAGTCCAGGCAAAACAGGGCTAGACAGCATGAAGTTGATCAGGCATTTATTGCTGCCCAGCAGAGAAGAAGTGGTAAGGCAGCCCCTTCCACTGTTTCTTCTCCTATTAATAGGTTTGCAACTTCTTCTCCTTCCACAGGTAGCAACAATAAGTCTGAGAAGGCTCTTAATAAAGGTAAGAAAAAGATCAGGTGCAACTATTGTAAGGCAACTGATCATGTCATTAAGAATTGCCCTAAGCTAAAGGCTAAAGAGGCAAAGAAGAAAGAGTCAAATGCAGCCACAATAGCAGATGCTTCTACAAATGCAGATTCTGCAAATGTTGTGCAGGATACAGAATGGGCGTTTAGCGTGTATTGCCAGTATGGCCCATCTGTACATGATGCATGTTTGGCAGTTTCTGTTGACTCTAATGTATGGTATTTTGACAGTGGTGCTACAAAGCACATTACCTCACATCGTGATATGTTCACTTGTCTTGAGTCTCTAATGAGAATACTGTCACATGTGCCAATAATGCTTCTTACCCAGTGAAGGACATTGGTAAAATTATGCTTATTGCTGTAAATGGCAGTGCTTTCACACTTTAAGATGCTTTATATGTGCTAGGGATAAAGAATAATCTATTGTCTGTCTCTGCGCTAGCTAGACTTGGATTTGTAGTCAAATTTGTGGATTACAGATGTACTATTCATGATTTGACTTCTAGTGATACGATTATTGCATCTGGCACCTTGTTTTGTGGACTGTATAGGCTCAATTTTTATGACAAGTGTGTAGAAGATTTAGCAAATGCAGTTTATGATGAAAAGGTAGTTTCAGATGCAAAACTATGGCAAGCTCATTTTGGTCATCTGAACTTTGCTAGTTTGCTGCGTTTGCAGAAATTTGATATGGTTGCTTCATTGCCCCCTCTTGAGGCACCATTGAAACATGTTTGTGAAGGGTGTATTTTGGGCAAAATGCAGCATTCTGCGTTTCCAAAGGATGATTCTGTGCGGGCCACTCACAAATTGCAACTTGTACATAGTGATGATGTATGTGGGCCTATGCAAACTCCGTCATTTGGTAAACACTTGTACTTCGTGACTTTCATTGATGATTACTCAAGGCATGTATGGGTATATCCACTAAAGGCAAAGTCCGAAGTGTTTTTGTGCTTCAAACAGTTTATGCTTATGGTTGAAAATGTATCTAATTATACTGTGGGCACCCTCCGTTCTGATCGAGGGGGGGAGTACATGTCTAAAGAGTTTGATGCATTTCTGGCTAGTCGTGGGATAAAACACCAATGTACAGTGCCATATACCCCTTAGCAAAATTGTGTTGTTGAGAGGAAAAACAGGTCACTTATGGAGATGGCACGATGTATGGTCAAGAGCCAAGCTTTGCCACGCGTTTTGGCTTGAGGCTGTCATGTGTACTGCATATGTGCTCAACAGGTGCCCCACTAAGGCCTTGTAGTCTATTACTCCATATAAAGCTTGGCATAGCAGGAAGCCTTCTATTGGTCACTTGCGTGTCTTTGGTTGCTTGGCCTATGCTTTAGTGCCTGTGCAACAATGCAAAAAATTGGATGATAAGGTTGTCAAATGCATTTTTGTTGGTGATAGTACTGAGAGCAAGGGTTACAGATTGTATCATCCACCGCAGTAAAGCGTATCTTGATTAGTCGAGATGTTGTTTTTGTGGAAGATGCTCTGCAGCCTTTGTTATCATGTACCAAAGAGATAGGTGTGAGCTCACGGGATGTATTTGATACGTTGTTGCCTCTATTTACAGGTGGGAATTCAAATGTAAGTCCTAATGAGGCAAATACTCAGTTTATGCAGATTTCAAACGACATCATAGATCAGCCCATTTCTGATGCAGATTTACAGGATGTAATTCATGAGGATAGCCTATTTCTGATGCAGATTTACAGGATGTAATTCATGAGGATAGGGCTGAAAATGAGCAGGCTAGAGGTATGCCTAAATGGCTGGTGCAAACCTTGCATGATAGTAAAATTGATACACCTATATCGTCGTACTCGTAGGCACAAAAATTAGAAAATTGGTTGGCTGCAATGCAAAGTGAATATGATGCTATAATGAAGAATGGTACATGGTCTTTGTGTGATTTGCCTATTGGTAAAAAGGCCATTGGATGTAAGTGGGTTTTTAAGTTGAAACGAAAGCCAGATGGCAGTGTTAATCGCTATAAAGCTAGACTTGTTGCAAAGGGTTATGCTCAAGAAAAGGGCATTGATTTTGATGAGACCTTTGCTCCCACTTGTCGTATGACTACCGTTCGTTGCATTTGTGCATTGGCAGCCCATAATGGTTTTAATGTACATCAGTTGGACATAAAGACTGCGTTCCTGAATGGAGATTTGCATGAGGAGGTGTATGTATCGCAGCCTTGTGGTTTTGTTCAAAGAGGGCAGGAAAACAAAGTGTGTAGGTTGAAAAAGGCTTTATATGGTTTAAAGCAAGCTCCTTGAGCTTGGTATGAAAAGATACATGCATATTTGACTGCACATGGTTTTCAGAATAGTCCAACAGAAAGCACTTTGTATGCTAAACGTGTGGATGATGTACATTTAATCATTGCTCTCTATGTCGATGACATGTTGCTCACAGGACCAAATGAGAGTCATATTGCTGATTTTATTCTTATCTTAATTGTAAAACCCTATTTTGGCTCTCGATGAGAGTAGTATTAAAATCCATTTTGAAGCTCTTGAGTATCACAATTTCTTAATTGATAATATATACAGTTTTAAAAAGCGTTCGTAACAAACATATAAATTTTAAAATATCATAAATAAGCTATTTAAAAGTTATCTAATTTTGAAAAATAATTCCACACTCATTTTTAAAGAAGATGTGTCCTTGATGTGACAAAAAAAGGGTTAAATGGTAATTTTAGTTATTAAATGAGTTTAGAAAGTATGAAAAATGTCTCTTTAAGAAACAAAAGTTTATACTTTCCACACCAAAATACTTTTTTGTAAAATATCAGGCAGGGACTTAGGTTCGAATCCTACTGGTTACTACACATAGTAAGGATGTTTTAGCTATAACATTTGCGGGCCAACTTAATGCTGAGTAAGAACTTTTCAACTAAGAGTTGATGTTTTCCATCAACTTGATACAAAACATCAACTTTTATGAAAATTTGATATTTTGCATGTAAAACGTTAACTTTATATTCAAAACATTAACTTTCTTTGCAAAAGATCAACTTTTTTACAATACTTGATGTTTTGTATCACCATTATACAAAACATCAACTTCCCACAAAACTTGATGTTTTTACATCAACTTTCCACAAAACATTAAGTTTTATGGAAAAGTTGATGTTTTGCATAAAATCGATGTAAAACATCAACTTTTTTATAAAACTTGATGTTTTGCATCGTCGAGCATCAAGTTGTGTGGAAAAGTTGATGTTTTGCATCAACTCAATGTAAAACATCAAGTTGTGTGGAAAAGTTGATGCAAAACATCAAGTTGTGTGGAAAAGTTGATGCAAAATATCAAAGTTTTCACACAACTCGTTGTTTTGCATCAAAGTTGATGCAAAACATCAACTCTACCACAAAACTTGATGTTTTGCATCAAGTTTCAGGCAGATGCTCCGGAGAAGAAAGTTAGAGGATCGGAGATCAATTTTCACAAACGGCCTGTTTTAGCAATTCCGTTCGTGTTGTCATGCTCAAACAACCTATTCCACAAATTGTAAGTACCAACACGACTTTGTTTCGATGCGATTTGTAGACGTCACAAAGCGACGCGGGCGCAATCGCTAAAAAAGTCCGTTTGTGAAAATCAACCTTCGATCCTCGAACTTTTTTTTCTGGAGCATATGAAACTTGATGCAAAACATCAAGTTTTGTGGTAGAGTTGATGTTTTGCATCAACTTTGATGCAAAATATCGAGTTGTGTGAAAAATTTGATGTTTTGCATCAACTTTGATGCAAAACATCGAGTTGTGTGGAAATCGATGTAAAACATCAACTTTGCATAAAATTGATGTTTTGCATCAACTCAATGATGTAAAATATCAACTTTTCCACACAACTCGATGTTTTGCATCAAGTTGATGCAAAACATTAAGTTTTTTGAAAAAGTTGATGTTTTACATCGATTTTATGCAAAACATCAACTTTTTCATAAAACTTGATGTTTTGTATAGAATTAAAGAAAAAATATACCTGGGATAAGGTGATACAGGTAGAACATAGGTTTATGGCTAAAGACGCGAAAAACACATATGGTGGCAACCTTTGACTATAAATTTGAGAGGAGGTCATTAAAAAAAATACTTGTCTATGTAACCATGTAACCTTTGTATCATAAATAATATCGCTACATAGTAGATGCCAAAAAGTCATGATAAGAGAAGAGCTAGATGAGATAATCCATGATGTGGGCCTAGATTAGAGGCCTGATACTCAACAACTTTGAGGAAGGTTGTCTATGAGGGCCACAAAAAGTATCTTCCCCAATAACCATTAGTTGCGCAAGAGAGATTTCTTGGGAGGCCTTCTCATGTGCTAAAGCTAAGTGATTGGAGGAGGGCATGGAAAGTGGATCCAAGTTGTTCACCCCTTGGAATGAAGCAGTCACTACAAGGGATCGGGCTCATATCTGCGCTCCTAGCCGCTAAAAATGACATGTGAAAAAAAGTAGCGAGCCCGTGTATCAACGCGTGTATAATCGCGGCCAGAGACATGCGTGTAAAAGCGCGTGTATAGGACCTCCCAGACGCGCTCATACACGGGTGTATACATGCATTCTGTTCATTTCAGATGTACTCAGACGCGTTGATACATGCGTCTATACACGCGTTTTTTTAATTTAGATGCGCTTATACACGCGTAATTGTTAGTTTTGACGCGTTTATACACGCGTTTTTTACAGAGTATCTGCGTATATACACGTGATTTTTAGCAGTCCTGACGCGTTTATACACGCGAACAGAGAGCAAAAAAAAAAATCCAGAGAGTGCTATTTGGTGCCTGAATACTGTTCCAGCATTCCAACACCCAATAACACTCTCTGGATTTTTTTTTTTGTGCATTAGACCATCCACGAAGAACATATGCACGAGGGAAATTAAGACAAGAACAACATGAATACATACATTGTCAATACACGATTCAAGACAGACATGAATGTAATACTATCGATTCACGATTCAATATTACTATCAAAATTTCACACATATATACAAGGGAGTCCATATCTCGAAGTAGCCCATGGCTTCAGTTTACAAAAAAATATATACAACCACATCCTCAATATGGAATGTGATACTATAAGTCTGAGTACTACTCAGACCCAGATGATGACTCGGTGCTCCCTCCATGCTCAGATGAGCTCACATCGGTCGGAATGTCCGATGAGTAGTGCTCACGTCCACCCTCTGCAGTGGCGGCGGCGGGTGGATCATCAGCAGCTTGTGCCTGTTCAAGTAATATATAGTATATAAGTGTATATATATGTAATTCAATAAACCAAAATCATTCGTTTAGAATTTTCAAGTACATGTCGACCGTGTGGTCTCATGGCCATCTCAAACTGCGCGTCCGTAATACGTCCCTCGGCTCTGAAGATGGCCCACGTGTCACGTCTGCTATGCCGGCGAGCATACGCAGTATCGTGGGTTGTGGGCTTCCTCCCCGTAACCCGTCGTCGTCGTTGTATCATAATTAACACAATTTGTAAGATTAAAACAATCATAAAATCAATGAATTAACTAAACAATCAAATAAAGTGACAAGATACTTACGAACTCTGCCTCCCATGACTCGACGCCGCCAGATCCGAAATGCGAAGATCCAATGGTCTCCATCTAGATCCGTCGTGCCTCCACATGCTGCCTGCTCTTCACTCCACCCTCTGCTTGTTTCTTTGCCTCCTTCCACTCGCGTTTGTGCGCAGTGGTAGGTTTCTCGGCAGGATAGCCACCCGCAGCTATATTTAGCCGGTCATCGTACGCGAGTTTTTTAAGGTGAGATCTTTTATTACTTAAGATCTCCCTTATTCGCGTCCTTCCCCATACATCCGAGAATGTAGCATGTGGTGGATTGGGGTACCGACTATGTACAGCCTCTATCACCTCCCCAACTAATCGGCTATTTTGATCTTTAAATTTAATAAAACAATTTCTATATGAGTTTGATACTACCCCACGCATGTACTCCATTACCTCCCTCCCCCTCGCATCCATCACTATCCCGCCCCTATCCGTCTCACATCATAGCAGACCACTCTCTCCACCTCTCTCATCTCCTCCTCTTCCGAACTGTCTCCTCTAACTCTTCTCCCTTTATCTCCTCTCTCACCGCATGCCCTACTACCTCCCCCACCTCCCCCACCAAAGCACCCACCGCATCCTCCACTCCCACTCTTCCTACTGCTACGGGTGGAGTCACGACTGGGGGATTGTCTACGTGACGATGGCTGTGAGCCCTGACGTGACGGTGGCTCTGAGGGAGCACGTGATGGTGGCTGTGAGGGTGTGCGTGAGTGTGTCTGGGACGAGGTATGTCTCCTCGGTGGACGTGGAAGAGGAGAAGCTGCATGCCGTCTCGTCGGACTCATAGGCATAGACGGCAGTGGAGTGCCGTCGATACTCGCGGTAGGGGTATAGACACCAGGCAGGGAAGGAGGGGGATGGGCATACATATACTCTGTAAGCTCAACTAGACCAGGATGGCACCTAAAATGATTCAGCATCTCCATCAGCCCATTGCTGTACGCAAATGGATTGGATGTAGAACCTGGAATATCCATAAAGAACCTGCAAAAATAATCCTCATGTACATCATGGGCTGTCTCTTGACTCATCATTCAAGTCAGTTGTGTTGCCTGCAAACCATAGAAACAGGAAACGCAGTCTCGTGTATACACCCGTGCAGAAACGCGTGTATAAACCAGTTTAAAAACGCGTGTATACACCCGTCCAGAAACGCGTGTATATCCGCGTGAACATACTCTGCAAACAGGATACACGCGCTTTTACACGCGACCTGCGCAAAAAAAAAAATTCAAAGGGACTGACCTCCGACAAAGTGTCCTTATAAAAGGTCCACTCTCGCCCCTGTCAGAATCATTCACCCAATCGTGTGCACAGAAGCAAAAGGACGGAGACAAACCCAAAAAGCAAAGAGAAAATAGCATAAACAAATCTGAGGAAGGAGACAAGGCAAAGGACAAACTGACTCACCTCTGAAAAAGTGAGTCTTCTTTCTTGCTCGGTTTCCTCCCGTGTGTGCTCCTTCTCTGCTCCCTCCTTGCACTTAGGTTTCGTTTCTGTTGGAAGAGGCGAAAACGAAAGCAGTGTTGATATGTTAGTTCAAAATCTTTATTTGGGGAAGGCGGGCTATTTTTAGTTTAAACAGACCGTCGCGTTTATAGTCGCATTTATAAACGCGTGTATCTTTGCGTGTATGACAATTTAGCTGCGTTTATACATGCGTTTTACAGGAATTACCCGCGTTAATACACGCGATTTTTAGGAAATAGCCGCGTTAATACACGTAATTTTTAGGAAATAGCCGCGTCAATACACGCGATTTTTATACTTTCATTAAAAACATATTATGATTTTGTGTTTTCTGGATTGTACATAGGATGTCATCAACCTCTTCAAGCAGTTCTGGGGAAGATGAGACAATGCGTCATCGTAATCGCGATGTGTGGTTGGGACAACGGATCAAATGTATGTGTAATCGATGTCAAGGATGCATTGTACGAGCACGTCGAATTACCTTGAATCATATCTCCATGTATGGAGAATGGAATCAAACAGGTTTAGAGGTGAGTAGATGTAAATTGATGGTATTCAAATGACTCATGGTATCCAAATTAAATTAATAGAGTTGTAATATATAAACTCTAACATGGTGCCCTACGCGCGACGAGAGCACGCAAAGCGTCGACGAGATGATGCTGGAGCTTCGGGATCTATTGTTAGAGATGAGTGGGAAAGGGATGACAATAGCCCTGCACCCCACGAAGTTGTGGAAGAGGAGGTGCTTGATGATATGGTGCGGAATCTTTTTAAGGATGATCCCAAAGGTATGGATGACGATGATATGGAACAAGAGCATCTTTACAAGGCTTCATCGACACCGGTGTTTGAAGGGTGCACATTCTCTGTTTTACGTGCTTCACTTGAACTACTCAATATACAAACAGTTTATGGATGGAGCAATGCAAGTCTTGACGCATTATTGAAGTAAGCATTCTAACTTACAAATTTGAATTAGTAGTTTAAGGTTTAAGATTTAAGACTAATTATAATTGATGATATTGAATGCAGGCTATTATCAAACATGCTTCCAAAGGAAAATAGACTACGCACCTCAAGAGACATAGCGAGGCGTTATGTGACATCTCTTGGAGGATTGGATTATGATCGCATACATGCATGCGTCAATGATTGCATTCTCTTTCGTGGGACGCATAAGGAGGCTCGACATTGTCCCACTTGTGGTGAAGCAAGGTATAGAACAGATATGAAGAGTTTTGATGTACCTCGTAAAGTCTTGCGACACTTTCCTATAATTCCTCGCATCAAACACATGTTCAAGTGCAAATCCATAGCAGAGCTCATGTCATGGCATTCCTCACATCGATCGGATGATGGCATGTGGAGAATTCCCGCAGACACTCCTGCTTGGAAGATGAGTGGCCCAGCTTTAAAACAGAGCCCAGAAACTTGAGACTTGGCCTAGGTATGGATGGAGTGAATCCATTTGGTTTCAAAAGCACCGCGTACAGCGTGTGGCCAGTTGTGTTGGTGAATTACAACCTTCCACCATCAATGGCGATCAAGAAGGGACATCTTATGTTATCTCTTCTAATTCCAGGGAAACATAAAGTCAAGCATATGGATGTTTATCTTGAACCATTGATTGATGAGTTGGAGGAACTATGGAGAGGTGTTGCGGTGGTGGACATTAGTAGGCCTCCCTCCTCTCGACACTTCGACTTAAAAGCAGTATTGATATGGACAATGCATGACTTTCCAGGATACAGCGATTGTTCTGGTAAGAATTCTAATTACCTCCCTACTCTAATACTATTGGCTATATATATTAATTATACATATTGACCTTATTATTCTAACTTTTATTTATATTTTAACAGGTTTGAAAACATCGGGTAAACATGCATGTCCTGTTTGTGGCCCTTCGTTAGTACATGAGTATGCTGACGGTTTGTGTAAGACCATATTCGATAATCATCATCGATTTCTCCCCTCAGATCATCCTAAATATGTTGCTAGTAAGAGTAACATTCCTCCACAAACACTTCGTGCAAAAGATTGGAAGCGTATTTGGGAGTCTACAATGAGGATGCAAAGACAAAAAGGCAAGCAGAAAGAGCTCTCTTTCGGAGGCAACATGGCTCTCGGAAGACGTACCCTAAGCATCTAGCAACACTTCCGAATGATATCCATGTTGATTGGTTGCATGAGGAAATGGAGAGAGCAGAGAGCGATGAGGGGCTGCATATCACGGCGGAAGAATGGGAGTATGCACGAGGATGCATGTTAAAGGTACATAGAACTAATGTTTTGCATTAGTTGTAAGTGATTTGCTTTTAATATTTATTCACATTGCTTACACAAATATTGCTTCTATTTTGGTCTAGTGCACTATGTTCAATGCTATATGGTGTGAAGGCAAGCATTTTCGAACACAAAGAATTGATGAAAAGAGAAATACACAAGATTGCGGTGTCATTAGTAGCTTTGAGGGAGCTAATCGAAAAATGGATGATTATTGTGGCATAATCCAAGACATATTTAGGCTTGACTTTCGTCGCTTCTTTGTGTATGTTTTGGATGTCAAATGGCAAATGAATGTGGTGGAAAAAGGGCCTGATGCAACGATAAAACGCCATGCAAGTGGCTATGTAACTATTGACTCTACAAAGTTTTGGCAAACAAAGAAAGATAGGCTCGTATTGCCACAACAATGTGAGCAGGTATGCTTTTTTTTACTAATGTGTTTCATGTACATATATATCTAAGCTCGCGTACCCCTTGACTTTTGATATGCTAATTAATTACTGTACTATGTGTATTTGAGTAGGTTATCTATCTACCAATGGTGCATGACATTAAATGGTGGTACGTCATCCCTATTGCACCACGTTCCAAAGTGATGTATAATACATTCACTGATATGGAGCATATGGAGGATGTAACAAGCCGCAATGAAGATGATGTCGAACATGCCAATGAAGATGTTGTGATCGATGATCAAGAAATAAGAGATGATCATGATAATGAGGATGAGCGTGCCATTTCTCATGATCATGAGAATGACCCTACCATTGAGAATGATGGTGATGTTGATGAGGATGATCAGGACATCGATACCATTATCAATGGAGTACAGAATATTGACAGTGGAATAAATTTAATCGTAGCCTTACAAATTGATCAAATGGATATTGATGTTGATCGTTCGGCAAGGATGGATCTTATTGAAGATGAGATCGAACCCTAACCAATCCGTCACTATACGTTCTAAATTGATGACATTTCTATCATCTCATATGCATGATTTTTTTTTTAATATATTTCATTGTTGTAAATGCATGTAGTGGGATTGTGTAATGATGTATACTGTAATGTACTATGAGATGGTTTAAAGAAAATAGTTCTTAATTTTGTAAAAAAATTCAGTTTTTCTTCAGTTTTTTTTCAGTTTTTCTTTACCATGCGTGTATTAATCCGTGTATAATAGCGTGTATTGATCCGTGTATCGTAGCGTGTATTAATCCGTGTATGGTAGCATGTATAGATGCGTGTATTACTGCGTGTATACACGCGTTGATAAATGGAAATATACACGCGACCTTAAATGATAAAATACACGCGCCCGATTCTATTCAAATACAAGCGCGACCATACACGCGCTCGTAATTTATCGCGTGTATGAAATGCGTGTATGGCAGCATTGTCTTGTAGTGAGCTATCCATATTCCATCTACTCCCATACTTGAGTGGTCTTCTAGTCACCCTATGCACATTTTCAAGAACATAGTCGATATGCTTTGGAAAACCATCACAGGTGCTAAAGAGAGCAAGGCACAAAGGCATAATCTACAAGAGGTGGATCGCATGCAACACTTATGGGCACGAAGCAGACCTCATGAGAGAAGGTGATTCTCCCTAGAGCACCTTGGGTCCTAACCAAAGAAGAGCAGCGGCATGTAAAGAAGTGCATCAGTGAGTTTGGTACTCCCACTGGTTGTATGCGTTGCTTGAAGGATGAATAGCTTAGTGGCTTGAAGTCTCATGACTGGCACAAAATCTTATAGTTTGTTCTGCCAATAGCCATTAAGGATTACCTCAGTGAAGACATAAGAGCGACAACATATAAGATTAGTGCAGTGGTACGACAATGGATATCAAAAAAGGAGACTAGAAGAAATACGTTGGAAGAAGCTCGTCTAAACCCCATTAAAGTAGTTATAATGGTGGAGAAATTCTTTCCAACAAGCTTCATGAGCATTCAATTACAACTACTTGTTCATGTATAAAGACACTGAAAGGTTTTGTTCGTCAAAAAGCTCACCCTAAGGAGGGCAGTATGGCAATGGGATGGCTTGTTCAAGAATCTCTTGTATTTATAACAAAATTTCTTAGTACGTCAAACCCATATATGTCATGATTGTGGACACAAGAAGAGGATGATCAGCTCGTTGGGGAACACCCTCAAGGACAAGGTCTATAAAGAACAATGGATATGGCATTGCAAGAGAAGATTAATAAATTTTGCATTCTCAACTCAAGTGCTATGGAGAAATGGATTGAGAGGTATAACCTAGGCAAAGAGGGAAAGATACCAAGATCGTTTGAATTTTAGAAAGAGTCGAACAACTAGAGCATTGCCATGCCCAGATTCACTCGCTCAACTTCCAAAATTTCCTTCTAGTAGATGGCTTCAACAACCCATACAACAACAAGCAAAATAGAGTGGCTTCAGCAAACCATATAACAAGCAAAAGAGAGTGGTGAGATTATAAGCAATGAGGAGAAGAAGCTTGCATATGTTTGTGATTACCAAGTAAGTGAGTTTTTATACGGACATAAGAAACCGTAAGACATAGTCTTGTATAAGTTTTTGTTCTTGATTGTTGGCAGCCACCCCAGTAGTGGACTACCACCAAGCATATCTATTCGGCAATAGCTCTAGATCTTTCTTGTAACAACCTTGTAACTATTCTTCCCAATGGGTAGTACCTGACCAAATGTAAAAGACAAGGAGAGTAGAGAGAGAGAGGGTGTGGCAATATACGGGCTAAGCCTTACTCAGATATACAGGAGATTGTTGGCTTTGTCTTTATATGTAGTTATGTGCAAACCTATTTTGATTCTCAAGTTGCGTCATTGATCTCTATTTTGAACATATCTTTTGACTTGTGTCTGTGTCCATAGTCAACCCTTTCTAGAAGTGGCTCGCTTCCATAGAAAGGATTAGGAGCCATGTTAAGACTCTCTCTAGATGCAAGAACTATTTGTGGCCCTATTGCAACAACAACCAACTCCTTTAAACTAGGAAAATCGGTGGCACAACACATTAGCATTGGCTTATCTTGTTGGTCATAGTAGCATTAGTCGTGTCTCCTCCGGATCCGACGAGGTGAACCACGCATGTGCCGAGTCTCGACCAGACATCGACACTTTTGCGCGATTCTGCTAGGGAACAGCATGCCAGGTAGGGAGTAGAAAGATAGAGGCTAGTATAGGTTAAGTCATGCACAGTCAATAAGAAAGCACACTCTAACTAGGGTTGGGAATACTAACAAGAGAGGCATAAGAGCACAATGGAGAATTCTAAACAGGGAAATGCGGTACCGTCGTGTAATAAACAAGATTGAAGCTATACAATAAGAAGCACCACTACACTGTAAGATTCCTTCCCCCCAGCTTTTGAGGTATACAGGTGTAAGAACCTGCCTTTCTGATCTTATAATTATTCCCCTCTTTGAAATAAAAGAAAGATTCTGTTTTACCTTGTTTTGACCTAGAGAGAGAAAATGTCTAGAGAGAGATAGTCCAAAATTGAGATATTTTTGGATATAAAAATCCTCCTAGTGTCTAAAATGGGTTCCCCTGAAACAGAAATTCAAAAAGAACTTTGCAATGTGCAATTGGAATTAATTGGAGATAGGTGTAAAGGACCTTAGCCTAAGGTCTCAAAGCCTAGATAGCAACATAAGAGTCAAGTGAAAATGGATAAAAACACTGTTGCGGACAAAATAGGTAATATTTCCTGAAAACGAGAAACATTTGGCATCTTTCAACGATTCCATAAAAAAGGTTCAGTTTTTTACCTCTTTTTAAAAAGTGGTCTATGCATGCGTACAACACTGCCAAAAAACGATAATATTTTGGTCACTTTACATGTTACAAAAATTGACATGAAAAAAAAGACTGTTTTGCTTACTTTTTGAGATTATAATTAAAAATCTAATAATAAGTAATCAAAAAACATGCCTAAATAGAGACAATGTTTATTATTTTCATCTTCAATCCATTAAAAAAATGATACAACTATAAAAGAAGCCATTTTCTAAACATATAGTTTATGGCATAGGTATGGTTCCTCATAATCATTGCTACACCATCACTAGTCAATGTGCCTTTCCTTGAGAAGGTAGACGAGGCATCCTCTTCTTCACTATCCACAAATACAATTTTATTCTTCTATGTGTACACTTGAAGCTTAGACTCCTTGGGTCATCTGCCATGTTAGTATGATTGAGGATGTGCTACAGAGTGCAACTATAAAAAACTATTTGTATAATTATATTACACAAGCGTTATCTTGATACAATTCTTATCTTAATTGTAAAACCCTATTTTGGCTCTCGATGAGAGTAGTATTAAAATCCATTTTGAAGCTCTTGAGTATCACAATTTCTTAATTAATAATATATACAGTTTTAAAAAGCGTTCGTAACATACATATAAATTTTAAAATATCATAAATAAGCTATTTAAAAGTTATCTAATTTTGAAAAATAATTCCACACTCATTTTTAAAGAAGATGTGTCCTTGATGTGACAAAAAAAGGGTTAAATGGTAATTTTAGTTATTAAATGAGTTTAGAAAGTATGAAAAATGTCTCTTTAAGAAACAAAAGTTTATACTTTCCACACCAAAATACTTTTTTGTAAAATATCAGGCAGGGACTTAGGTTCGAATCCTACTGGTTACTACACATAGTAAGGATGTTTTAGCTATAACATTTGCGGGCCAACTTAATGCTGAGTAAGAACTTTTCAACTAAGAGTTGATGTTTTCCATCAACTTGATACAAAACATCAACTTTTATGAAAATTTGATATTTTGCATGTAAAACGTTAACTTTATATTCAAAACATTAACTTTCTTTGCAAAAGATCAACTTTTTTACAATACTTGATGTTTTGTATCACCATTATACAAAACATCAACTTCCCACAAAACTTGATGTTTTTACATCAACTTCCCACAAAACATTAAGTTTTATGGAAAAGTTGATGTTTTGCATAAAATCGATGTAAAACATCAACTTTTTTATAAAACTTGATGTTTTGCATCATCGAGCATCAAGTTGTGTGGAAAAGTTGATGTTTTGCATCAACTCAATGTAAAACATCAAGTTGTGTGGAAAAGTTGATGCAAAACATCAAGTTGTGTGGAAAAGTTGATGCAAAACATCAAAGTTTTCACACAACTCGTTGTTTTGCATCAAAGTTGATGCAAAACATCAACTCTACCACAAAACTTGATGTTTTGCATCAAGTTTCAGGCAGATGCTCCGGAGAAGAAAGTTAGAGGATCGGAGATCAATTTTCACAAACGGCCTGTTTTAGCAATTCCGTTCGCGTTGTCATGCTCAAACAATCTATTCCACAAATTGTAAGTACCAACACGACTTTGTTTCGATGCGATTTGTAGACGTCACAAAGCGACGCGGGCGCAATCGCTAAAAAAGTCCGTTTGTGAAAATCAACCTTCGATCCTCGAACTTTTTTTTCTGGAGCATATGAAACTTGATGCAAAACATCAAGTTTTGTGGTAGAGTTGATGTTTTGCATCAACTTTGATGCAAAATATCGAGTTGTGTGAAAAATTTGATGTTTTGCATCAACTTTGATGCAAAACATCGAGTTGTGTGGAAATCGATGTAAAACATCAACTTTGCATAAAATTGATGTTTTGCATCAACTCAATGATGTAAAATATCAACTTTTCCACACAACTCGATGTTTTGCATCAAGTTGATGCAAAACATTAAGTTTTTTGAAAAAGTTGATGTTTTACATCGATTTTATGCAAAACATCAACTTTTTCATAAAACTTGATGTTTTGTATAGAATTAAAGAAAAAATATACCTGGGATAAGGTGATACAGGTAGAACATAGGTTTATGGCTAAGGACGCGAAAAACACATATGGTCGCAACCTTTGACTATAAATTTGAGAGGAGGTCATTAAAAAAAATACTTGTCTATGTAACCATGTAACCTTTGTATCATAAATAATATCGCTACATAGTAGATGCCAAAAAATCATGATAAGAGAAGAGCTAGATGAGATAATCCATGATGACCTGTAATCCATTGGTTTTAATCCAAATGTACAAGGTCCATCGATTTGGAATACCACAAGTCGATTGATAAGCCAATCCTGGTTTTTGTTCTACAATTTAATTTTAAAGCTGAAGAACTATAAGCAAATACAAGTGGTGCGCCGACCATCTATGTCGAGGAGGGCGGTGCATGTGAGCCTGGACTTTGCCATGCTTATGTGCAGTAGTATGCTCTCTAGCATAGGGGACCTTGAATCTACCATTATCGTCGTGAAAGCTCTAAGCTCTTCTCTACCACCATTCCAGAAGCCCTAAGCTTCTCTTTTTGCTCTTTGGACACAGACAATGTCGCGAGCGAAGATTGCATCTCTCAGCATCCTTTGCATGTCCTCTAAATAATTATAACCTGAGTTCATTCTACACTACCCTTAGACATACCATCTTTCATCATTCTTCACATGCACTATAAATAATTATAACTAGAGCTCATTCCTACACTACTCTTAGATATACCATCACCTATGTTCATGATAATGGCTATTTAGATCAAACTTCAATATATGCATACTATGAATTTTGGCCAGCACCACATATGTACATGATATAGGCTACAATTTCTTCCCGCCCCACCCTTATCCATATTGCATAATAAAAATTCCCTTCATTAAAACAAATGCCTATGTGGGTCAAAATTTACACCCATAGGCTATATGATGTTTACCTCTAAGATTGTCCTATTGAAAAAATATCTCTTTTAACATGCTTAGGTTTACTCAGAGCCTCCATAGTTACCATCTTCTATATATATTTATGAATACAAGACTACCTTTGCTTACCTATAAGTTGAGCTCTTTAAACTCTTAGCATTGGTTGTATGTCATGCCCACTATCTGCTTATAAATAATAGAGCAAATAATTATATCATGCAAACTGTCAAGCTAAGTATATACTAAAGGCTTTACTGTTTGGTTCTAGAAATAGACTCAAGGATGTTTGTAGATTTTTCATAAATTATGGAGCTTATATTGTTATGTATTCTAATATTTTTTAAGTGCTTATCAAATAATGTGCATATTTATGTATAGTGGTAGAATTTGTCCCAAAAAGTCCATTAAAAAAAGTGTCTTATATTCATGAAATTTATAAAATAAATTTTTATTTGAAAAAGATTGATATTTCTTTAAGTTATGTAGACTCGTATATAATTTTGTAAGTCAAGTTTATTTTTATGTCACAAACAACTGTAGTTTATAAATCTACGAAGGTCACACGTGTTTTCAATCTTGAAAAAAAATAGCAAAATTCAGGTATTTTTTAAATTTATACATGGAATTCTAGATGTGTTTTCAAAAAACTATGTTTTTATGCCATTTTTGAGATTTCACACATTTTGGGAGAGAACCATTTTAGGTAACCCTCGTCAGTTACCTATTTTGCTCGCAATAGTGTTTAAAGTTCTTCTATTTTGAGAGCAACAATTTACCTTGCTATTGTGAAGCACTAGTGGTGATAACACAAAGCTAAATGTGTTGAGGTCCAGATGGAGATTTACAATGTGGATGGTGAGAGCATCACAGTGCCTATGAAGCTTTATAAAGAGTCCCACAAAGCTATTGCCTTGACCATGAAGCTGATGCAACATGAGAAGAAGCTATGCTTGTCACCTTCTTCATCCCATCTTTTCCTTAAATGTAAGTTCTCCTCATGCTTGTCTATGTATTTGCAGCCTTATAATACAAAAAGTTATTTTACAAGCATATCTCACACGTGAGGCTCACCGAAAGCTAGAAAGGTGAAAGCACAACTACAAAGGGCTGTGCGGGGCTGATGCACATTGTTGGTTGAAGATGATGAACACGAAGAGGGCTACGTGGGAAGACCACATGCTAGCTCTTGCAAGAGCACTCATTATAAGGATTAACGAAGCAGACAACTGAAGCACAGGCGGCATAATCCTTGTGTCTTGCGCAATATCATCTTTTTAATCGATGAATGCAGTACGGTTGACCGCACCCACCTCTCGTGTGCTCTCGAGGTTTTCGGTGGCAAATGGGATGAGCAAGTGGAAGGTCATGTCTCTGCATCTCAAGTGGACTCCAAACCATCCCCTTACGACAAATGGCTCGAAGAGAATGATAGAGTTGAATACTCTCAGAACTTCTCTACTCAACCCATCCTCATTGGCCACGGAGAGACTGTGGCTTTGGCTAAATCCTTCACCAAAGACCCAGAGAAGGAGGGGTGGCGATCTTCAAGCATCCACGAGAGTGATGAAGGTACAAGGGATGGCCCTGCATGTAAATCTACTAGTGCAGATGGAAAAAGAGAGGAGGCGCAGGCATTAGTTTTGACGAGCGTTTCTTCTCAGCAAAGCTAGGCCTTTTGATGTTAGTTTTGATGGGCATTTCTTCTTAGCAGCATTTCTCATTGGCCATGGGAGACTATGGCTTTGGCTGAATCCTCCACCAAAGACCTAGAGAAGGATGAAGAGAGGAGGGGTGAGAAGCTGAAGTTCAAGCATCCCCACGAGAGAGATGAAGGTACGAGGGATGGCCCTGCATGTAAATCTAGTGCAGATGGACAAAGAGAGGAGGCGCGGACTTGCAAATTTCAAATTAGACGACATGCCGACGGTGAACTTAAAATCGCCATTAGTTTTGACCAGCATTTCTTCTCAGCATAGTTGGGCCTTTTGATGTTAGTTTCCACGAGCATTTCTTCTCAGCAGCATTTCAATTTAAAATCGCCATTAGTTTTTACTTTCATTTCTTCTCAGCAAAGCTAGGGCTCTTTGATGGGCATTTCTTCTCAGCAAATCTCAAGCTCAAGCTAGGGCTCTTTGATGGGCGTTTCTTCTCAGCAAATCTCAAGCTCAAGTTTGAGCCATCATCTTATATTCAGGTAGCTTATTTATGCATAAATCAATTCCTTACAATCCCTTTGTGTTTTATAAATAATACAGGCCCATACCCAGTCCATGCACACCAACTCTCTCCACATCCTTTGTTCTTACTTCTTTAACTATAATCTTTGTACTCCAATTCTTCGTCCTCAAGGTTGACACACAGAGAACAAAGCTCAAAGCTGGGGAATTTCATATATAAGATCGCACAAACTCACTTGGGATTGTAATCTTCATGAGCTTGGACCTTTGGGAGTCATCCTAAATATATTTTAAGTAAGGAAGTTGCTACATCTTCAATTTTCATTTTTCTTTGACCTTCATGATATGGACTTGTTTTATTTCTTATTTGACCTACGTGATGAGGAAGTATGTGCTCAAATGAAATGTTTTTTTAACTCGTGTGATTCAAACCTTGTCAGCATGGCTCCACTTGAATCACAATTATACTTGCACTTCTCTATAATAGTTGGTGTACTGATGGTGGGTATTACGAATTATTAAGTTCAGAGCTTACTTGCACTTCTTTAGTAGTTGGGATTGATGGGTATTACAAATTATCAATTTCAAATCTTACTTACACTTCTCTAGTTGAATCACTTTTATATTTGCAGTCCTCTAGTAGTTGGGACTGATGGGTATTACAAATTATTAGGTTTAAAGCTCACTTTCCAAAATCAAATGTATGAGAAACAACAATCATGGGCCAAAGTTTAATGTGTGAGGTTTTATGTCTTAGACTAGTAATTTTATGAGCTCACAAATCTCCATGACTCTCAAAGTTGAGAATTCTAGTACTCAAGCTTGCAAGTTCCAAATTTGAAAATAGTTTCAAAATTGTGATTTTTTTCCATAATTCCTAAATTGGTATTGTTGGCTGGAAAGTGAATTATCTCATCATCCCATTCTTCCTGATCATGGTGAAACTCTTTTACCACATAAACCATGGAGATTCCTTCTCTCTCAGTTATGGCATCAATTATGGTATAGTTCTATTCAACATTGTTCAATTGGTGTTATTGTTGTATTAGAGTGAATTCTCACAAGAGATAAACCCATTTCATCCAAAACATGATGCAATCAAGGTCCTTGTGTAGCATGTTTATATGCACACGAACATAATGCTACATCACCACGATGAAAGTATAAGATCTAAGACAAATAGTAAGATTCAATAAGTAGTCTTTGTTTTCTGTGTTCAAATCCCCATTTAAATATAGCTTTGATAATGCGTTCAAGAAAAAGCTTTAGTCTTTATGGAAACTAGAAGTTTTAACACCAAGATAAAGTTTTATATAGATCCATCAAAGTTAAATAAGTTGAAGATTATTTGAATAAAAGTTAAATGGGTTGAAGTTGTGGTGAATGTGTAGTAATGAAGATCACAAAAAATGCTAAGTGGAGAATCTACGAGTGGCACCACAAGTATCAAGTTGGTTACAGATGCATTATTCCAACCGAGGGGCTTGTAAAGGGGTAGTGGATTTGTAAACTTGCTTGTCTACCAAGACCCTAGATGCAAAATATTGAAGAATAGTATGAATTTTTACATTGAGCTTGTATAGATTTTGAAGGAGCCTAAGTGATCAAAATAGGTGGATACCTTAGAGTAGGGTATGTGGGGGCTGGTTGACGTTAACTTGACAAGGGAGTTGGATCCTCGAACCACATAATTGAACTTTATGAATAATGATTTTCAAAATCCATTTGAAACATCCATTTGGAACATATCTGTATCTCATCAATAAGTATATTGGGAGGAGACATACATGCAACTTAGTTTTTTTGAACTGGGTTTGTTGACCTTGACTTGACAAGGGAAGTGTATCCTTGATCATTGCAACAAGGGCTCAATATGATATGTTAGTGAAATGTTGTGGGAGATTTATATTCATCTCATTAAAAAATAATATGGGAGATTTATATGCAACTTACTTTTTTTCTTTGAAAGTGTTAAATTGAAATTTGAGATCAAACTTGGGATTTATCTTTTTTAGACACTTGAGTATGAGACCTTGATTTCTATCATATTGTCTTCACATTTCACGTGTACAATTGCTAGAAAAAACAACTTTTTCAATATTAAAGAATATGTCTTTACCTTGGTTGATTTTTTTTTCAAAATCATATACATAAACTAGATTTATAAGTTAAATACTCCTAAAACATTAGCATTTAGTTACATCCATTTTTCAAATTGAAGGGGTGAAAAACACATTAAAGGATGATAAAAGGATCTAGATTTTGATGAATTTCACTCCACTTGTTAAAATAATTATGGCATGAAGAACTTATCATTCTTACCATGTCCAAACAATTGATGGACTTTATCTTTTGTCAACCATTTTTTTTTGCAAATAATAAAAGATTTATTGGCTAAAATTAATATGCCAAACTCCATAAACACAAAATACATTTCTTTCATTATTGTCAAATGCATGCAAAAGATTTATTACTTTTCTTTGGAAATCTCTTGTGAGAGTATGGATACTTTTGGGATAGATTTATAGCACCCCTATTGTAAGACAAAAAATACACAAGAGACTAGTTAAAAATATCTTTGTTGAACATGTATATATTATGTATAAACATGCTAAGTGCATTCTTGTGCAAGAATCTTGATAATATTTTACATGTTAACAAACACATTCTTGTGTATATACCATATTGACAAACACATTCTTGTGTACATATACCATATTGACAAATGCATTCTTTTGCAAGCATCTTATATTTTACATGTTTTTGAGTGATTTCTAGGAGTTTTAGAGAGAAAATGTAAAAAACCACTTAACAAAAATACATGATTCATGGAAATTTATTGGACAAGAGATAACATGGATATGTGAATTTTAGTACCATAAAACATAAGCTAAAATATTACATGTAAGGAATGTGGAATGGTGCATTTTATTTGGCTTGCCTTTGTAAAGGGCAAGCCTAAGTAATATTCTCATTTTTAGCCCATGTTATTTGTCTTGCCTTTGTAAAGGGCAAGACCTCTCATTTTTAGCCCATGAAATTTGAAATGTTATTGGGATGCCTTCGTAGAACAAGGTAAGATGTCAAGTATTCGTTCTTTTTAGTAGCCTTAAAAAGATAAGACTAAGTATTCATTCTTTTTAGTAGCCTTAAAGGGTGGTAAGATAAGTATTTGTTCTATTTAGTAGCCTTATAGGATAAGACTAAATATTCATTCTTTTTAGTAGCCTTAAAGGCTGGTAGAAAACTATCAAGTGGAAATTTTTCCTATCTTTCTCTATCCAAAACAAAGGTAGTCCTTAAATTTCTTTGGGTTTGAAAGAATCCCACCAATGGGTGAAAAAAACTTCAAAGAATAAAAGTCAAAGCTTAAGTAGGTTCACTCTAGAAGGGTTCAAATTGTATGCACATAGATATAATATATATATGTATTTATTTATTGAGAAGGAAAATTTTTCCTCTCTTTCTCTCTCCAAAACAAAGGTAGTCCTTAAATTTCTTTGGGTTTGAAAGAATCCCACCAATGGGGAAAAATAACTTCAAAGAATAAAACTTTAAGAAAAAGCATAAGTCGGTTCACTCTAGAAGGGTTGAAATTGTGTGTACATAGATATAATATATATATGTAATTATTTATTGAGAAGGAAATTTTTTCCCTCTCTTTCTCTATGCAAACAACAAAGGTAGTCTTTAAATTTCTTTGGGTTTGAAAAAGAATCCCACCAATGGGGAAAAATAACTTCAAAGAATAAAACTTTAAGACAAAGCTTAAGTCGATTCACTCTAGAAGAGTTGAAATTGTGTGTACATAGATATAATATATATATGTAATTATTTATTGAGAAGGAAATTCTTTCCCTCTCTTTCTCTATGCAAACAACAAAGGTAGTCCTTAAATTTCTTTGGGTTTGAAAGCATCCCACCAACAATGGGGAAAAATAACTTCAAAGAATAAAACTTTAAGACAAAGCTTAAGTAGGTCCACTCTAGAAGGGTTGAAATTGTGTGTACATAGATATAATATATATATGTATTTATTTATTGAGAAGGAAAAACACACACTCTTTTCACTCCATTTTGTAGAGTGAGGGGGGTCGGTGCGCTAGAATTGAAGTCGGTCTATTGTCTCCACCACCTAGAACAAAGCCTAGATTGAGAAGGAAAAACACACACTCTTTAACCCCATTTTGTAGAGTGAGGGGTATGGGTGGGTAAGAATCAAACCCGGTCTATTGCCTCCACGACCTAGAACAAAGCACAACACTTGCTTCCATTACGTAGAAAATTCCCATCTTCCAAGTTAATGGATCCCTACCATAGATATTTTTACTTGTACATGGGAAAATTTTCTATGGAAGAGAGTAGGGTAAAAAATAAGGAGTGTGTTACTATAGTCAAAGTAGAGATTGGTTGGTGAATCTTTCTTTGAGTCTGTAGGAAACTTTGGCAAATGTTTGAAAATTTTCACGATATATGCTCACTTTTAGTGTAAATTTGGTGATTTTTTCTCTAAAATTTACCCAAGAATGCTACCTTGTGCGAATATATTAAAAAAGTTACCATTTTTAGGTCTAAAATAGCCCAAGACTTTTGGCACCCTTGAAAATTAGCCTTTGGGCTAAATATTCCCCCTAATTGTTTCCTTGGGAATAGAGTTAATGTTTTTGAGGGGGATTTGTTGCCACTATGGCAAAAGGGAGAGAGCTACGTAGGTTGTTGACAAATGCGATTCTAGTGCTTTGAGATAATTAGGTGGTTAGCTTGCACGATGAGGCCTTCGTGTGTGTGCAAGACTCTCAAGGAACTAGCTTGACATGCAAGAAGAGAGGGCGGTCAAGTAGGTGTGCATGTGGGAGAGGGCGGATGTGAGCATGACTGTTCTAAATGGCACCGATGAGATAGACACGACAATCTACATTGGTGTAATGGAACGCATCTACATTGGTGTAATGGAACGCAGGGGAGGGAAAAAGACATATAATTGAGTGTAGAGGGGAAGACAACGTTTGATATTTGTTAGTCGTATAACATTGCCATTTGTTCAAGGTTCTAGCCTTTCTAATTTTATTTATCGCTCATTGTGTGCCCCTATTGGTGTAGGAGCAAGAGAGTAAAATAATGACGCCCCGTACAACGGGACAAATATTACAAATTTAAATTTAGGATTAGATTAAGACTGGGCAAGCAATCACGCGCTTTGAGAGAGTCAACAGCCGTGTGCTGGGTCCCTCCTTTCGCTCTCTGGGCTTGTGCCAGGCTTGTGTCTGTCGCGTTAAAAGCTTCTTCTTCGTCCTCTCTCTCTGCTGCAACTAAAATTGCCATCTACTCTCGTACTATTCACTGCAATTGCCGTCTCTCTGTCGGTCTATACATTATAATCGCCATGGGTCTGCCGTTGCTCCACATAACGCAGCTCTTCGGGCGACGGAATTATAGCCGCGTGCTTGACCAAGCAGTTACTGGTGAAGATGGAGCTCTAGAGATAGTCAGCCCTACGAGCAATAATTTTGATCATCCCAGTTACGTTGATGATGATAACCGTGGGAATGGCAGCAGACAGGAGACGGCCCCTCCCACCGGCCGTCATCCCAAGGGTGCAGGAATAAGGGGGTTCAGGATGCGCCCAAAGCTTCGCACGAGACAGATCAGTAGCACAAAGCTATCAGTAGATCATCATCAGAGGCCTGTCGCTGCAGATGGGCCTCAGGCTGCAGTGCAGAACTTCCTACGAGGGCCTGCCAGGGAAGGTGAAGACAACGCCTACCACCAACAGTGCACAGACCTGCTCAGAAAGCTGTCTGCACGAGGGAATAGAGTCCCTGGATTCGTATGAGATTAGATCAGTAGCACCAAATGTAAGCTTTTGCAATATATCGACAGCCATTATATAGCAGGTTGTCTTGTATAACAGGTTTTCAATTGGCGTCTTGTGCTCGATTTTGCATCATCAACCTATAATTCAGAGCCTAAAATATATACTTTGCACACTTTGTATCCCAGGTCCACTTTTTTTAAAAAATTATATTAGGTTTTGTATCCAGGTTTATTTGTTTTGTTTTTCTTCGAGACTGGAAAGTGCTCAAATTTAAGCTTTCAGAGGGCATAGAAGCCCTTCAAACCTTCAGAAGAAGGCCACTGTTTTAAAAATTTATCTAAATTTTAGACACACATATATTTTGAAAATCAACTTAGTTTCTGCCCTTCAAATTTAAAGTTAGGGTGAGCCTTATAAATTCAACCCTGATCGGAGCCTACCTAGTTTTCTCAGCAGCATCAGCAGCACCTCCTCCTCCCGTCTCCCACCACCACCACCACCACCTCCTCCTCCTCCAGTAGCTATACCGTACGGGCTCCTCCTCCAGGCACCACTACAGACTCCAAGTCTACGTCATAGCCTACAGCTATGAAAGCTGCTAAAACTTCCCTGTGTCTGCGCACTGCTGTAATGGGGCGCTCCACCCATGACATCCGCACATCCCACCTGCCTCCGTCCCTCGGCCTTGGAGTCTCCGCCCCTCTCACTCTCCTCCACTCTTCAGCCTCTGCCATCCAAATGTGTCTTTAGGCAAAAATATACCATATTTAACCTTCGCAATCCCCTCGCCATAAAATGTTTTTGCATAGATCTTTAAATCTTTAAGAGTGATAATTAAGTTTGGTGGCCTCCTCACTACGAGAAAAATAGATGGTGGTAAGGAATTAGAAAAGATTTATCTCCTAGATAGAGTTTGCTACATCTCTTGCCATCTTTCAAACTTGGATTTAATCCTATCAAGAATCCACTACCATCTCAAAACCCATAGGAATGCCTAGGAGAAAACAAACACTCAAAACCCATAGGAATGCATAGGAGAAAACAAACACCTCAGGGATGGGTAGGCATCCTTAATGTTGCGATGGTGCAAATTGGGTTCTTATTCTGGTCTTGTTTATGGTTGATACCATGAACCGTAGGCTTTGCAATATACATCCAAGCATTTCCAAAAGGACTGTACATAGATTTTTCTCATCGATATGTATTAAAGCATTTGCCATCATCTACAAGGTGTTGGAGAGCCATTTGTCCTTTTCTGTTTGGAAATTGGATACCCCTTAACATTATGCCTAAATTTATATCTAAACCAACCAAGCTAATAGTTGACTCCAATATTAAATAGAAAATGTGCTAGCATGTATCCCTATCTAATAGATTTTTTAAAAAGAAAAGTTCTCTAAGAGTTGGCCATTGACTAAGTTTTTGGCAGAGGCGTGTGCAAATAGTAGCTGTGTCTTTAATGAAGAATTTCTAAACCCAAAAACTTTATTGATTAGACTATGAAAAAATTTTCATAAGACTTTGAAGTCCTTTCAGGTATCTTTGAAGTCCATAATGAAGAATTTTCCTAGACCCATAGACTTTATTGATTAGACTAGTTTGTCATAAGAATTTGAAGCCCTTTTTGGTATGTATGTATGTATGTATGTATGTATTTATTGAGAAGGAATTTTTTTCCCTCTATTTCTCTCTGCAAACAACAAAGATAGTCCTTAAATTTCTTTGGGTTTGAAAGAATCCCATCAATGGGGAAAAAAAGTACAAAGAATAAAAGATGAAGCTTAAGTAGGTTCACTCTAGAAGGGTTGAAATTGTGTGTACATAGATATAATATATATACATATATGTATTTATTTTTAAAAAAGGAGAAACAAACTCTTTCATCCCATTTTGTAGAGTGAGGGGGTGTGTGGGCTAGAATTGAAGTCAGTCTATTGTCTCCACCACCTAGAACAAAGTCCAGATGGAGAAATAAAAATACACATGCTTTCACCCCATTTTGTAGAGTGAGGGGATGATGGGTTGAAATCAAACCCGGTCTATTGTCTCCACACCCTAGAACAAAGCACAACACTTACTTCCATTACTCAGAAAATTCCAATCTTCCAAGTGTTATGGGCTACCACATCTCCCAAGAAGGAACTCCACACAACTGCAATCGGGAAAAGCAATAGACAACAACTATCGTTGGGTACAAAATAATGCTTCGAGCTCATGTCCCTTGAGGTTCCCAAGCTCGCTTTTGGAAGCTCCACTCCTCCGATCTCCACGTCCATTCTGTCACTGCGGAGTTGCTCGCATCACAATGCAAGGCAATATACCTCTCTCTCTCTCTCTCTCTCTCCCACACACATGCATAGAAGATGAACATGTAGCACTAGAGCACCCTCTCACTCTCTCACTCTCTCTCTCTCTATCTCTCTCTCTCTCACACAAGACAAAGCAAGAGCTCTCATAGCACCAAAAAGGGGGATGGTGTTCTTTCATATTTATGAGAAATTTCCTTTTATACATCTGGCCCTTATTCACACTAAGCGCCCAAAACTTACTAAGGCTTGGGTGGCTAGTATCTCAAAATGTACAACTTTTACAATGCCTTTACATAACACTTATTAATGTCCTCAATTGGAGGAGCATCTTTGTTAATCCAAAATGGGATTTACATCCCCCCTACCTTATGTAGGTTATGTTCTTAGAACCTTTACCTAGGTCGAAAGACCTAGTCGTCGCCGAACTTGTGTCTGTAAAAGTTTTGGCGAGATTGAAGCTTTTTAAGGGTTCTTCGGAATGCTGAGTGAGACGTCCAGAACCCAATGTCTACCATGTCTTCGAACGTGACATGCATGTAACCTAGAAGACACGAGGCAATGATGATAAAGCATCATGTCTCTTTCAGTTGGGCCTTTGTTCATGTCAAAGTAAAGTTGCCTTGCCTCAAATCTATCATACCTTTCTTTTGTTTGAATGATAAAAACTACGATCAACTTCATGAATCTTTTGGTAACTACTACATATGGATGTGGAATTATGCACCATGCTTGTATCCATGTGAGCAATTGCTATCGTTGACTTGTGATATCCTGGAATGTGGATGGCGAGAAGTGAGGGAAGTTGTAACAGACATGAGAGTCCCGTTGTTTTGCTTAGCCTGGACTTAAAGTGGAGTGAGTCATCTTTTGATTAGCATGAATAATGGATCCACTCGTTGTGTTGGTAGGGAGCATTAGTACTGAAAACTGTATTCTGGGACTGTCAGATACTCCTTGCACCAATTCGGTTGTATGCCAGAATCCGCTACTCGGGGTTAGTATCATCTGTTCTGATTAGCCTCCCCTTGTATGTACTGGGTGTTGTTTGCACCATCTGCGGAAACAATAAATGATCATGAAATGTTACAACTCAGATCTCCAGTAGATCGGCCAAGTGAAGATTGGCTAGGTTGGTGTGATAAGACACATTCTCCCACAAGGTCACCTCTCCTCCCATTGGTAATAGCTCTTCTAATTCTGGCATTGGGGCTTGGAGAGGGTATGGTACATAAGGTTGCCTTCATGATTCCAGGTTAGAATATGCATTTGGAAGGATCCTTCTGGTAGGTTCAAATGGTGTGATTCCCAGAGCACCTTGAACATGAGCTTAGGCTTCAAGAGGGGGTTGCCTGTTCAGATGAAGCCCTCGCTGACAAAGACTCAAGAACATTTACATCAGTAAAATCTTGGATATCATCCTTTGAGGGTGATGATCACGTACCTTGGTGGACATAGAGTTGGTGCCGGCATCTCCTCGGAGAGGCGAGAGTGTTAGTGGAAAAATCAACGGGGATAGAAGAGAAGTGAGAGAAGATACAATCAGCCTTAGTTTTATTAGTAGGAGATACACTAGGAAAGGGTTTTAATAACTTACTCTGACGATGGAAGAGAACACTAGATAAGTAAAAGAAGTGGAGGTTCCTGGTGTTTCTTCTTGACCCTCTCTGCAACTTGGGGGCGGTAAGCTGGGCTTGTTAAGTATATTTGTTGTGGTTATATTATGATATTTAATATGCTCCTTATCAAAATTATAAACCACGTTAGTGAGCATAGCCTCTAAATGCTTATGGATATTTTGATAAAGTTTTATAATACCAAAAGGATGATATAATGTGGATTTTGAGAGAGTTTAGATGTTGATGGGTATTATAAACTTTAGTCTAGCCATGGCTAATAACCCATTGGTAACTACGTGCAACAACTTTGTAGTTGGCTGGTGTTATTGGGATATTATCTGGTAGAAACAAGTCAAGTTTATTAACACTATTATCGAGGATGTTTGATTGTTACAACACCTGACACAAACTACAAAGGTTTAGTACTATGGGATGTGAGGGGAAGAAGAAAATATTAGCTGGGTCAGTGAGGATTATATCCCCTCTAAGTATTCCCATTACCAAGGTTGAGTTTGCATCCCTTTTTGTGTTCTGATGAATTAGTGTTAGGTCTCCTAAACTGAGGTCTTTGGTTAGGTTAATTTTGTATTGAAGAAGAGAGAGGGTTACTGTAGATAAGAACAATGTTAGAGTCTGAGGAGGGGCCCGAGGAGTTATTGGCAAAATGAACCTATCTTTCAAGGCGCGTTCGATGAGTTGGCATAATTCATCTAGTTGATTAGTCCTTTGAGATCTTTGTTGAAGGCTGAGCTGGTGTTTTAGTTCCTGAATCATGGGATCTTTGGTGCAGCTCTTCATATCTTCTTGCAGCTTCCTCCTTTGACATCCTCGAAGTGGTGGCTTGAGCATTAGCCTCTTCAACCTCTGCTCTAGCCGCTCCTCTGCCAAGCTTTGGCTACTAGTTAGTTACTAGTGTACATATTCAAGCACCTGTTGATGGTTGACTGGCATCTGATCTATCTCCATCATCCTTGTAGTGATCACCTCATTGAGGGATTTCAGCTTCTCAGCATGTGCTTTGTTCAATTGCTCTCTTTCAGTTTGAAGGCTTACCACTTTTTGTTCTGCTTTAGCAATGGCTTCATTGAGTGCATTGATCTACCATGTATATCCTTCTTCCTTAGCTCAGAATGTGGCATGGGCTTCCTTTAGTTGTTGTGTATGTTGTTCCTCTTTCTCCTTGGTATGTGCCACTTCCTTTTGAAGTTGTGCCATTGCTTGGTCTACTTTGCGGACTATCGTCTTGCCGATTAGCCTATTATTGCCCTCCAAGGTTTGGAGTCTTGCCTCCTGTTCTTCGGCTACCTTTAAACTCTTTAGGATTACCTCTTTGTGTGTGGCATCGGTGCAGCTAATTGCTCCTTAAGATCCTTCACCTTGTCAGTGGAATCCTAGACCTGTTTCCAGAGTTTAGCATTCCTGTCATGCAGCATATGAGAAAGTAAGCAAATGACATCACCATACTTGTTTCTCTTGGGACCAAATATTTTCACTTGTGGAGGGCTGAGCCTTCTATTTGGTGCTGCAGTAGCCTATTGAGGCCTTCCATGGTCTCTTCTAGGAAGCGATCAGTCCCAAGATTGTGTAAGAAGGATCCTTCCCTTAGTGTGTCCTCAACGCCCATTCGCCTTCGCTTACTCATGTGGTGCTCTTTTCCTCTTTTCTATTGGTGACCCTGTGGCATTGGCCCGCGAGTTACGGTCAGGTTCCCCTCAACCTTTGGTTAAGTAGCGGAGGAGGCCATTTGTAACATTTGAAAAGAACATCAACCATTGTGACTGGTAGGAGCTCGTGGCTGTGTGTGTGGGTGTGTTAGTTATTTTTATGCATGGGTGTATGATGGGAAGAGTGTTAGTGTGGTGTGCAATGAATCAAGAAAGGATGTGTGTGAATTAGTCTTATTCCGTGAACCTATGAAGTAGCAGTGCATGAGATGTTAAAGCAAGAAAGCTTAACCCGTATGCATGAAAGCTTAACCCATGAGGGTTTAAAGCATGGAGTGTTAGTACGTGAGATGTTAAATTGTGAAAGATTAACCCATGAGGGGTTAAAGCGTGAAAGCTTAACCCATGAAGGCTTGAAAGATTAACCCATGAGGGGTTAAAGCGTGAAAGCTTAACATGTATACATGAAAGCTTAACCCATGAGGGGTTAAAGCATGAAGTGTTAATACGTGAGATGTTAAATTGTGAAAGATTAACCCATGGGGGGTTAAAGCATGAAAGCTTAACCCATGAAGGCTTGACTCATAAAGCGTGAAAGCTTAACCCGTGAGGGGTTAAAGCGTGAAAGCTTAACCCATGAGGGGTTAAAGCATGAAGAGTTAACCCATGAACTAGCAGTCGGTTGTTTGTGAAATAGCAAATTATGGTGTCATGATTAACAGTGTGGAACGAGTATTAGTGGTTTGCGCTTGTGGTGTGAGAAAACGGACTTTAACTATTGGTGCATTATTATCCAAACTGAGATTGTAGTTTGGACTCCGTGAAATAGAGTAATATTCTCATTTTTACCCCATGTTATTTGTCTTTCATTTGTAAAGGGCAAGACTTCTCATTTTTAGCCCATGAAATTTGGAATGTTATTGGCATGCCAATTGAAAACCTTATACAAGACAACCTGCTATATAATGGCTGTCGATGCATTGCAAAAGCTTACATTTGGTGCTAATGATCTAATCTCATACGAATCCAGGGACTCTATTCCCTCGTGCAGACAGCTTTCTGAGCAAGTCTGTGCACTGTTGGTGGTAGGCGTTGTCTTCACCTTCCCTGGCAGGCCCTCGTAGGAAGTTCTGCACTGCAGCCTGAGGCCCATCTGCAGCAACAGCAGATGAAGATGAAGATGAAGAGCTATACGCAGCAGGCTGCCTCTGATGATGATCTACTGATAGCTTTGTGCTACTCTGTCTCGTGCGAAGCTTTGGGCGCATCCTGAAGCCCCTTATTCCTGCACCCTTTGGATGACGGCCGGTGGGAGGGGCCGTCTCCTGTCTGCTGCCATTCCCACGGTTATCATCATCAACGTAACTGGGATGATCAAAATTATTGCTGGTAGGGCTGACTATCTCTAGAGCTCCATCTTCACCAGTAACTGCTTGGTCAAGCACGCGGCTATAATTCCGTCGCCCGAAGAGCTGCGTTATGTGGAGCAACGGCAGACCCATGGCGAATGTAATGTATAGACCGAGAGAGAGACGGCAATTGCAGTGAATAGGACGAGAGTAGATGGAAATTTTAGTTGCAGCAGAGAGAGGAAGAAGAAGAAACTCTTAACGTGACAGACACAAGCTTGTGTGACAGGACTATATTAAGGAAGTCTTCTATAATTCAATGACCCAGCTCACGGTTGTTGACTCTGTCAAAGCGTGGCCATTAACATGCCATTTAATTAATAAAACCTTAGTAAACATTTAATTAATAAAACCTTAGTAAATGAGTGTCCCCTACCCCCCTTCTCTGTGCTTTCCTCTACTAGTGGAAGGCCTTTTGAGGCTTCTTCTTTTAATTACTTTGTCAAAGCAAGCGTCTGCCACTTAATTAATAAAACCTTAGTAAATGAGTATCCCCTACCCCTTTCTCTCTGCTTCCCTCTACTAGTGGAATGCTTCACTCTACTAGTGGAATGCCTTTTGAGGCTTCTCCTATAAATATATTACTTGTAACCTGCTATGTGGTAAGCAAAGGAGAGCCCCACTTGGCACGAGAAGGAGAGATCTTTCACATGAAGGAGAAAGGATAATTTTTTTAAATTTTTATAAGTATTGTTTACACATGCCTACATGCATTGGGGCTCACAATTAGCTGTCACCATCAAGTCATTTGCTCATTGAATGAGTATATGTATGTATAAGAGAGTTTCACATTTTTGAACTTTTAAAAAGGAGGTTCCACAAGCCTAGGTGCATTGTGGCTCACAATTAGTTGTCACCCATCAACTCATTTGCTCATTGAATGAGTTATATATATATCCATATATAAAAACACACACACACACACACACACACACATATTAGAGAGTGTCTCATTTGCTCATTTGTTTTCTCTAGCACACATAGATGCATGCACACACACACACACAATATTATATTATGTGCACATGTGTGAAAGAGAGAACACACACACACGTACATATATATATATGTGTATTTATAGGTATGTATATATGTATATATGTATATATAAATAGATCTATAATATGTACGCAAATATAAACACATGCATGTACATGCACACAATGCACCACACACACACATGCACACAAAAAAACACATGCACATACACTCACATGCACGTGCACATACACAAATATGCACACTTACACGCACACACTTACTTAACCTCACACATACATCAGCATACATATAAACTTACATATATATATATATATATATATACACTCACACACTGACTGAAATACACAAATACACGTGCAGACACCTCGATAGCAGCATGGTGCCTCTGATGATGATCTACTGATAGCTTTGTGCTACTGATCTGTCTCGTGCGAAGCTTTGGGCTCATCCTGAACCCCCTTATTCCTATACCCTTTGGATGACGGCCGCTGGGAGGGGCCGTCTCCTGTCTGCCCTGCTATTCCCACAGTTTTCATTTACGTAACTAGGATGATCAAAACTATTGCTGGTAGGGGTGACTGTCTCTAGAGCTCCATCTTCACCAGTTGCTTGGTCAAGCACGCGGCTATAATTCTGTCGCCCGAAGAGCTGCATTATGTGGAGCAACGGCAGACCCATGGCGATTGTAATGTATTGACCAAGAGAGAGAGACGGCAATTGCAGTGAATAGGATGAGAGTAGATGGCAATTGTAGTTGCAGCAGAGAGAGGAAGAAGAAGAAGCTTTTACGTGACAGACACAAGCCTAGCACAAGCCCAGAGCGAAAGCTGCAGGAGAGGAGGCCTGTGATTATGTGTGATAGGTCTATATTAAGGAAGTCTCCTATAATTCAATGACCCAGCGCTGTCATGGTTGTTGACTCTCTGAAAGCGCGTGATGCTAAATTTGAAAATTGCTCATCTGGTAGCTCATATGGTAGAGCGTTGATCTCTACTCCCAAGGTTTTGTGTTCAAATCTTGGGGGTCTCGTTAGGTACCTATCCTTGATGGGTTGATTATAAGCATGTACGATGGGTTCGCCAGCCCTCATCCCGTGACCGCCTCCACCTCACGGAGGCTGGGTGTGTGTGTGTGTTTCTAAAATTACCTGTACCTTCGAAAAAAAAAATCAAAAATTGCTTGCCGAGTCTTAATCGACTTCTAAATTTAAATTTGTAATATTTGTCCCGTTGAAAGGGACTTGTTTAGGTCGATTTCGATTCTAGCCCACCGACCCCCCCTCACTCTACAAAATGGAGTGAAAGAGTGTGTGTTTTTCCTTCTCAATAAATAAATACATATATATATTATATCTATGTACACACAATTTCAACCCTTCTATATTATATCTATGTACACACAATTTCAACCCTTCTAGAGTGAACCTACTTAAGCTTGTCTTAAAGTTTTATTCTTTGAAGTTTTTTTCTCCCCATTGGTGGGATTCTTTCAAACCCAAAGAAATTTAAGGACTACCTTTGTTGTTTGCATAGAGAAAGAGATGGAAAATTTTTCCTTCTCAATAAATAAATACATATATATACTATATCTATGTACACACAATTTGAACCCTTCTAGAGTGAACCTACTTAAGCTTTGTCACTTATTCTTTGAAGTTTTTTTCTCCCCATTGGTGGGATTCTTTCAAACCCAAAGAAATTTAAGGACTACCTTTGTTTTGGAAAGACAAAGATAGGAAAAATTTCCACTTGATACTTTTCTACCAGCCTTTAAGGCTATGAAAAAGAATGAATACTTAGTCTTAGCCTATAAGGCTACTAAAAAAAATGAATACTTATCTTACCACCCTTTATAAGATTCTTGCACAAGAATGCACTTAGCATGTTTATACATAATATATACATGTTCAAAATAGATGTTTTTGAATATTCTCATGTATTTTTTGGATCACAATACGGGTTCTATAAATCGATCCCAAAAGTGTCCATACTCACAAGAGATTTCCAAAGAAAAGTAATAACTCTTTTGCATGCATTTGACAATAATGAAAGAAATGTAGTTTGTGTTTATGGAGTTTGGCATACTAATTGGCCAATAAATCTTTTATTATTTGCACACAAAAAAAAATGGTTGACAAAAGATAAAGTCCATCAATTGTTTGGACATGTTAAGAATGATAAGTTCTTCATGCCATAATTATTTTAACAATTGGAGTGAAATTCATCAAAATCTAGATAGTTTTATCATCCTTTGATGTGTTTTTCACCCCTTAAATTTGAAAAATGGATGTAACTAAATGCTAATATTTTAGGAGTATTAAATTTATAAATCTAGTTTTATGTATATGATTTTGAACAAAAAATAAACTGAGGTAAAGACATATTCTTTATTGAAAGAAGTTGTTTTTTCTAGCAATTGTACACGTGAAATCTGAAGACAATATGATAGAAATCCAGGCCTCATACTCAAGTGTAGACTAAAAAGGATAAATCCCAAGTTTGATCTCAAATTTCAATTTAATACTTTCAAAGAAAAAAGTTAAGTTGCATATAAATCTCCCATATCATTTTTTTAATGAGATGAATATAAATCTCCCGCAACATTTCACTCATAGATCATATTGAGCGCTTGTCGCAAACGATCAAGGATACACTTTCCTTGTCAAGTCAGGGTCAACCACCCAACATACAAATCCACCCTAGTCCAAGGATGTCCACCCAATGTTGAACACCTAGGCTCCTTCAAAATCAATATCCCAATTTGATGTTAAAACCTAACTCTTATGTAAATTCAGTTCAAAAAAACTAAGTTGCATGTATGTCTCCCAATATACTTATTGATGAGATACAGATATGTTTCAAATGGATGTTTTAAATGGATTTTGAGAATCATTACTCATAAAGTTCAAGGATGTGATTCGAGGATGCAACTCCCTTGTCAAGTTAACGTCAACCAGCCCCGACATACCCTACTCTAAGGTATCCACCTATTTTGATCACTTAGGCTCCTTCAAAATCTATACAATCTCAATGTAAAATTCATACTATTCTTCAATATTCAACATCTTCTTGGACAAGCAAATTTACAAATCCACTAGCCCTTTACAAGCCCCTTGGTTGGAATAATGCATGTGTAACCAACTTGATACTTGTGGTGCCACTCTTAGATTCTCCACATAGTATTTTTTGTGATCTTCATTACTACACATTCACCAAAGCTTCAACTCATTTAACTTTTATTCAAATAAACTTCAACTTATTTAACTTTGATGGATCTATATAAAACTTTATCTTGGTGTTAAAACTTCTAGTCTCTCAAGTTCAGTTTTTTACCTCTTTTTAAAAGTTGTCTACGCATGCGTACAACACTACCAAAAAACAATAATATTTTGGGCACTTTACACAATTCTTACAAAAATTGGCATTAAAAAAAAGACTTCCTTTTGCTTACTTTTTGAGATTATAATTGAAAATCTAACAATAAGTTTTTAAAAAACATGCCAAAATAGAGACATATAAAAAATGATACAACTGTAAAAAGAAGCTATTTTTTAAACATATAGCTTATGGTTCCTCATAATCATTGCTACACCATCACTAGTTGATGTGCCTTTCCTTGAGAAGGTAGACGAGGCATCCACTTCTTCATTATCCATAAATACATTTTTTTTCTTCTATGTATACACTTGAAGCTTAGAATCCTTGGGTCATCTGCCATGTTAGCATGATTGAGGATGTGCTACAAAGTGCAACTATAAAAAATTATGTATATGATTATATTACAAAAGTGTTATCTTGATACAATTATTATCCTAATTATAATACCCTATTTTGGCTCTTGATGATGAGAGTAGTATTAAAATCCATTTTGAAGCTCTTGAGTATCACAATTTCTTAATTGATAATATATACTTTTTTTTTAAAAAGTTCGTTACGTATAGATGAATTTAATAATATCATGAATAAGCTATTTAAAAGTTGTCTAGTTTTGAAAAATAATTACACTCTCATTTTTAAAGTAGATGTGTCCATGTGACAATAAGGGGTTAAATGGTAATTTTAGTTATTAAGTGAGTTTAGAAAGCATGAAAAAGCTCACTTTAAGAAACAAAAGTTTATACTTTCCAAAATACTTTTTTGTAAAATATCAGGCAGAGACTCATGTTCGAATCCTACTAGTTATTACACATGGTAAGAATGTTTTAGTTACAACATTTACAGCCAACTTAATGCTGAGTAAGAACTTCTCAGCTAAGAGTTGATGTTTTTCATCAACTTGATACAAAACATCAACTTTTATGAAAATTTGATATTTTGCATCAAGTTGATGTAAAATATTAACTTTATATGCAAAACATCAACTTTCTATGCAAAAGATCAACTTTTTTACAATACTTGATGTTTTGTATCAACGTTATGCAAAACATCAACTTCCCACAAAACTTGATGTTTTGCATCAACTTTGATGCAAAACGTCTAGTTTTGTGGAAAAGTTAATGTTTTGCATATCAAGTTGATGCAAAACATCAACTTTTCCACACAACTCGATGTTTTGCATCAAAGTTGATGCAAAACATCAACTCTACCACAAAACTTGATGTTTTACATCAAGTTTGAGATGCTCGGGAGGAGAAGAAAGTTGGAGGATCAAAGGCTGGTTTTCACAAATGGCCTGTTTTAGCAATTTCGTCCATGTTGGCATACTCAGACAACCTCTTCCACAAATTTTGAGTATTAGCATGACTATGTTTCGATGCGTTGTATTATGTATAGACGTCATAAATTGCTTTGTGACATCTATACATCGCATTGAAACATAGTCGTGTTGGTACTCAAAATTTGTGGCATAGGTTGTCTGAGCATGCCTACATGAACGAAATTGCTAAAACAGGTTGTTTGTTAAAATCGAGCTCCGATCCTCCAACTTTCTTCTCCGAAGCATCTGAAACTTGTTGAAAAACATCAAGTTTTGTGGTAGAGTTGATGTTTTGCATAAACTTTGATGCAAAACATCGAGTTGTGTGGAAAAGTTGATGTTTTGCATCAACTTTGATGTAAAACATCAACTTTTAGGAGGCTATTTTTCTTAACTTTGAAATATTTTTATATTTTTTATGAGAATTATTTTTTATTTTTATCACCAATAAATCTGTAAAATATCATTCCATGTATTAGATAGCAACCAATAAAATCTAAAAAATCTTTAAAAAAATCTTATAAATCATAGAATTTTTAAAAAAATACCTAGGATAAGGTGATATAGGTAGAACATAGGTTTAGGGCTAAGGACCTAAAAAACACATATGGTCGATCGCAACCTTTGACTACAAATTTGAGAGGTCATTAAAAAAATGCTTATCTATGTAACCATGTAACGTTTGTATCATAAATAATATCGCTACATAGTAGATGCCAAAAATTCATGATAGAAGAAGAGCTAGATGAGATAATCCATGATGACCTCTAATCCATTGGTTTTAATCTAGATATGCAAAGCTCTATTGATTTGGAAAACCACGAGTCGATTGATTTGCCAATCTTAATTTTCGTTCTACAATTCAATTTTAAAGCTGAAGAACTATAAGCAAATACACGTGGTGGGACCATCTATGTTGAGGAGGGGAGTGCATGTGAAGAACTATAAACAATTCAATTTTAAAGCTGAAGAACTATAAGCAAATACACGTGGTGGGACCATCTATGTTGAGGAGGGGAGTGCATGTGAGCCTCGACTTTGCCATGCATGTGTGCAGTAGTATGCTCTCCAGCACAGGGGACCTTGAATCTACTGTCATCGTGAAATCTCCAAGCTCTTCTCTACCACCATTCTAGAAGCCATAAGCTCCTCTCTTTTCTCTTTGTACACAAAGACTCTTAGCATCCTTCGCATGTCCTCAAAATAATTATAACCAGAGTTCATTCTACACTACCCTTAGACATAACATCTCTCAACATCCTTCATATGTACTCTAAATAATTATAACTAGAGCTCATCCTTCACATGTACTCTAAATAATTATAACTAGAGCTCATTCCTACACTACTCTTAGATATACGATCACCTACATTCATGATAATGGCTATTTGGATCAAACATCAACACATGCATACTATGAATTTTTGCCACCACCACATATGTACATGTTATAGGCTACAATTTCTTGCCCCCACCCTTATCCATATTGCATAACAAGAATTTCCTTCATGAAAACAAATGCCTATGTGGGTCAAAATTTACACCCATAGGCTATATGATGTTTGTCTCTAAAATTGTCTTGTCGACAAAATATTTTAATTTTTTACTCTTTGAACATGCTTAGGTTTACTCAGAGCCTCCGTAGTTACCATCTTCTACATATATATATGAATAGAAGTCTACCTTTGCACACCTATAAGTTGACCTCTTTAAAATCTTAGCATTGGTTATATATCATGCCCACTATATCTGCTTATAAAGAGCAAATAATTATGTCATGCAAACTGTCAAGGTAAGTATATACTAAAGGCTTTGCTATTTGGGTCTAGAAATAGACTCAAGGATGTTTGTAGAATTTTTCATAAATTATGATGTTTATATTGTTATGTGCTCTACCTAAGAAAGTCCATTAAAAAACTGTCTTACATTCATAAAATTTATAAAATAAAATTTTATTGAAAAATATTGATATTTCTTTAAGTTATGTAGACTCCTATGTTATTTTGTAAGTCAAGTTTATTTTTATGTCACAAACAACAGCAGTTTATAAATCTACGAAGGTCACATGCATTCTCAATCTTGAAAAAAATAGCAAAATTCATGTAATTTTTAAATTTATACATGGAATTCTATATGTGTTTTCAAAAAACTATGTTTTTAAGCCATTTTTGAGATTTCACACATTTTGGGACGAAATCTTTTTAGGTAACCCTCGTCAGTTACCTATTTTGCTCGCAACAGTAGAAAGATATGAAAAAAAAATACTTGATAGTTTTTTACCACCTTGTAAGGCTACTAAAAAGAATGAATACTTGATAGTTTTTTATCACCTTGTAAGCCTACTTAAAAGAATGAATACTTAGTCAGCCTTTAAGGGTACAAAAAAGAACGAGTACTTGTCTTACTAGCCTTTAAGGCTACTAAAAAGAAGGAATACTAAGTCTTAGCCTTCTTAAGACTACTAAAAGAACGAATACTTGTCTTACCAGAATGATTTTGATAATTATTTGTACACCTACAATAAAAATTCTATCAATAAAATTAGGAGGGAGCTTTCTTCTCAATCATAGAAAATAAAAATGAAATAAACAAATCTTATGATTAAGAACTTTTATATATTTTTATATACTCTTTCATAATGATTAGTGACCAATTATTATTACTCGACAATTTCAAAACAAAATCATTTAACTTAGATTTCTACCATCTGTCTCGATAGACTGCCCCAACCCAGAATAGAGTCGTTATTACGCTGCAAAGGACGAGTAACGAGCTCAAGAACATCTCTTGCATTAGTGGATCCATGAATCTGGGCAAATGTGAATTCGACAAACCATTTTGTATCAATACCTCTTGCCTCCAAAGGGTTGGCGTGGGCCATCTTGGTAATTGCTAAATCAGGTTTCAACTCATGCATACGCTGCACCTGAGTATAATTATCTGGTTTCTCAACAATTCGTGGCATGGGTGTTTTCATCTTTTTGCAAGTATGTTGCAAAAGCAATAATTTGCCAGCTTGATATCTCTTAAAGGTAAGACAAATAACATGGTCTAAAAATGAGAATGTTACTTAGACTTGCTGTTTACGAAGGCAAGCCAAATAACATGTAACATTCTACATTACATGTAATATTTTAGCTTACGTTTTAGTACTAAAATTCACGTATCCGCGTTGTCTCTTGTGCCTAATAAATTTCCATGAATCATGTATTTTTGTTAAGTGGATTTTTACATTGTCTCTTGAAGTCACTCAAAAACATGTAAAATATAAGATGCTTCCACAAGAATGTGTTTGTCAATATGGTATATACACAAGAATGTGTATGTCAATATGTAAAATATTGTCAAGATTCTTGCACAAGAATGCGCTTAACATGTGTAGACATAATATTTACATGTTCAACACAGAGATATTTTGAGTAGTCTCTTGTGTATTATTTTGCTCTCCAAAACAAAGGTAGTCCTCAAATTTCTTTGGGTTTGAAAGAATCCCACCAATGGGGAATTTAAAAACTTTCAAAGAATAAAAGACAAATCTTAAGTAGGTTCACTCTAGAAGGGTTCAAATTGTTTGTACATAGATAAAAAATATATATGTATTTATTTGAAAGAATCCCACCAATGGGGAATTAAAAAACTTTCAAAGAATAAAAGACAAATCTTTAGTAGGTTCACTCTAGAGAAGGGTTCAAATTGTTTGTACATAGATAAAAAATATATATGTATTTATTTATTGAGAAGGAATTTTTTTTCCTCTCTTTCTCTCTCCAAAACAAAGATAGGCCTTAAATTTCTTTGGTTTTAAAAGAATCCCACCAATGGGGAAAAAAAACTTGAAAGAATAAAAGACAAAGCTTAAGTAGGTTCACTCTAGAAAGGTTGAAATTGTGTGTACATAGATATAATATATGTGTGTGTGTGTGTGTGTGTGTAGGAAAAACACACCCCATTTTCTAGAGGGAGGGGGTCTATTGTCTCCACCACCTAGAACAAAGCACAACACGTGCTTCCATTAGTTAGAAAATTCCAATCTTCCAAGTTATTGGATCCCTCACAAAAGGACCACCAGAGATATTTTTACTTGTACATGGGAAAATTTTCTATGGAAGAGAGTTGATGTTTGTGAGGGAGATTTGTCGGCTATGGCAAAAGGGAGAGAGATACGTAGGTTGTTGACAGATGCGATTCTAGTGATTTGAGATAATTAGGTAGTTAGCTTGCGCGATGAGGCCTTCGTGTGTGTGCATGACTCTCAAGGAACTAGGCGAGGTAGCCTGACAAGCAAGAGGAGGGGGCGACCAAGTAGGTGCAGATGTGAGCATGGTTGTTCTAAATGGCATCGATGAGATAGACACAACAATCTACATTGATGTAATTGAGCAGAGGGGAGGGAGGGAGAGAGAGAAGAGAGGGGAGAGAGACAACGTTTGATATATATGTTAGTTGTATAACGTTTAATAAGGCTATTTGTTCAAGATTCTATCCTTTCTAATTAATTAATGTTTTTTTATCCTAGTTAATTAATTGATTTTTCTTTTTTAACGTTGGGTGACAGGTCGCTGTAGGCCGGACAAATATTACTTTTTGATCGGGACTCGGCAAGCAATTATAATTTCGCATCACGCGTTTTGAAAGAGTCAACAACCATGAGCTGGGTCATTGACTTCCTTAATATAGATCGATGGAAGCAGCGTAAAGAAGCATCGAATGCTCGCGCTCGCTCTGTGTCTGTCTCGGCTTGTATCTGTCACAGATAATTACAAGCCTCCTCACGTTCTTGTTTCTCCCGCGACTACAGTTGATTGTGTCTGTCACGTTAAAAGCGTCTTCTTCTTCCTCTCTCTGCTGCAACTGCAATCGCCATCTCTCTCTCGGTCTATACACTACAACCGCCATGGGTCTGCAGTTGCGCAGCGTAACGCAGCTCTTCGGGCGACGGAAGTATAGCCGCGTTCTTGACCAAGCAACTGGTGAAGATGGAGCTCTAGATATAGTCAACCCTACCAGCAGTAATTTTGATTACGTTGATGATGATAACCGTGGGAATGGCAGCAGACAGGAGACAGCCCCTCCCACCGGCCGTCATCCAAAGGGTGCAGGAATAAGGGGGTTCAGGATGCGCCCAAAGCTTCGCACGAGACAGATCAGTAGCACAAAGCTATCAGTAGATCATCATCAGAGGCACCATGCTGCATATAATACTTCATCTTCATCTGCTGCAGATGGGCCTCAGGCTGCAGTGCAGAACTTCCTACAAGGGCCTGCCAAGGAAGGTGAAGACAACGCCTACCATCAACAGTGCACAGACTTGCTCAGAAAGCTGTCCGCACGAGGGAATAGAGTCCCTGGATTCGTATGAGATTAGATCATTAGCAGTGAGCACCTACCTAGGCTATAAGTAAGCGTTTGCAATGCATCGACAGCCATTATAGCTTATCTTAAACTGGTTGTCTTGTATAACACGTTTTAAATGTGCTCGCTTTTGCATTATCAACGTATAATTCAAAGCCTGAAATATATATTTTGCACATTTTGTATACCAGATCCACTTTTTTTCAATTGTATTACATTTTGTATCGTTCAAATTTAAGGGCATGCTTGCCTTCGATGTTTTTGGTTCTGGATTTAGGGGTAAGCTTCTTGCTCGTATATGTATAGCCAAAAGCATAGGCATAGAGGATCCTCAAGAAATAGCCCAATCACTCCTTGAGCACACTCTGTCCAATAACAAGAGAAGGAAGCTCAATATTGTAAGAAATCTTTTGTAAAGATGATACAAACACTTGTATCCATTCACAATTGAGATAGACCAAACTCCTAGGGGATTTAGCAAGGTCTCTCTTTGAATGAGTTGTTGCCTCCTCACCCAGATTTGCGAGTCATAAGAGACCGCTTCTTCCGCGTGTACCGCTCTGGATCCGGGGAAGGGGCTTCTTCCTTGTCCTGATGCACCTACATTGTGAGCTGCCCTGCCTGCCGACCTTCAATCCTTCAAACTGGTTCATGAATTTCACAAACTCCTCCCAGTTGTTGGAAGGCCTTAGGGCACCTGCCTGCTACGCTATCTGGATTAAAGTCTGCATATAATTCAGGGCAGTGCCCTTCTAGATGACCATGCTCTATTGTCCCAGCTCAACTTGGACCCTTTTCTGTAACTCTTCCTTATCCCTCTTTTCCCTTTTGGCCCAGTCTTAGAAGTCTTCTATCATTCTTCTCCTTGGCCCTAATTTTCTCGGCATGTCCTTCCTCATGGCATCTAGTTGATCTTTTCTCTTCCGGGGGTTAGCATGGGCTATTGTTAGGGTGACATTTAGCTCGTTTTGATGATCACTTTCCCTCCTCTTCCTCTTGTATTCCTCGTAGGGGTTGCGACCTCTACTTCCTTCTTAAGAGCCTTTATGGTCAACATGTCCTGCCTATGCTACTCTTTAAACTCCTCCACTAGTGCTTCCAATTCTTCAATTTATGCCTTGAGTGCAGCTTCGTTATTCTCCTACTTCTCCAACTTCTTTTCGTGCTGTAACCCATGCATGCTCCTTTAGCTCATTGTCAAGGATTAGGTCCATTAATGACCCTTTGTATATTACCAGCTCCTTACCCTTCCCATTTGTTGGTGCAGCTATCTTCTTCATGTCTCCTTTCAGGAGTGTGAACCTGTGCTTCCAGACATCCACCTCATTTTTTAGCTTCTCAATATCCTTGCAATACATTTCTTTGTCGGCACTTCTCCCACTGGCCTCGATCTCCTTGCCGTCTTGGCTGGGTGTGCTGCTGCTTCTAGGGCTCTTGTTGGTTCCGGCCTATTAGCTAGGCTTGGTTTGGCTATCCAGAGCCTCCTTCCAAATTGTTGTCCTATGAGTGGTAGGGGATCACTACAAGATGGTGTCGGGGCTTACATTGCTATTGACAACTTCTTTAAATAATCCCCCCACAGCTCCTTTAGATCTTCAATGGCCTACCCTTCCCACTGCTTCATCTTTTTAGCTTCAAGCTCATATACTTCCAAAAATTCATCAGCATCCAGGACAACCAACCTTGCTTCTGCCTTGACTAAATCTACTCTATCTCTATCGACCCTGGCCTACACACTTCTTTGATGATTCTAATATGCTCTTCTCTTATTAAGGCAACCTGTCCTTCTAGTGTGGCATGGCTCTCCCTGGCCCTTTCCAGATCCCCTTGCAGCTGTATAACCTCATGCTCCCTCCTTGCCATTGCCTCTTTCACCCTTTCCATATCCTCCTTGAACTTCTTGTTGGCCTTTTGGAGATCTCTGATCTTGATTTGCATCTCTCCTAGATGGTCCGTCTCCATTCTCCTTTTGTGCAACTCTTCCTACAAGGGTTTCCTATTGACTTTTCACCATCTAGATGATGGCATTCTTTTCCTTTACTACAACCTGTAATTTTGTCATCTCTTTTAAGCCATCAGTTCATGCATCTCTGTGCAAATAATTGAGGGCTCCCTGCACCCAATCTGCATCTATGTTTTCCAAAAAGCTCATAGCACCGATAGCAAGGATATCTGGCTGCACTTGCTCTAGCTGCATGCTTGTGCTTGTCAGTGCTTCCTGCTACCTGTTGCTCCAGTTGGTGCACCAGGATAGACTTACCAATGTTGGCCAAGTCCTCCTTGAGCTATTTGCTACTCTTTGTCAGCCGCCCCACTGCTCCCCTCCTTGGCCATCTTTCCCTTTTTGCTGGACTTCTTCGTGCCAAACTTCGAGATTCTCTTTTTTCCCAAGTCAACCTGCTCCTTTCCCTGTCCGAAATCTTATCCCTGGGGATTTTCAACTCTTCCTCTCTGGGCTTTGTGTCTTCATTTTGTTCTACCACTTCTTTTTGGCCCTCCTTCTTTCCGGCTCCTGATTGCCCCTTGAACAGAGCTGTCAAGTAAGGTCCAATCTTGGTTTTATTGTTCGGGTTGTTGATCTTACCAATCTAATCCTTTAGATTATTGTATAGCACTTTAGCCCATGCCACTTTGGTTCATGCCTTTGCCACCTTCACCATTCTATAGGCTTTTCACGACATGCATTATGGCTTGTCGGTGAGATTTATCATCTCCACCATGAAGAGCATTTTCTTCTATCGCTCCTCATCTGGAATGCCTGTTATTTTGAATTCCTTAGCCTTCCCCTCCAGCGGGCCAAAATCCTTGATCAGATCATCATCCTCGGCTGGCTTGACCTTAGCCGACAATATTAACACTTCAGCTACATAAAGGAGGTTGAATGTTCTCTTCTCACCTGATGGGAGCATTATGATGTTGGATTTCTTCAATTGCTCCAGCTGCTCAATGGCCTTGAGGTTGTGTTGGAGCTCCTCCCAAGGTAGCTCCACAATCTCCTTCAACCCCATTTTCTCCAACCATTGAGCGTGCTTGTATGCCTCCTTCTATAGGGTGGATGAAAGGTAGTTGCACTCCACCATTTTGTCAACTTTGGTTGCACTAGGTCTGAGTGATAGGGGCAAGGGTGGAAACAGAGCTCAAAAGAAGCGTCGTTCAGAGCGCAAGGTAGCAAGAACTCTTTGCATAGTGATTTTTGAATTGGGATTTCGATGGAGAGGTAGCCGACCGTTGTCGTGGTGCACGCTTTCCTTGGGTACGGCCATAATCGCTCAACATCTCCATGATTTTTCCAAATCGCTTTCACAATCTGGCCATAAGTGCCTACGGCACCTTTTGCAAGGTCATTGATGGTTGAGTCGAGAACAGGCGACGGCGATAACCTTCTAGCTCCTTCCTTTTCCTCTACTTCTTTGATTCACACCATATAACATTAAGGGGAAAAAAAAGGGAGAGAAAAAATCAATTTGGAGAACCGATGAGAGCGAATAAGAGTAATACATAAACTAAGAAATTAAGAAGATGGCAACAAAGAGAGAAAAAGAAAAAGAAAGAACAATAAATAGAGTAAAATAAAAAGGTCACAATAAAGAAAGAAGAAGAAGAAGAAGAAGAAGATAAATTACAGTCATTATTATTATTGGTGTTGTTGTTTTAACAAAGAAAACCCCAAAAAGGAACACTACGGACTTACAAAAAACATGGACACTGGAAAGAATAATTTAAGTATTAGCTTTTTTATGGTCTTCCTCATTTTCTCTTCTTCTTCTTCTTCCCCCGAACTAGTGAGGAATGAGTATTAAGCAGAGCATGTAAGCATCACTAAGTAATGCTTTGTATTAGTTTTAAAAGGGATTGAATATTTAGAGGCATAGCACTACTATTTACTATGGTCTACAGTTAAGGATACCATTTAGGCCACCATTCTAGGCCAATTAAAAAATTGTTTAATAAATCATTGGTAAATTTATATAATAAACATTTTCACTAGTAGTATAATTTTACCAACAACCTTTTTATAAATTAAATATGTTGGGTAGATGAACACTAATCCTAGTTTCTATTTTCCCCAAGTATTTGTTGTCAAAATAGGTGGTCTTAGTTTGGAAAGCACCCGTATTCTCAGGTCCACCCTACCACACCCACTTTCTAGTGATTGATCATGTATAACTTAGACCAATTCCATAAGCTCGGCCTAGCCTCGTCCAATCCCATTAGTCTAGACTTCCACCCTTCCCACTATGCCTATGGAGTTGGTGTGAACTCACACACTTGTAATAAAAGTTCTCTTTTCATTACACACATAATTGAATACAAAGTTCGCACACACACTACACTAATAAAATTTTCTAATAATAATAAAAGCAGTAATTTTAACTATATAATATAATAATTTAAATAAATATTATAAGCTAGAGAATCATCCAAGATACATCATCACAAAAGGCTACCCTTTATTCTCTCCTAGTAGATTCTTCTCACCTTTTCACAGGTTCTCTCACATTTACACATTCTCTTTTACAGCCTCTAACGAAGGGCTTGTTCTCGCACACACCCTATTCACTTGTATATTTCAACACATCCCCTTAAGTGAATACTCCTAGCACACTTGGACCCTATACCAAGTTTCCCTCTTACTTGATAGTCCGCGACCAGTGCCTAGCACACCTCCCCTCAAGTTAACTTAGCACACCTGGACCCTGTACCAAGTTTCTCTCTTACTTGATAGTCTGCGAGACCAGTGCCTCAAGTCCCTAAACTCATAGTCCTTGACACTCTCTATGTGTCCAAGGCTACTACAAGTGCCTAAACTCATAGTCCTTGACACTCTCTCTCTCTATGTGTCCAAGGCTACTACAAGTACCCGCGACCTTGACTAAAGTGCTCACATACATCTACCACGTGGCCTACATCATCAGTGGCTCAGAGGTGGTTTTACTTTGTTGAAGCAGGTTACATTGGGTTGTGGGGTCTCTCTCTCTCTCTCTCTCTCTCTCTCTCAGAGATTTTCACATGGCTCCTCTCTCTTTGGAGCCTCACATCTTCTCTTGTCTTCAGTCTTCTTGTCGCTCGTGGTGGCAGCTTCTCTTCACGCGTCCGTCTCTTCTTTCAGTCTTCTTGTTGTGGCAGCTTCTCTTCTCGTGTCCGTGTCTTCCTTCAATGATTCCTTTAGATCTTCTTCTCGGTGTGGATCCTCCTCTTGGAAAGAGATATTCTTCTTCTTTCATGGCTGGGGCCATGAGCTTGTCCGTCAGGTCTTCTTGCTCCATGTGAGCAACATATTTAAATGTTTTGTTGACAGTTCTTTTGGGCTTTTGATGTTTATCTTGTATCATTATGCAATGCAAACCCAAATCTATGCGGAAGGTCATACCTCTTGCCTTATTCCGGACAAGGGCAGTGTCTGATCCCATTTTTACACTGATGTAATGTGCCCAATACATAATGCATATAGCATTCATTCTTATTCACATTCCCAAATGCAACTCTGGCTCTGAATAATCTTGAATTTGAGTGTGATTTGCAGGCATTAACCAAGGGTTAAATGCAAAATGATGATTACCACAAATTTATCAGCATAATTTTCCCAGAAATTACATTAAATCAAGGGGAGTAACCAATTTGTACGGAATGGTTTGAGTATCAAACCAACTTCAAATTTCAATCTGAAGTTATAGGGATCTGTATCAGATACCTAATGGTTAATTTGAACCCTCAATTGTATCAAAATATAGTGATTAGCACTGATTAATCACTAATTAGCAAATGAATCCTCTATTTTGTGTGCAAAAAATAGAGTATGTGGGGAGCCCAGATCTGGGGCCTTAGACTTCAAATGAGCTCAAATCCTTTCAAGGCCATCAATAGCAATTATTCTAGTAGAGGATTAAGCCAAGAAACACAAGATTTGACCAAACATTGAATGCTTAAGCTCTGTTTTACCAAACATTGAATGCTTAATCTCTGTTTTACCAAAATCACCTGCAGATTTGATAAAGAGCTTGGATCTCATTGTAGAATTGATCAAATCAAATTCTCACTTCACCAGCTTGTAGAGCATGCTTGAAAACCCATGGAGCTACTATGAGGAATTAGACCAATTTGATTTCATGAAGTAGAAAACTCAGATTTCCTCCAAAAAATGGTGCCTGCAAATCGTGCTGCCACCGGCGTTCTGCGCTGATTTGCTTCAATTCCTTTGGGCTATGTGTAGGCCCTTGAGTCTACTATGAGTACCTAAAAAGGCTTGGGCAATGGTTGAGCCTACAAGGAGAGGGAGCTCCTCCACTGGCTGGGGGTGCAGAGGTTAGTTGAAAAAGAGGTGAAAATTTTAATGGGCTCACAAATTGATGGATTCTAGGCTTGGCTCTCATGCCATGTTAAAATTACAGCAATGTGATGAGCTATGGTGGATCAAATACTAGAATCAACATCATTAACAAAGTGATTAGATGATAATTAAGATATGATTAGTGAGTAATTAACAAATAGCTTAATGTAGGCATGGATAATCAAAAACCAAAAATTCTCATTAGGCCAATGCCTTAATTTATAGAGTTTACATCCAAGCATCTAATCCCACAGATTTCTCCTTGATTCACTCCACCTCTTTCGCTTGATTCTCTCCACCTCTCCCAGAATATCTCCACACTTCCTAAATCTTCTCATGCTACCCTTTATTCTCTCCCAGTATATTCTTCTCACCTTTTCACAGGTTCTCTCACATTTACACATTCTCTTTTACAGCCTCTAACCAAGGGCTTGTTCCCGCGCACACACCCTATTCACTTGTATATTTCAACAATCTCCTCGCACCACAGCCGTGATCCTTAAACAATGATGATATTATGCACCACTAAGCCCAAACACTCCCAGACTATACTGTGCTGACCTGAGAAGCCCTCACAAATCTCACATCTGACTCAAACACCCATGTACCCATCCAAAGGAACCATTTTTCTAGTCGTCACCCCTCCCAAAAGCACAAACACTTTGGAATCAATGCAAAGAGCCATGTATGACTGACCATCACATCCAAGTCGTTAACTACCTACTCGATACACATAAGAGCCACTTCTTCCTGTCCTTCATACCAATTGTTCCAAAGAGAACTTGATGTCGTGCACTCAGATGTATGGGGGCCGACAAAGACAGCATCAATGGGAGGATGTTACTATGTGTTTTTCATTGATAAACCACACAAGAAAGGTGTGGGTCTATTTCATGAAAGAGAAAAGTGAAGTATTTACTCACTTTCAGAATTTAAGAATGTTGTCCAAAAAGCAAATAGGTTTGCAGGTTAAGTGCTTTAGGTTTGATGGAGGGGGAGAATACTTCTCCAATAAGTTTAGTGAGTATTTGGAACTTAGAGGTAACTCATGTGTAGGTACAATCTACAGCAAAATGGTGTTAATGGCTCCACAATACAAAACAGGGTTCACATATCCTCACCATAACTATTTGTATAGCTCCACATTGAAAGGGGGGAGGGGGGGGGAGGACACAAGAATGTGCGTGCTATGTTATATATGGATGGACAACCCCTTCTTTGAAGGCTACTCTGTGTATACATAGGTTTATATATGGCATTATTCCCCTTCTATGTGTTGATTATATAAGATAATACCTTTATTTTAAGGCCTCAGTTGAATGTGCATGGTATGACACGTATGGATGGGAACCCCCCTGTCTCTTTGAAAATCGAAAACATAGTGCTATGTGTATACCTAGGTTTATATATGGCATTGGGTATGGCTGTACATAGTGCTATGTGTATACCTAGGTTTACATATATCATTATGTATGGCCATATATAAACCTCTGTGCATACATAGGTTCATATATGGCATTATGTATGTTCATATACATAGGCATATGCATATGTACTAAGGCATTATGTACAGTCGTACTACATAAGTGGAAAAGAAATGGATACACTTAACTTCTTCTTGACATTGTACACAAGAATGGTGCAGCAATGTTTGCATTTATGATTGCCCACCACAACATGATGTCGCGTGATTTGCATGAAGCGTATATCTCTCATTAGTGTAATTATTACTTTATCAATATGAAGACATTTGTTTTACTAATATAATGGACCTAAATCTCATCATACATTGTCTTGTTTTGAAATTATCACTTTATCAATATGAAGGCATTTGTTTTACCAAAAAAATGTGCCTTAATCTTAACATGCATTGCTTTGTTTTAATTTTTCTCTTAGAGAGAGAGAGACAGAAGCTTTCCCCTCTCACGTGGGACATAGCAAAGACTATAAGAGAGTCTCTTTACACCCTAACTCGATGTGTTGCATCAAACTAGTATTCTTGCTTCCCAAATCGATGAAATTGCATCAAGAAAATGGAAATCTTATGCAAACAATAGTTTTTCTTTCTTTTTCATGAAAAAAATCATAAAATATGCCAAATGGTCTTCCTTTTTCCCCCCTTTTCATGGTGTTTGTCTCCATTCTATGGTTGGTTCTTTTACAAACTTTTATGTTTATGATTATTATGTATTTTGTGATGAAAATCTATTAGTTTAAGAATATTGTGCTAACTCTTTTGGTGACCATTATGAGCATATCCAAATGATTGGGTACAAATGAAAATTAGGTTACGTTTGGATATGCAAATTAAGCAATTAAATACAAGAGATTGGATACTTTTCTTACATACCCCATGTGTACTAATACATGATCATGATGTGGCTACATGGAAAATCCACTGAGCAAGGATTACAAAGCTAAGACCAAGCTCTCCATATTGGGGTGTTATCTAGTAAATAATAACTCTCCTCACACAAAAAATGTGAAATAGCATACTAGTCACAAAGTGATTCGTATTTATTAACATAGAATATTTACAAGAAAAACTTGACTTTGGTGCTAGAAGTAGCTTGAACAAAGTAGAAATATGTTTCCCATCATGGGATTGTAAATCTCATGACACTTTAGGAGCTTAAAGTATGTGCAATAGCTCCTTTCACTCTTACAAACTTGATGGTATCACATGAGTTTATTCACAAATCCCTAGCTTGACAATTATCACCCCAATCTTTTAACTATTAACTATCAGAGCATATGTAAGGAATCAAGATACTAAAATAGCCTACCCACATATGGGTGTACAATCCTGAGTGTAATATTCAACAAGCAAAAGCCTATTTTGGGTGATGCAAACGTACATATTCCCCTTTGATATCATGAAATTATTATTTAGATTCATGAGAATCCATATTTACTTAGTTGTGGTAGTGTTTTTTAAACATGCTTTTGTGCTTGAAGTGTGAAAATATCAATGAGCCAATTTTTTGAATTGCCTTAAAAATGTTGTTACTTTCAAAGCTTCTCATTTTAAGGGGATTCATGTGTGTGTGTGTGTGTGTGTGTGTGTGTGTGTGTGTGTGTGTGTGTGTGTGTGTGTGTGTGCCTCACTAAGGGTTGGGCAATTGGGAAGGTTTCATATTGCATCACACATTAATATATGTAACCACAATAAGCATAAATGGAATTTCAAGGTCAAATTAATCAAATTTAAGCCAACTTGGCATGGATCTTCATTATAATGGCTATCGATAGTTCATGCACTGATGTGATGGCACTAAGATATACCACATAATGTTCCTAGGAGACCATTAATGTTAAGCTCAAATGCTGATAAATCACAAAAACTTTAACCTATTTGAAATCATATGAGAGCATATGCCTTCAGATAGGTGGCTTCTATGCTATTGATTCCTCGAACTTATGCCACTTAAGTGAGGTACCATTTGTCTTCCCTGGCCATTGCCAAAATCAAGTTCCAAATCTTCTCCCCTCTTGCTTGCATTTCCACATCCTTTGAAAGGAGGGGAGTTTTTGCCTTTTATATTGGCCTACCTTATCTTGAGGCCCTTATACACATGATTTCTTTATAAGGTTATATATTGCAACTTTCAAATCCAAACTTTAGTGCTATGATGATAAATGAGAAAAACATTAACCTATTTGAAATCATATGAGAGCAAATGGCCTTGAATGAAATCAAATGAGATCATATAGAACTAAACTACAATAAACTTAACCTTATGAGCTAAAATCCAATAGACATCAATTAAGGACTCAAACCATGGCGGCAAGGTTCCACTATATGGACCTTAGTTTATTGAGCTCCTCTCATATGACCCTTCCTAGTCATGTCATTGGATCTCACACATGGTAAACAAAATTATAAATAATGAAAGGTTGACCCCTAGTATCTATCCTATAAGATGGTGCAAAATTTATGTACACAATGCAAACCTACATTTAGCCACTACAGCTTCTTTTTAATACCTTTATACTTACATGTTTGCAATGGGGGGAAGAGAGGCTCTTTCATCTTAGTTTTATGGATCACAAAGAAGTAGCCATGCACTTTCGTGGTATTGCATACTCATAGATGCACAATGCATACAAATAGATAGCCATTGACGTAGAGGCAATTTCATCTACAAAGGTCAAATCACTAATCATCAAAAAGTTGATCATATATTTGGGCCAATCTTTCTTTCCAAATGATTTTTTTCCATTTTTACCTTTCTTATTTAATGGGTTCTGAATTACATGCCGCTAGGTAGATTTGAACATAGGTGTTTTGGCAACTATGGAAAGAGTGAGTTGAGTTAAATTATGGGAATGCATATTTTTGCCTTACAAGTGGTTATATAGCATTTTACAACAACCATAAGGCAAACCATGCAACTCACTCAACAATTAGACCCAAGTGCCAAATTTGCATTCAATCTTGGGAACTATATAATGCAACTTAATAGGATCGGGTGTTCCGCGTCTTACTGGATGCTCGGATGGAATGAACATGCTTGATTAATGAACAAAGTCTTACTGGATGCTCGGATGGAATGAACATGCTTGATTAATGAACAAGAGTGCTAACCACATGGCCATGAGCTTTCTATGTCAAACGTGATACAAGGAGCCAAGCAACCATGCAAGTTGAAGGGTAGCCTATTTTGCTTACACATGTTGTAATCAAGGTTTTGCCTAGCATCTATGAGAATTAAGGTTCAAGTTGCAATATAGATGCTATATATGCATTTCGCCGAATTAACCTAAGAGGCCTTGAAAAGGAAAATAGAGAGAGAACTTCATCTTGGTGTTGCTCTGTTGATATTCTAGGCCATGGCTTAAGGAGGTTTGTTCAAAACATGTGGCCTTCATACCACATCAAAAAGTCAAAAGTCAAAAGTCAATTGGCTAAGTTTGGACTTGACTTTTCTTTATAGCTTCATTTGCTCCTATCCCATGGCTCCTTACATCACTAGTGAAGAAGGGTTATCACTCTTTAAGGGATTCTGTACCCAGCATCGTAAATTAAGCTGAGGCACTCATCTTTGCTTCACATTATAGATAAACACATGCAACCTGCAGGTGAATAATTGAACATCACTAAATTTTTGCACTAGATTATTTTATCTTTTGGTTCTTTCTTGGGGTCACTTGCTTAGAAGTGACAATTCCAACTACAATTTTTTGTATGTAGGATGTTCATCCCCAGTCTGACTCACATTTACTATAAAAAATAGTCATGCCAAGGTTTTAGGCTTAGAAGTAACAATTGCAATCAGTGCCTTCATTCTTATTCACAAAAAACAGTCATGTATCGATGCAAGGGTCCTTGACCTTTTTTACATTGTGTTAAGCTTCGTTTATTGATTAGTCTTTTTTGCTAAATTGAGAGGACCAGTCTTGATGCCAACAATTCAAACTCCTATACAAAAATCAAGCCATTAAGATTACATAGCATAACCTGAGCAAATTGTGAAGTGGAGGATGTTCCTCTCCCTATCCCACCTAGGTCAAAACTTGGGAGCTTGCCATCTTTAGGACCAGTCTTGATGCCAACAATTCAATCTCCTATACAAGAAAAAACCAAGCCAACAAGATTACATAGCATAACCTGAGCAAATTGAGCAGTGGAGGATGTTCCTCTCCCTATCCCACCTAGGTCAAAACTTGGGAGCTTGCCATCTTTAGGACCAGTCTTGATGCCAACAATTCAATCTCCTATACAAGAAAAAACCAAGCCAACAAGATTACATAGCATAACCTGAGCAAATTGAGCAGTGGAGGACGTTCCTCTCCCTATCCCACCTAAGTCAAAACTGGGGAGCTTGCCATCTTTTCTGAATAAATCAAGAATCCCATTTTATATCGAAACCTTACAAAAACGAAGCCAGAGCCCAAGAGCCTGCATCACTAGTGGACATACATATTACTACTGGACATCATGTGTAATTTCAACATGGGTATTCTTTTGCACAACTGGTTTTACTGCATGAAGAGATCTGTCACTGGCTGCTGAAGCCTTATCCAAGGCATAAGGAGCTAATTGTAGCACGGAGTCCTATGTATCAGCATGGCATTGGATGTACAGGCCAAAATACCTTGCCAGTTTTTCACCCATCTCTCACCATCTTCTGAGACTGGGGCGGGCTCATGTTTATGCCTGCTCAAGACAGAAGGAAACAAGGCATGTCTCTCTTTCAGTGGTGCAATCATACACTCTAGAAAGCACTAATATCAGACAACCATTATGATTTTGTATGGTGTTTGGTAGGTTCACTTCCTGCAAGCTGGATGCCTCCGCGTTGAAATGTAAATGGGTGACTGCAAGAAAATGCAATTGCATGGCATACCTTCTCCATCACGATCCATAATCTCATGCCATTCTTGAACAAGAGCACAATAGAAGCACATAACATGTGTGCAGAGATCTTCACAGCATCCACCCTGCAAGAACAAAAATATTTTTCAATATGTTTTTGAAGAACTAAACACCCAAAATATGTGGTCACAATGAAAGGTAAACCTGGAGAAGGCTCAACTCTTTGCACTGTAAAAACACCATAGGCTGGCTCAAAAAAACAATTGCTGTGGGTGCACCTTGAATTTGGTATGAAACAATCTGGATGACAATTACCTCAATGTTATACCGTTTGCGCAGCTTTCTCCTGTAGCAGCAAGTATAGCAGAAACAGCTCAATACCAGTGAGTATGTCAGGCAATCGTTGCATGCATCCTCGGGCACTGTTGGCAGGAGAGAGCACCATAAGAGAAAGAACAACCACAGCTCACTTTTACACAGAAAAATACACCTTTATATGCTCTTACAGCCTTTCTGATTCTATCATTCTATCCCTTATGCAGGAGCCCATATGACCATCCAACAAACTTTGGCACCAACCCACATGGAGAGATGAGACTCCAACAATAGATTGTCAACTCCCAATGCTGAAAATAATAAAATTGAGCCCCTTTTATAATAATCCTTGACTTCACGTTTTTTCTGCTTTTCATGTACGGATTTTAAAACTTCAGAAATAACCATGTTTCTTTGCCCCCACTTCCCCCCGGGCATGATTTCAACCAATTTTGATTTAAAAAAGAAATCTTATTCTTCTCTTCTTTCTCTTCCCCTTCACGATTTTCTTTAAAAGCCTGTAAAGATGAAACAAAGAAATAGATGAAAATTTTCTTGTGACTAGGTGTGTGCTCAAATTTTACTCCTTGGTCAATTTCACCTAGTTTCACACCCAACTGTTAAAATTTCTTACTAGTATTCCAGTAGCTCGTTTATTTCTCACTTTCCCCCAATTTACAAATCCTAATTTTACACTTTCAACCTCAATGGTCAAAACACAGTTTTGCCCAAATTCGACTTCTTGGTCAATTTATGTCACATGCACCCTATATTGAAGTGCTATGGACACACTGGCTCTACATCAGTGCAACATTTGTACAGTAGGATTACTCTTTTTGAGAACATTTTGTCGTATACCGTGACCACATTGTGAGCCCCAATCCAAGACATATCGGTCATGAGCTACATAGGTCAGTCTCCAAGACTTGAAAGCGCCCGCATGTGTCAATCCTCTTACCCACTTGGAGAATTCATCATATAAGTACATGGGCCAGCCCACAAGGCATGCTGCACCCTATTATGGGGATTACCTTGTATATGGTGCTAGACACCATATGCCACCCTTCTCGGCCAGCATAATCAGCATGTCGGCCATCATAAAAACATCATGGACAGATTATATGATCAGTCAGCCAGCGCAACATTTGATGCTAATTTTTTTGCATTTTTATCTTGTCCAATATGGCCAACAGCCCCTGAAGCAGACCAACCAGCAGCAAACAATCATATATAAGTAAACGCTCAGTCCATTGCGTAAATCATCAATCAGATTTTCAGTCCTCAAGCATTCAGGAGCAGATATGTGTGCCTAGATCCCCCGGCCTCTTGTGCATACATCCAACATTCAATACTTTATTGTGCTACAGTCCCCAAGGCCTCAGTGAAGATCCTCTTCTCAGCATTCAGCCAGCATATGTGCATCCCTCAGCAGTTCTAGGCTTGATTAGTGGTCATTGAAGAGTTATTCAAGGTGTCTTGGACAGTACATGGTCAGCCTGCGTTCAGTCTTCCTCGTCCTTGCGTTGGGCAGTCCTCACTCATCATTCATTGTCATTGTACAAAGTTCTCCAAAGAAATACAAGCAAATACTTCTACTTTAAGGGGGGGGGGGGGGGGGGGGGGGGGGGGGGGGGGGAAGGGGGGGGGGGGATTGGGCGGCCTATTGGGACCCAATCTGGTGTCGACTATCTATCTTCTCTCTCTATCCTAATGTAACTATTTGGCCTCCCTAGCTCCATTCACATAATGGAACCGTTGCCTAGACACTAGATTGGTGGAAGAATGCATGGGGATAGAGACCATAAGGTTTGTACACGAAAAAGCACCAGTTTTTGGTCAAAAAGCAAAGAAAAGCAAAAGGTATAACTAAGTTGACCGCAAGCCAAGAGCACCACTGGCAAGAGAGGATTGAGCAAGCTGCTTTTTCAAAAAGCAAGGCCCTAAAGCCAAAAAAGCAAAGCAGGCACGAAGATAGAGACCATGAGGTTTGTACATGAAAAGCACCAATTTTTGGTCAAAAAGTACAGAAAAGCAAAAAGTCAAACTGAGTTGACCAGCCAGGAGCACCATTGGCAAAGAGAGGATTGAGCAGGACCAAAAAGCAAAAAGCAACTCTAGGGCCAAAAAGAAATGCCCTAAAGCCGAAAAAGCAAATCACAAAGAATTCGCAAAAAGCTGGCCTTAATAAAAAGTGAAAAAGAGCAAAAGCAAAGTTTAAAAAAAGGAAAAACAAAGCTTGGCAAGCTTTTTGGCAAAAAGCAAGACCCCTCCCTGAAGTATAAAACTAGCATGAACCTCTCTTCATGATCATCATTGAGGCTTGGTGTTCATCATCATCACCCTGCTGTACGCCGCCTACTGGATTGTACGACTAACCACCTACCATACGACTACCAACACAGCCGCCAGCTGATCTGCCAATGCCGTCGCCACCTGTTGTGCGTCGTCGCCGCCGCCGCTTGACTGTGCCATATGGAACTACCACATGCACTTGATCTGTTGACTGCCTGTTGTTCTGTCTATACCACCGCCTACTGAAATGTTGTACGTACTACAGCCTGTGCCACAACTGAGTGCCTGCTGCCGACTAAATTGAGTGCCTGCTGCTACCATCAGTACCAACTGTCGTACAGCCACGTGGAACTCATACTCCCTTGTGCAGCCTCTTTTGGGTTGTTTCTGTTCCGGCTTGGGCAACAGAATCTACAGCTGATCATCATAAGCTTCACCCTACTAATGTATTGTGGGGCTAGATACTTACCTTCAGTTCTTTCTTTTCTTTTCCAGACAGTGTATCAGATGTCACATGGTTATAACTTTGGTCTCATAGGTCACTTTGGCCTTTTGAAGACGTTAATATAACATTTCATTTCATTTCATTTATTTATTTTTTCGTGAAATGTTGTTTTATATTATATGTAAAAAATGTACATCAGCCACATGGCTCACATAAAACCTATGGCCCCGAAAACCCCACAAAAGATCCTCTAAAGGATCATGACCATGGAAACCTGTACACTAATAAGAAAGCCTCCTAGCCAAATAAGCATCCCAGATAAAAGCATCAAAGATGAGCCAGCCGAGCCACCGTAGACCATAACGAAATAGCATCTGCATCAAGTAGCTGAGCTGAGAGAAGAGAAGAGAACTGCAAAGCAGCAAACTGTGGATATGTAGAATGTGCCCATGTATTCTAGACAAGGAATCAAAGAGGAACCCATTCCGTGTAGTCCAAATATGCCAAAGTCCTGTCCATCTAAGGAAATGGAATATCACAAGGTGACTGTCCGAAGTAATGACTTGAGAACAAATCCCAAATATCCACTGATGAGCCGAAACAGTAGACCTCTCTACTGCCTCCCAAACGCAAGAGACAAAAGACCAAATCTGACGGGCCATTGGACAACTCATGAACAGATGCATAACTATTTCAGTGCATGTCGTGCAGAAGAAGCAAGAGGCCAATGTAATTTTACGACGGCTAAGCTGATCCCGTGTAGGTAACCCTCCCACCAACATCCTCCAAATGAAAACCTTACCTTGGTAAGGGAGTTTAGACTGCCAACCACGCATAAGAGTTTTTTTCCACCATGATTTAGACTTGTGCAATCCCCACACCTTATTGGCCTTGGCTGAAACCCAATCTTTCTCAGATATGAGCTTATGATAGACCTAGTTAGCTGAAAGTGATATCAAGTCACCAGATTTACATAGTGTCCAATCAAGCCAAGGCTGATCTGCAGATGGCCGAGGTAATGGAGTAAAAGGCTCAACTACATGCATGATGTCAACCCATAGTGGCTGAAATGTCCGAGGAACCTTAAAGTGCTGCCGAATACGACAAAACGAATATGGCCTGTCAAACGACCAGGTATCACAGCATCTCGGATTCTAACCAAGCCTAACCTGACTATGCGGTTGAGTTGTATGCGTAAGGCATCTCTGTCTGGCCAAACAATGACACGCGACTCCACAAATGTTTCGAACTGCAAAGAGTTCAAAAGTAGTCTTTCATGACCAAGATCCCACCAAGCCAATAGTAGAACTTCATGCCAAGAAAGGAGAATATGCGATAAAATGTGAGAGAGCGAATACGGGCAGGATGAGCCGCATTCACAATGTCCCACCATGAAGCCTGCACACGTGTCCGTCCATGTGACAATCCCTCCAACTCAATCAAGTCACGAGCCATGAATACCCAAGGTTGCTCCTGCAAACACATATCCTGAAAAAGCGCCCACCTACGCGCCACCATATGCAAGCGGACATCCAGTAAAGCAACCCCACCCATTCTTTTGGGCGTCGTAATGTGATTCCAAGCTATCCATGTTTGACCCATAATATTTCCTTGCCTCTTCCACAGCATAAACCGAATGGGAGCAACCAAACGGAGAAGAGATTTGTGCGTCCAAGATAGCAAAGGCAAAAAATAGAAAATCATGCTAAGCATAATAACTTGAGCTACCTTAACCCTCACGTGCATAGGCCACCCTTGAGCTTTCCAATACACAAATTTATCCGAGATCCGAGCAGAAATCCAAGCAAGAAGCGCTTGGGGGTCCACATCCACACCCACCGGATACCCAAGATGACAAACAATGTCTCCTGTATGCACCACACGGCCTTGCCACCCTAATGCCTCAAGAGCAAATTCCGTGCATACAATGAGGGCTGATTTTGTTGAACAACCAATTGTTTGCCATGAGGGAGATGCAAACCAACCACTTCACCATGCGATGCCATAGCATCTAGGCGAGATAACATAGGATGAGTGGCAATAGCAAAGAAAAGAGGGCTAAGAGGACAACCCTGCCGGAGAGAACGGGTGAGATACATTGAGTTGACTTATCCCCACATGTCTCTCTCTCTCCCTTCTTCTCTGTGTATGTCTCCCACATGAAACCCTAATTCTCCCATTCAATACTTGATCTAAGGAGAGGTGTCACCAATTGGCCGACCATTTGGTCCATTCCCACATTTTTGCGTCTCGTTCACTTGAGGCCAGGCCGGTGTCTCATGTGAAGAGGCCAGTATTTTGCTGACATGGACGGGAGCCAGACTGGTGCCACCCGTGTGTTAGCAGGATGGTGTCGTATGGACGGGAGCCAGATTAGTGCCACCCGTGTATGACCTGGACTGTGTTCGATCCATGGGACTGTCACGCCATGGAAGAGCCAGTATTCGTGCCGTGTTTTACCTATGGGACTGTCACACCTAGGGAAACTCGTGCCTGGAACTGTGTCTTACCTATGGGACTGTCACTCCATAGGAAGACCAGGTTTTTATGTTTTATGTCGTGCCAGTTCTGTGCCGACAGATATTTTGTACATGTTCCATGAACGGGAGATATGTCCATGTTACTTTTTGCACATGCACACATATTTTGTATGCTTGAAACTGTTTTCGCATGACATGTATTCGTGTGTTTGCCTGCTTGACGTGTTACTTACTGAGCGGGGACGCCTGCCAGTGAGTCGTGAAGTGTGCCCTGTATTCTGACGAGTTTCAGTGCATGTGAACAGGTGGTAAGTATATGGTACATGTTGTTTTAAATGTTTTAAATACTAACCCTTTGATTTATAAGGTGAAGTGTTCACATTCATTTAAATGTGGGCACCACTTTGGGCACCCACTTTGGGGCCAAGGTGGGGAGCCCCATTTAAGTGAGTGTGGGGGTGGGCAAAGGCACCTACCCAAACTCCCCCACCCTCATGCAAGCGTGGAGTTAAACTTCACATGAATTTTATTAAAAAAGCGCCGTCCTTCAAGCGTGGGACATGATCGCTTCTTCCTAACGTGGATTTTCATCACCCGATTCAAACTTCACATGAATTTTATTAAAAAAGCGCCGTCCTTCAAGCGTGGGACATGATCGCTTCTTCCTAACGTGGATTTTCATCACCCGATTCTCCTTCCACAAGCGTGGGACATGATCGCTTCTTCCTAACGTGGATTTTCATCACCCGATTCTCCTTCCACGTGAAGACCAAGAAGTCGTCACCTACGCCTCTGCTCCTACAGCAATAAGTTTAGGCTATAATGTGGCTGCTCTGAGACGTGGACTCTCTACAGACGTGGCCACCTCCACCAGGACTATTGTGGCTGCTCTCACAGGCGGCTGTGGTCTCTCGTGGTGGTGCTTGTTTTGTTAGTTCTACACGAGACTGCTCCTTCATCAACAAGGGAGGTTTCATCTTCATCATTCCGCAAGATTTGGTCTTTTATCAACCAATTACAAGTAAGTGATTTTCAGATTTGAGTAAAGCATTTAATGTTTAAATCTGGTAAAAGATTCGTCCCGCTCGGCCTACACCCGTTCGGTGCCGGGTTGTCCAAGCTATATGGGCGAACCTCGGTCCAAAGGTGCTGAGATCGGGAGAGCCAGGCGTTAGTACGAGAGCGCCTGTCTGTGCGTGGTCTCGGAACACCAGTGTGGTGCTCTCTGCGGAGTCTAGTGAAAGCACAGGACCGTAGCGATTGGACCACACCAGTGGTCGTACTGCTTCGAGTATTCATCATCGAAATCCGAGCCTACTTGTTTGGTATTGTTTTCATATGTACATGGACATTATCTGGTTCTCAGAACCCATGGAGCATTGTATTCATTAAATACTCCCAATAAATATATCATATATTGAGGGGGGGGTCGGCCCGTTCCGGCCCCAGTGCTGGTGTCCATTTTTTCATTTCTGCTCATTTAAATTCAAGTTGTTTTTAAGTTGTCCATTTCATATTTGTGGTTTTAAAGTTGTGCTATTAAGCGTGTGGGTGTCCAACGGAGTCTTTCCCACTTGACGGGATCGGTTTCATTGGTATCAGAGCACGGTTGTTTCCCTCTTCCTAGTGGGGAAACGAACCTGTGTACTGGACATCCCGCTTTTAGCAAACTTTGAACACAATGGACAGCCAAGGCAACCCTTTGGAAGTACCAAATTCGAGGGGTCCCTCTAGTGCTTCTCGTGGGTCTGATGCCCTGCGTGGTAGGCACAAGCCCCTTGAAAGGGTTATGGATAGTGAATCCAAAGGTCAACTGTCTCCAGGAAAGACAGTTATGCTTGAACAAGACCCTGATGCTATGAAAGCTGAAATGGAACATATGAGAAAACTTTTGCAGGCTCAAGAGCAAGAATTGAAGTTTTTGCATGAAGATCCTCATCTACAAAGTGCTATTGAAGCCAGGAAGGCTGATGCTATGGTTGATGTAACCTTTGAATCAATGGCTCGTGAAGTGGGCAAGAAACCAAGGGAGTTGGCACTTGCCTATCTCCTTCGCAAAGGTGATATCAAAGAGGGGGATGACGGGGAGCTGATTTTCAGAAATCCACCTCGTTTGAAGCATGGAGATCCCGCATCCCAGAGGCTGAAATCTTATATGCAAAAGGAAGAGGTGACTGTCACCTCTCGTCATGCATCCTCTCCCCAAGGCACTAAGCCTGACAGACATATGTATGCCAGTGCTCATGGAGGGCATGAGAGTCACATGCATGCAAGATATGTATCTCATGGAGACAGGTCTGCTTCCAGAAAAATTTTGCCTTCTGAGTTGTCTCATGAAGAGACTATGCCTTATGCAGGTAAGTCACATGCATCTGAGCTTCGAGTTCGTGGAGCACATGCCACCGTGCACTTTTCATGTTTGATGACTGTGCAACTGACAATTTCATCTCTATGCAAATGGCAGCTGCATTGGGTATTGAGGTTGAAAACATGGGACCTCAGATTGAAGCCGAAGCTGCATTTATTGGTAAAGAGGTGCAGGTTACCCCTTTGATTGGGAAGTTGCGTATTCATATACAGGGCTATCTTGATAATGAGCATTTCCTAGTTGCTCCTTTGAATGGATGTGATGTATTGTTGGGCAAGCCGTGGCATCATAGGCTTGAGCCCCGCAAAGACTACAAGTCCAATATGATTTCCTTTATGCATAAAGGCCACATGCACTTTATTGATGCTGGCAAAGAAGGGGATTCCATCCCAGTTGTATCACACATCCAAATTAATAAAGCAATGAAAAAGAGTCTTTCAGCGTACTTGGTTTTTGTGCGTGATAGTCTTGTGCCAAATCAACAAAATGTGGATGCTATGTCTAATGATAGGCTGAATTTTCTTAATGCATTCAAAGACTGTTTTGCTGACTCATTGCCAGGTGAATTACCTCCCCAAAGGCCCGAAGATCACCGCATAGATCTTGTGCCAGGTAGTTCTCCACCTAACAAACCCGCATACCGAGTGAGTGCTGCACAACAAGAGGAAATTATGAAGCAGGTAAACGAGCTTTTAGAGAAAGGTTTGGTTCAGCCCAGTTCCTCACCTTACTGCTCTCCTGTGCTTCTAGTTCAAAAGAAGGACGGATCATTCCGTATGCGTGTAGACTATAGAGCTTTGAACAAGCTTACCATCAAGAACAGATTCCCAATTCCACGTATTGATGATATCTTGGATAAGCTTGATGGCTCAGCTTGCTTTAGCAGACTTGATTTGAAGAGTGGTTATCACCAGATCCGAGTGGTGCCACAAGATGTCCATAAGACTGCATTCAGGACAGCCTTCGGATTATATGAATTCTTGGTAATGCCTTTTGGTCTCACCAATGCTCCTGCTACTTTTAATCGTATGATGGATAGGATATTCCGATCCCATCGCAAGTTTACAGGAGTCTTCTTTGATGATATCTTGGTTTTCTCCAAGAATGAGCAGGAACACAGAACTCATTTGGTCACAGTGTTCAAAGAGTTGCGGAAGCATAAACTTTTCGTCAATGCCAAGAAAAGTGAGTTTTTCCTTTCAGAGATTCATTATCTGGGACATATTGTATCCAAGGATGGAGTTACAATGGATCCTGCAAAGATAGAGACTATTCAGAATTGGCCCGAATTGCAAAACGTACATCAAGTACGTAGTTTTCTGGGATTATGTTCGTATTACAGGCGTTTCATAAGGCATTTTGCCATGATTGCCACTCCTCTACATGATCTCACGAAGAAGAAAACTGTTTTCAAATGGACTTCAAAGGAACAGGATGCTTTCTTGCAACTCAAGCATGCGATCATATGTGGACCAGTATTGATTGTTCCTGACTTGCACAAGTCATTCGTGGTTGAATGTGATGCTTGTGGTGATTGCATAGGAGCTGTCCTAAATCAAGAAGGGCATGCAGTTGCATACGAGAGCCGTCGTTTGCATGATGCTGAGCTTCATATGGATATCTATGAGAAAGAGCTCTTGGCTGTAATTCACGCCTTAAAGATTTGGAAACACTACCTTCTTGGGGCTGAATTTGTGGTCAAGACAGATCATCAAAGCTTGAGATATTTTCTATCTCAAACCAAGCTTTCAGAAAAGCAAATGAGAATGGCAAATTTTCTTTCCATGTTTCATTTTCAGATTGTGCATACTCCAGGAAAGAAAAATGTCGTGGCCGATGCACTATCTAGGAGGCCTTATATTGCTGCAGTCTCAGTGGCCTCTCATGGAGATCTATCTGCTATGAGAGATTTGTATCATTTGGATGCTGATTTTTGCCATATATGGACTGATTTGATGGCTCGTCATTCACATGCCTCTTATGTTATCAATGAGAGTTATCTCATGAAGGATAATTGCCTATGTGTGGTGAAGGATTTGCGTCCAAAGGTTATGGACGAATGTCACGCTCCACCTTATGCTGGTCATAGAGGTATTATGCCTACTACTCGCATGATTGAGAGGTACTTCTTTTGGCCGAGCATGCGTAAAGACATTGAGGCTTATGTGCGTGCATGTATTACTTGCCAAAAGGTGAAATTTGACAGGCAAAAGCCTCCAGGTTTGCTTCAGCCATTGCCTATTCCCTCGCAACCTTGGGAAAGTATCACGATGGATTTTATTATGGATTTGCCTAGATCCCAGCATGGGAATGATGCTATTTGGACTATTGTGGACAGGTTTAGCAAGCAAGCTCACTTCTTGCCTGTCAAGAAAACCATCAAAGCTGATCATATGGTAAAGCTTTTTCTTGCTAACATTTTCAAGCATCATGGTATGCCTAAATCCATTGTTGGGGATAGAGATCCCAGGACTACAAGCCTATTTTGGAGGGCTTTGTTTGATAATATGGGTACTAAGCTTGAGTTTTCATCAGCTTATCATCCCCAAACGGATGGCCAAAGTGAAGCTGCAAATTCAGCTGTGTTGGATTTATTGAAATGTTATGTGGCAGATCAAAAGAGTGCATGGGAGAAGTATCTTCCACTTGTTGAGTTTGCCTACAACAATACAATCCATGCTTCTACAGGAAAGGCTCCGTTTGAGATTATTTATGGCAGAGTGGTCTTGCCACCCATCCTTCGTACAAAGGATGAGATTTTTGCAGCTGATGAATATGTTCGTGACTTGGATGTTGCCTTTGGTCAGGTGCGGACAGCCATTGCAAGATCTCAGGATAAGCATAAAAAGGCTGCTGACAAGCATAGAAGGGACATGGAAGTCAAAGAAGGTGATTGGGTATTGCTGAAATTTGAGAAGGCTAGGCTTCGAAAGAGGCCAGGACGAGAAGGATCATATCCTAAGCTTTCTCCTCGCTATTATGGACCCTTCAAGGTGATTCACAAAATCAATGAAGTGTCCTACAGGCTTGCTTTACCTAGTCATTGGAAGATTCACAATGCTTTTCATGTGAGTCTATTTCGGAAATATGTGGGGCCAGATCCTGATGAGCCTGTCACAGAAGATCCGCCAGAGATTGAAGAGCTTGAGAAGATCCTCCAGCCAGAACAGATTGTTTTTCACAAGGAGAGAAAGCTACCTGCAGGAAAGCTTTCCAGGAGATACCTTGTGAAGTTTAAAAATTATTTGCCTATTGATGCCAAATGGGTAAATGAGGATTATTTTGCAGATTATCCGCAATTGTTGCAGGCATATCTTGAGGCTTTTAAGTTGAGGTCAACTCTTTAGAAGCCCGGGGGGATGTCACCAATTGGCCGACCATTTGGTCCATTCCCACATTTTTGCGTCTCGTTCACTTGAGGCCAGGCCGGTGTCTCATGTGAAGAGGCCAGTATTTTGCTGACATGGACGGGAGCCAGACTGGTGCCACCCGTGTGTTAGCAGGATGGTGTCGTATGGACGGGAGCCAGATTAGTGCCACCCGTGTATGACCTGGACTGTGTTCGATCCATGGGACTGTCACGCCATGGAAGAGCCAGTATTCGTGCCGTGTTTTACCTATGGGACTGTCACACCTAGGGAAACTCGTGCCTGGAACTGTGTCTTACCTATGGGACTGTCACTCCATAGGAAGACCAGGTTTTTATGTTTTATGTCGTGCCAGTTCTGTGCCGACAGATATTTTGTACATGTTCCATGAACGGGAGATATGTCCATGTTACTTTTTGCACATGCACACATATTTTGTATGCTTGAAACTGTTTTCGCATGACATGTATTCGTGTGTTTGCCTGCTTGACGTGTTACTTACTGAGCGGGGACGCCTGCCAGTGAGTCGTGAAGTGTGCCCTGTATTCTGACGAGTTTCAGTGCATGTGAACAGGTGGTAAGTATATGGTACATGTTGTTTTAAATGTTTTAAATACTAACCCTTTGATTTATAAGGTGAAGTGTTCACATTCATTTAAATGTGGGCACCACTTTGGGCACCCACTTTGGGGCCAAGGTGGGGAGCCCCATTTAAGTGAGTGTGGGGGTGGGCAAAGGCACCTACCCAAACTCCCCCACCCTCATGCAAGCGTGGAGTTAAACTCCACATGAATTTTATTAAAAAAGCGCCGTCCTTCAAGCGTGGGACATGATCGCTTCTTCCTAACGTGGATTTTCATCACCCGATTCTCCTTCCACGTGAAGACCAAGAAGTCGTCACCTACGCCTCTGCTCCTACAGCAATCAGGCGCAGGCTTTTTCCCCATCTCTGCTGGCGACTAAATTTACAGCAGGCGGCTCTTTTATTATGCACGTACCTGTCCCCAGGCGGCTGGCTGTGAACTGCACAGCAGGTGGCCACTCATCTCCTTACTGCTGCGCCTGCCCCTCTACAGGCGGCTGAACCATGCTGCTGGTGGCTGCGTTGAAATCTGCAAGGTACTGCTTATGCTGCTGCTGCCTGCGCCAAAATCTCTACAGGCAGTTGAATGTGTTGCTGGCTGCGCCTACTACCCTAGGCGACTGCTGA